>NC_064816.1:74393059-74477208 GCF_023721935.1 Panthera uncia
TGTGTGTGTGTGTGTGTGTGTGTGTGTGTGTGTGTGTGTGTGTGTGTTGGGGGTGTCTCTCCAGGTTGAGTATTATTGGATTAGGTAAATGTTTCTTTAAAAAAATTTTTTTAATGTTTATTTATTTTTGAGACAGAGAAAGAGAGAGACAGAGTGTGAGTGGGGGAAAGGCAGAGAGAGAGGGAGACTCAGAATCTGAGGCAGGCTCCAGGCTCTGAGCTGTCAGCACAGAGCCCGACATGGGGCTTGAACCCATGAGCTGTGAGATCATCTGAGCAAAGTTGGACGCCCAACCGACTGAGCCACCTAGGCTAGGCGTCCCACAAATGTTTCTTAGGATACACGAAAGCAAACTATACAAAAGGTGATGAATTGGACTTAATAAAAATTTAAAAACCCTTCTGCTTTCTGAAATATACTACTAAGAAAATGAAAAGGTAAGCCACAGACTGGAATTTGTAAAATGTATACCTGATAAAGGGTTTGTATCTAGAATATGTAAACAACTCAAAAATAAGAAGGCAACCCATATTAAACATGAATGAAAGATGTGAACAGAAACTTCTCAATAGAAGATGGAAAATAAGCACATGAGAAGATACTCAACATCATTACAGAAATGCAACATTGAGATGCCACTTCACCATTGGAATGGCTAAAATTAAAAAGATTGGTGATAATTAGTATTGGCAAGGATGTGGAACAGTGGGAACTCATGTACATTGATGGTGGGAATATACAATGTTACACACTTTGGAAAAATAGTTCAGCAGTATCTTATAAAATTAAACACACATGTACCATGACTCAACTATCTCACTGTTAAATATTTACTCAAAAGGTGAATGGAAAATAAATCATAGTATATCCACACAGGGGACTACTACTCAGTCATAAAAAGGAACAGATGGCACACACAGCAATGTGGATGGATCTTAAAAGCACCATGCTAAGTAAAAGGATCCAGAAACAAAAACTACATACTGTATGATTCCACTTGATGAAATTCTAGAAAATGACATGACAGAAGCAGATCAGTTGTTCAGGATAGGGGATGGAAGAGGAAAGGACTAACTCTGCAAGGGAACATGAAAGAACCTTCCCTATAACGTCTCTATGGAAGTGTTCTGTATCCTGGTTACAATGGCGGTGGTTATGTGATTGCATACGTTTGTCAAAACTCATTGCACTGCACACTTAAAACGAACAAAATTTATTGTATGTAAATGATTCCTTAAGAAAGCTGATTTAAAACAAAATGGATGGGAGACTGCCTGGTTTTGAGGCTTTGAGGAGCTAGTGGTTAGAGAAAGGCTTGACAGAAGCCCGTCCAGGGACTTTCCAGCTTCTCTGTCTCTACAGAAACATTAGCTTTTACCCACAAGGCCCTGTGAAGCGTGCACAGACAGTTACAAGACATAAAGACCACTTGGGGACATCGAGGTGATACCTACCACTAGTGCTCCGGCCTTCAGTCCAGGATCATATGGGACTCTAAAGCTTTTTGGGAGATTCGAATTCTGCAGGTTTTCAAGTTTTTGCTTAAGTTGTGAAATAACTGTAATTGTCAGAAGTGCACAAAGTTACATGAGTTCAAATAATCACCAACATTATCTATAGCATTTCCTGAGGCCACGTCTATTCATAACATTCTATACATTTGGTCTGGTGTGGAGTGGGAGCAAAGGGTGTAGGTTTCTGTCTTTGAGGAACTAACCATAAGACGTGGCGAGATAAGTCAGGTTTACCGTGAGCAATACAACCATGTACACAATACTACAGCAGTGGATAGAAGCATGCGAGTAAAGATATGGGAGGCCAAGACAATCAGGTAGGGAAGGATATTTTGAAGGTAATGCTAAGGAATATATACTGTTGTTCTCTTCCCAAGATGTGAAACTTTGAACTGCCATTTGGTTTGGGGAACAGACATTCAAAGACCATATTAAATGCAATTCAGTTAGGGTTCTATAAATTATTTTCAAAAGAAGAAGTCAGGTTATGTGGAGACAGTGTGATAGCCTCAAACTCAAGAGGTCTTTAGAATTCTAAATTCTAAGACAAAATATATAGGTTAAAAATTTCTTCCTGGATAACATACTAGAGGCCGGTACAAGTGTTTCCCTTTCTTACTTACAATGAAAATAAAAGTAAGATGATTATGACCACGATTGTTTTTTTGGAGAGAACATTATTGGTGTATTGGAAAAGAATTCAAGGGGAAAAGTGGAAATTCAGAATATTCAAAATACTAGCTGACTATGTTAGTATATGTGTCCATTATGAGCCATAGTGCTGGGTCTATGTATATAAAAATGAATAAAAAATATCCCCTAGTTTCAAGGCTCATGCAGTTTACCAGACCAGAAAGATGTGTCAATGACTATATTTTAATATAGTATCAACCAAAGCCTAGGGGAATACAGAGAAAGAGTGATTAATTTTCCTAGGGGCAGGGACAGGATTTATTAGGGATAAGATCATATTGGAAATGACATCAGAGAGGAGGTATATATGTCTGTGTATAATTATGCTGATCTCTATATAAATATATATAAAAAATAGAAGTATACTGACATATATAAATATATATACACAAATTTAAATAGCTTCTCAATAATTCATTTCTTTTTTTTAAATTTTTTTAATGTTTACTTATTTTCTGAGAGAGAGTGAGACAGAGTGTGAGTGGGGGAGGGGCAGAGAGAGAGGGGGACACAGAATCTGAAGCAGGCTCCAGGCTCTGAGCTGTCAGCACAGAGCCCGACATGGGCCTCAAACTCACGAACTGTGATGTGAGATCATGACCTGAGCTGAAGTTGGACACTTAACCAACTGAGCCACCCTGGCACCCCAATTCATTTCTTTAAAAGACTGAAAATTTGAAAATTATACACATATATTGAAAGGAAGGAAAAAAGTAAATATTTGCAAATAACTAATCTTCCTGTGTGTGCAACTGTTCTGTTTTTTCTGTTTGTTTTTGTTTTTGTTTTTGTTTTTTTAATTTCAAGTTTTTAATTGAGATTCCAGTGAGTTAGCATACAGTGTAATATTAGTTTCAGGCCTTCAATCGTTCTTAACTATACACCTTACATCTGCATGCTTTTTAAATTTTTCAAAGAGTTCAACATCTATTATAAATTCATCATTAGCATATATCCATAGTTTTAAAAAATACGAACTTGTAAAAGGAGGACTTTAAATTTGCTTACTCCACAAAGATGGAAGATTGAAAAATGTGTTCTTGGCTTCCTTTAGGAAGGTACAGCCCGCCTCCCCAAAGGAAGGAGAATCGCAGGGATAATGGCATTGAAAATAGAGGCACCATACCTTGGGAACTGACATCATACTTTTCAGCAGAGAGCGATTTAATATCAAGGGTGACCTTCTGTAGCATCTCGATCACTTGCACTTGGTCGGTGAAGTCATGCAGCATGGCTGTGCCACAGCCCCTCAGGTAGGCTTCTAGGATCACTGCAAACCTCTGCTGGTAGTGTCTGGACTGCGCTATCTCGCTTCTCAAGAACCAAAACAAGAAGTGACCAATTCTTTTGTTCTGAAGGTGGGAACAAGAAGGGTGAACAGTTGTGACTAATGCTCTATCAGTCAGTTCTCGCTAACTTTTAAAAGGTCACACTATTCTCAAAGTGGAAGTACTTACTCGTAAGCCACGCTTCAGCAGAAATCTGGCGAGGGCGCTGTCATGATAGGGTTCAAATTTCACAGCCTAAAGGAAGAACACAGGGGCATTTGTAGGACTGCATTTCTGTGTTGGTTAATCAGGGGAGAAAGGAAATGGAGGAAAAGTGCTCTGCCTTACTGGGTCTTTTCTGGCTAGGCTGATGACAATCTTACCAGTCACTTCACTCAACCCTTTCTTTTTGAGGACACTTTGGGTCAGAGTGAGCCACTTCTTAGGGACTGGGATTAGAAACCAGAACTCTTGACTCCAGTTATGTTCTTTTGCTACCTTCAAAGGTTAGGCTTTGGCTCCCATTAAGGGCTTACTTGACTTATTGGAACGATAGAGGGGAAATATGGGGATGACTGTAACACATCCGTAAAAGAGGTTGTTGGAAAGAAAACGCACAGTGGAGACACAACATATAACAAGAAAAATATGTTAGAGGTGAAGATCGTAAAAATTCTATAGCTTCCGTTCAGCTCAAGATGTGTGTTTCACATCTCCCTGGCAGGTCACCACGCTACCTCATGGGCTCTTACTCCAAGTAAACAGCAGGCCTGGATCCACCCACACAGAGTGATCACTACCCTCTGCCATGCGGCAGTGTATACAGAGAGTTTTTTCTGAAAAGTCTCTGATTTTATGTGCTTCCTAGGGTTTGTAGTTTTTGTATCACTTGGCTGTTATAGAGGTATTGACCTGCGTGGCAGACAGCTCTATGACTGAAGAAAAAGCACCAATAAAATATAAAAAAATAATTTAGAATGGTGGTATAGGAACATTTGTTATAACATTCTTAGTATTTACAGTAAGTCTGCAATAGTTCACAATTTTATGGCAAGACTAACAAATATAGTTTAAATTGTTAACAGATGTGTAGATAGATTTATAGGCTGATACCGTGTGTGTGCATAAAGAGAGGCTTAAAATGAAATATCTCAGTATTTTCTTTACAGATAGAAATGGTCTACCTTTTTTTTTCCCCCAAGGAACAAGAGAAATTCCCATTCCACTTTATCTTTTAGGGCCTGTGTGGTTCTTGGGACAATTTCCAGTTCTTACTCTGGTTTTCCAGTTTGGAAATGATCAATATTGACATGCTTCCAAAGATGCTTTTCTTTTCTTTTAAAAAAACATTTTTTTTAATGTTTATTCATTCTTGGGGGAGAGAGAGAGAGAGAGACAGAGTGTGAGCAGGAGAGGGGCAGAGAGAGAGAGAGGAAGACACAGAATCTGAAGCAGGCTCCAGGTTCTGAGCTGTCAGCACAGAGCCCGATGTGGGGCTTGAACCCATGATTATGAGATCATGACCTGAGCCAAAGTTGGACGCTCAACTGACTGAGCCACCCAGGCGCTCCTCAAAGATGCTTTTCATGGCTGTGGGCCGGTAGGTGCCTGTAGCTGCCGTTAAGGTCTGAATTCTGAGAATGTGGTTTATTTGGCCACTGGTACAGACTTCAGAATTGTTTTTCTAAGTTTCCAGCTCAAACGTGAGTCGTTTCAACCTTATTCGTGTTTCACTTCTGTAAACACAATGCAGATCTCAACTAGGAGACCATTTTAATCAGGAATGAGTCATTCAGCCATATCTGAAAATGTCTCAAATAGTTTTACAAATGACTACCCTTTTTCAAATTTATGACCACAAATTCAATGTTAATATTACTTATTGACCTCTTTCATTTAAAACATTTCCAAGAAGAACACGATTCATTTTCCAATTCTGCAAAATTTACTTGTGAAAATGACAATGAAAAATAATTCATTAGTGAATTAATTTTCATTCATTTTCATTTGTCTTATGTCACTATCTGAACTAGTGGGCAGAGAAAACTATTAGATACATTTAACAGATGAAGGCAAAGGTCAAGTGTAATGTTTCAAGTATCTGCTTAATGAGAAGGCAAAGATTCAGAGTTAAAGTTGAGAATATTCAAAATGCTCAGAAAACTCCAGGGCCTTACTCTAACTACAAATAATGATTACAGAGTTTAGTGTCTAACACTAAAAGTGGCTAATCCTCAAGAGCTCAGGTCAGGGGTGCCTAGGTGGCCCAGTGAGTTAAGCATCCGACTTTGGCTCAGGTCATGACTTCATGGTTCGTGAGTTTGAGCCCCGCATCAGGCTCTGTGCTGACAGCTCGGAGCCTGGAGCCTGCTTCTGATTCTGTGTGTGTGTCTCTGTCCCTCCCATGCTCATGCTCTGTCTCTCTCCCACTCAAAAATAAATAAGCATTTAAAAAAATTAAAAAATAAATAAAGAGAAGGTCAAACATCACTTACTTAGAACTGTCCCTGGTTTCCTCAATCTAAATTAAGTATCTCCAGGACCCCTGCCTATTTTCTCATAATACCCTGCAGATCTCCCCCAGAGCACTTGCACAATTTGTTATGAAATATCTGTTTGTATGTGTATGCATTTAATGCATTTAATGTCAGTCTTCCCCACAGCATCACAAGCTGTAGGGGGACAGAGACAGGCTCTGTTGTGATCACTGATCTCTCTAGCATCCAGAAGTGCACAGTACATGTTGTTGAATTAATGGAGGGACATGTCTGCACTCTAAAATAGCATTCTGTTCCAATTCCTTTACTTCCTCTTCCTTGTTAAACAGCACAATACGGTCTCAGAAGTGCTCTGGTGTGCAGAACTGTGCCTCCTTTTTTCTTCAACTTCCTAGGTAAACCTTAGGCAAATCACTTAGTCCTTCTGGACTACTTGGAAAGGTGTGAGAACAGGAGTGGAAATCCTATACCAGACCTGTCTGAAGAGAGGGGCTTTTGAGGTCCCACCCAGATAGGAGATGTTATTCTATGAATTATGATAAGCGTGATCAAAGAGGGTGAGCTTTTCTCTCTGGGACACACTATCCTGACCCCGGATTTTTTTTTTTTAATTTTTAATGTTTATTTATTTTTGAGAGAGAGACAGAGAGTGTGTGTGAGAGAGCAGAGGAGGAACAGAGAGAGAGGGAGACACAGAATCCGAAGCAGGCTCCTGGCTCCGAGCTGTCAGCAGAGAGCCGGACACAGGGCTTAAACTCACGAACCCCGAGATCATGACCTGAGCCAAATTCGGACGCTTAACCAACTGATACACCCAGGTACCCCCCTCACCCTGGATTGATGCAGGAAATTGGAGGCAGAGAAAACAGCAGGGCCTGGAGGCAATCTGCCTGGGTTTGATTTCTGGTCTGATTTTTTAAAAGTATGTGACCTTGAGCACATTACTTAGACTCTCTAAGCCTCGGTTTCCATATATATATAATGCAAATGTTAATTTGACCTCCATCATAGCTGTTTGGAGAGTTCAGTGTGATAATACACGAAACGCATGCAAATCACTTGCAGCCTCAGAGCCTTGGTACAAGGGAGCATTCCACTAATCGCATCTGTCACTAATATAGTAAATGAGAACAAGCTACTCCTATAGAGCCAGTTTTCCTAAAAAGCAAAATACTATGTCCTCAAAATGATTGTTGGCAACCCCTCAAAGACAGTAAAAAAAGTAAATGGAACAGTTTACTACTGTTTGAAGTGGCTTCATCAGATCTCCATTGACTGACTATGACACTATATGGGCAAAGGGCATTTGGTGACAACTGAATGGGGTGCCTGTGCACATGCAAATAAACTCTTTGAGAAGAGTGCTCCCTTGAGAACACCAGAATCCCTACCTGGACCAGCTGTAGGAGGTAATGCAGAACATCATCGTCCTCCAAGCTCTCCAGTTTCTGCACTGCAATGGCTCTTACATTTTCATCCGAAAAATTGCAGTCCAGGAGTTGCATTGTTAACCCCACATCCAAAGCACTTTGATCCCAGACCTCCCGTCTGGCTAACAATTGGTACGTTTTGGCTACAATTTCTTGCTGTCCCCATTTTACGGAGCTAAAGAGCTTAGGATATGCCTTTGGATGCTTAAGGCTTTCATATCTAAAATGCCAGAGCAATTCTTTGTCCTCTGCTGTGAGAGGGTTAAGTGGATCAGTGGCTATGATTGCTTCCAGTTGCTTCCGAAGCTGGTTGGGCATTTCTGCTCGAACCCGGTCCCCTTCGGGGTCAGGGGTGGGGCGATGCTTAGGCAAGGCTATTGGGTGACAGTAATTGTCCAGAAGAATGGAGATGGACATTGAGTTCTCCTTGTCTGGGTTTGTCGCAGACGTGAGCTTGTCAGCATTGAAGCTCCCTTGGTCTTCTCCCTTTCCAGATATCTGCCACATGTGGAGCACATACTCCCCGTGGCGCAGGAGGAATCGGTGGTCTATCAGCAGCAGGTTCACGTAATAGAGGAGCTGAGTTTTGCCTTTAGACTCGGAACTGGGAGTCTCTGCAGAGGTCTTGCCAGCCAGCACCGGAGCTTTGCTGCAGTAGATCTGGAGGTTGAGTAGAGCCCCTCTGGGTAAGTCTTTTATTTTGATACTGAACTCGAGCCACACATTCCAGAGCACCTCCTCTGTGAAGGGTTTGGGGCTGGTTCTCCTTTGGCAAAGGACTTGCTGTCCATGCTGGATGTTTGCCTCCACAAAAACTGTGAGGTCAGCATTCCGGGGCAGGACAGGGATATCAATGCCTCTGATTTTGACCCTGAACTTCCGGTCACAGTCCCACAGGGACACAGTGAACACACTCTCGTGGTCCTTCCCGTGGATGGTCAGCTGCTCATGGTAGCCAGTGACTCCCGTGCAGTCATCCACCAGTGGCCACTCTTCTTTCCTCACCTCGTCCAGGGCTGGGTCTGGAGGCGTGTCAAGCACCAGGTGAATCTCTTCTCCATTCTTGAGGCATTGCCTCACCCACTGAAAGTTTTTGATGGGCGTTTCACCCACTAGGTACTCATCCCGGCCGCAGACGCGCAGCACAAAATCCTGTTCGCTCTGGCTTTCGGGGATATCCATCAGAGACTTCTTCTTGGCCATCTTGGTGAAGAAGCTCTGGAGGATGGCGCCTGGGGTGTCATCGGCCGAGACCTTGATGGTCTGGCTGGTGGTGCTGCGGTGAATGACGATGAAGATGCAGTTGTTGGTGATCTTCTTCAACAGATACTCCGGGAGGGGCTTCGATGTCACCCACGGGTGCATGGCGTAGAGCTTAGGGTCGCGGCCGGCCACCTCGACCATGCGCGGGGTGACCAGGCGGCGGCGCGTGAACTCGAGCTCGTTATCGTGCACGTTGCTGACGTCGGTGACGTCGTAGCCGATCAGGGCGGTGAGCTGGCGCTGGAAGGCCAGCGTCTCGTCCGAGGGCGCGTGCCGCTGCACCACGTGGATCTGGCCCGGGCTCCTGTGCAGCACCTGCCAGTATCGCAGGCAGTCCAGGGTCTGCACCACCTGGTACTTGTCGTAGATCTCGTACCACTGGCCCTTCTTCTGGTAGAGCAGGAGGAAGTGGTCCGGGCCGAGCCGGCGGTAGAAGTCAGTCGCCACGCTAGTCTCCAGCGCGCGCAGCCACACCTGGGCCTTCATCTGCTCCACGTTGCCGTGGCCGGCCACGTGCAGCAGCGCTGTCTCGGGGGTCTTGCTGTTGCGCTGGCTGGTGGGCAGCACGAACTCGATGGGGATGAGCTCCATGGAGGACAGGCTGGCCGTGGTGCTGCGCGGCTTCATCCTCCGGCGCCGGCGGCGGTTGTCCTCTCTCAGAACCACGGGCTGTTCATAGTTGTCCAGCTCCATGCCCTGCGCGACCTGGGAGTGGAGACACAGAGGGCTTGGTCACGGGACAGGCACTTTCTGTTAACACTCTTCGACGAGGTGGCAGAAGGAGAAGGTAGAGGAAGGCAGTGATGTGCGCCCGAAGATACAGGGGTTTTGGAAGTGGGGCCCAGGAATGCTGGTCCCACCACTTAGTATCAGGGTGACTTGAGCTAGTTAGAGAATCTCTGCGCCTGTTTCCCACCTGTAAGATGGGTTTAATGATACCTCAGAAGGTGGAGGTGAGGATTAAAAAAGGTAATATGCTTGTTCGGTATGGGCGATAGGCACATGGGGGTTCATCAATCAGGTACCTTATGTTTGAAACTTTAATTAAGGAGAGAGAGAGAGAGAGATGTGAAGCACTCATCCATCACAGTCCCTGACACTTTATAATGGCTCAAGGTGGTAAGCGTTGTTCTTAAGCATACTGAAATGGATAGATGAATAAAATCATCCAGTTAAATGATCAACTTCTAATTTTCAAGGTGCAGCGTGAGATGCTGAAACCCCACACTGTGACAACACGCCCTCAACTTGTTTCATCTTTGTTCATTCTTACACTTCTCTCTGGGACCAAGATACCTCGCCCAACCACGCTTCACATTCTTGACTTTCAAACTGTCTGGATCAGGTATCTCCTCCCTAGTCAACTTCCTGTCTTTTTCTTTTCTTTCTTTCTTTCTTTTTTTTCTTTCTAGTTAGGAAAGTTAGTAATTTCATTGATAATATTCAAAAACATCAGAATTGGTGAAGTCGCAAGCAAGAACTTTTGCAGATACTTGAATTTTTGAATCACAAAATGTGTAGACATTCTGGCTGTCATTGCTACATTAAAGCAGTATCTTAGGGGAGTCACCCAAGGCTGTACTCTTCTAGCATGAACAATCAGATATTTTTAACTTTGTACCAATTCATTCCATCTGCCCCTGCATTAGATAGTGGAGAAGCCACCAGATGGGAGGGTGGATTTCTGGACTCCAGTGACCTGCTATTTGGACCCCAATCGATCACTTAACTTCCTTTTTGCTCTCATATTTTCATCTCTATAATGAGAATTCACAAACTGATTCTCATCAATTCACTTTCCTCAAGTCTTTAGTGAGTACCTACTCCGCACAAAGCATTTCAGTATAAGTGTGACAGAATGCAATAGGAAACACTTCAAATAATGATTGAAATATTAAAAATATTAAAATTGAAATACAAACAAGGTGTTTTGATTTTAATATCTAGTATCCCCAGGTTGTAAGATATGTTCCACATAAGAATCAAATACTGAAACAAAAATTGTTTCCAAAATTGTCATTTACTCTCTTAAATGACTAATGTTAGTGAGACTCATAACTACTTATTTCCTTCATAGTGGACCATTTGATATATACCAAAAAGGAGAGTTTGATTCAAAGATAAGAAAGACAAGTTTCAAATCTTGACTTTTAAGCTGACTTATAAAGTCAATAGTCCCTCTCTTAAAATATTATGAAGTTATCTTCAGCAAATACAGAAAGCAACTGTTCCAGAGGACTATCTCTTGTAGCTTTTAATTCACTGTTTGGTCTGTTGCTACATTGTAGAATAACTACCAAAGAAGAGAACCACAAGATATATTTATATTGACAACAAACTGAAACAAAATAGTTCCATATTGAGGCAAAATACAAATACACAGCAATAACTTCTGCCTCAGTGCTACCAAACAGTCTTACAAGATACAAGACACAGAGGAAAAAAAGGCTGGCTAAATACTCACTGCTTTCCTTCATGGCTGAGGCTATGAAGCTTTCTCCTCTTATGAGAAGACATCAGAAACACTGTTAAGCACAATAATCGCTAAGCATGCGCTTGTGAGAACGTAAAACCCGGCTGGCACAAGCTCCTGTGCCCTCCCTCTTCCTCCCAAACAAAAACAAACAAACAAAAAGGACAGATGCACCTGCAAAGCTATGGCCGGAACCTTATGGATATCCACACGTATAGGTCTGGCCAGACAATGAAACGGAGGCATTCAGTGGTAGTATCATCTCAAGAACCGACAACCGTTCCAGATAAAAATATTCTACCCCAGACGGAAGTGTCACTATTCCGAGTCAGACCCAACAAAGGGCAAAAAATAGAAGGAAGTAATACCTGATAAAGCAGCGGAGGTGATGATGCTGAAGGATCATTTGTTTAATTTTTGAAAACAAAGCAAATTCGAATCTACCCAGTGTGCCTCTAAACTCTTCCGCTTTTCTGGGTCTCCCTTCGTATCCAGATGCAGAGGAAGTGTTGCAGTTACCAGGAAGGAAGTTTTAACCAAGTTGATTATACGTGTGATTGCTCATTTTAAAAGTGTCAGAAATGCATTTCCTGTTATAGCACAGAGTGAAACACAGGAGTGAAAAATGTTTACCACACACACACACACACACACACACACACACATTCTACTCTTTGAACTAATTTTTTTTAAATAGGAGAGACTGAAACAAATTAAAATACACATTCACAAGACATAAACACATGAGACATAAATACTCTTTCTAGATAGTTCTTAGAAGAAAAGGCCTAACAGCTACAATATTAGAGAAACAGCCTGGTAGGCAGATTTTTAAGAGTTAAATTAAACTCATTAGTCCTGCAAAGCTCACTTAATTAAGTTTTCTTTGCAGGAACTCAAATGAACTCTTGTTCATATGCTGTAACTGAGGAATGGGGGAGAGAAACCTAGTGATCCAGGGGCCTGAGTTACACAAGCTGAATATTTTCAAAGACAAGGTCTGGGAGCTTGCCTCCTTACCTTGGTGAGACATTTCTGTATATTTTCAGAGCATTCAGGGTCCAAAATATCACTGTTGTGTGTGTGCGCGTGTGCATGCATGTGTCCATGTGTGTTGTAGAGGGAGACTTACTATGAGCCATGATTGGCTGCAGACAAAATAAAAGGTTTTTTGGTGTCATGGGAAAATTGGGGAGTTGAGCACTGTCATCCCATCAGATAGACAGTCACTAAGAGATGGCTCCTGAGTCCCATGGGAGTACAGAATACATAGAAAAGCCATACTAGGGGCACCTGTGTGGTCTAGTAGGTTAAGAGTTTGACTTCAGCTCAGATCATTATTTCATGGTTCGTGAGTTTCGGCCCATGTTGGGCTCCCTGCAGTCAGCACATAGTCTGCATCAGATCCTCTGTCCCCTCTCCCTGCCTCTCAAAATAAACGAACATTAAAAAAAAACAAACAAAAAAAACTCAAAAAAGAAAAAGAAAAGAAAAAATCATCTTAAATCATTTTTAGAGCAGCTCTGTATTTTCAGGTGACCTCAATTTCCTCTAGAACCCCCAAGCCCACTCAGATCCTGAACCAGTGTTCCGTCTCCTCTCTCCCAGGGTTTTCTATACTTGAGTTCATCCTCTAGTCTGTGTTCTCATGGACTCCAGCTGAGTCCCAGGAACAGCCAGTAGGATGGTGCTTTCTTGGAGGTATATAATTGAGAGGTTCTCCGAGTTCCTTTGACATCAGAATAAATTATTGTTGATCCAATCTGTCTCCTTTCACACAGACCCCTTGGGGTCTTAGCTTTCTACAAACAGTTTCTACACATAGTCAAAGAGTACCTATAATAGTTGACATCAAGCAGGAAAACCATTTAATTCAAAGACTGCCTCCCAAATATTTGGAGGGAGCTTATCAGCTTTCCAAAGTATATTCCTACTTAGGAATACTCCCTTGGGAGGCTGGCAGATTTAGAAGCCTAAGAGCTGGCCCTCTTTGTTGATTCTGAATGAGGGACCAAAGAGTCATGCTAAAGGAGTTTGCCAAGCTGTTATGGGGGTAGGTGGGCTGACCACAGATTGACCACAAGCTTGGCCAGCCTTGTTCCCTAGACCATGCAACAGATACCTTCCTCACCCTGACTCAGTCACACCCAGGGGGCCAAATCCCAGCCCGATTACCCACCTCCCCAACCACTTCCCATATACACACACTAGTTATTCCAGCTGACTCTTGGGTCTCCTTGCTGCTGAAGGAACTACTCAGCTAAGTCCAATTATGCAAATATTTTCTGTTCTATGACTAAACTTGTAAATGGTTCAGGCTTTATTGGTGGTTTGAGATTAAAAATACCCTGCCCTTCCCCAAATCCTAATATAGCCACTAAAATTTGACTATATGTCATAAGCGTTCCAAGACAGAAGTCATGGCCAATATCACCCTTTCAGTGGATACTTCCTCCTTGCAGAGGAGTCCTCTTGTTGGGGCCTCTTTCGTCCCCAGATTTTTTTAGGTTAGAAGACTTGTAGGCTTCATCATTCACCTGCTTTATTGATATGTTTCTCTTTTCTTCTTTTTTCTCCCCTTCTGTGAATCTCCATGCATCTAGCACGTGTTTTACATATGGTAGACATACATTGCATTTTGACTGGGAAAAAAAAAAAATCAAACAGGTTGACCTTCTATATCACTCTGACCATCACAGGAATAAGATAGAACAGATGAAAAAAGAAGAAGACAGTAATATCTGTCAATAGTCAATAAACAGATTATGTAATGTTCATTATAAAATATAATATTTTGATGGAGGAGGTCACTTTGGGTGGGACTTAAAAAAAAAACAGTTCAACATGCAGAGGGATGCCTAGGATTTAAGGTAAGAGGAATCATAAGGGAAATTTCCCAAGCCTGAAAGTATTTGGGGGACAGTGAACAGATCATTTTGCTGAAATAGAGGGTTATTGAAAACAGTCGTGGGAAATACGGAGATACGGTAAAGACATGGGAAGACTGGCATGTGCCTTCCAAATTCATTTCATGTCTTGGCACATGTCAATAGTAACAACATTTGTATGGCACACTGGGTGCAATGGGCTGAATGTTTGTGTCCCCCTGCAAATTCAAATACTGAAATCCTACCCCCCAATGTAGTGGTATTAGGTGGGGCCTTTGGGGATTCGTGCCTTTGTAAAAGGAATCCCAGAGAGCTCTCTTGCCCTCTTTCTGCCATGTGAGGATACAGTGAGAATATGGCAACCTGGAAGGGGGCCTTCACTAGAACCTGACCATGAGGGTACACTGATCTTGGACTTCTAGCCTTCAGAATAGTGGGAAATACTTTTTGGTTGTTTATAAGCCACCCAGTCTATAGTTCTTTGTTACAGCAGCTCCAACAGACTGACACTGAGGTCAAGCAAAAAGGCTCCTCAAAGGATGAGATAATGTCTGCCTCCCCCAACACTTCTGGGGCACACTGTTTGAGAAGCTCGGTTTGGGTTATTGCTCCTAGGTGGGGCAGCTATCTGATGCAGACCTGTGGGTATCTCTTGGCTTCAAAAAGCACTAGAATCCATCTTTTCATATGTTTTAGTTCAGCCTCAGAGGGCTTATACAATGTGAACAAAAATGCAAAAAATCATTTTAGTCTAACAATTTACTTTCATACCTTGATTTGTTGTCTGGGCACAAATACCAACCTTCGTGAAGCTTTTGTTCCGTATCTGGTAAGTTGAAAGAGAAATATCCCGGTATTGTAGAAACACTAGCAATCGTGAGACCTAGGTTTATTTCTGCTTATTCTCTGGGCCTAATATATGCTAATTCATCTCTCTCAGCTCTCTAATCTACCAAAGGGAAAGCAACCACCCTAATTATCTCAGAGGAAGTTGTTGTAAACCTTCATGTTTCAACGGAACGTAAAGTTATCTAACTATACTATGCAAGACATTGTGTTGGATGTTCTAGAGGACATACAATTCTTGGTATCACTCAACCAACACGACACACAGAGGAAGAAGAGGCATGCCGCTTGTGTGTTTCTATTTCAGAGAGAGAACGTTCCCAGAAGCCTCCCGGGTTCTCTCTTATCTCTGGTCGGAATTATGGCAAATGCTTACCTGTCCCTCAGCCAATCACTAAGAAAGGGGATAGAATTACACGAGTGGATTAAACTAATCAGGATTTTCTCTGCTGAGTTCCTGGATGGCAGAGAACTGTGGCTACCCAAACAGAATGTCAGGGCTCTGACAGTAAAGACAAAGGGGCGCTGGGGAGGACACCAGGAGAGTTTGTCAGAACCCTGACTGCCATTAGGGAGGTAGGGTATTATCATGCCATGTGGGTAGAGGGGAGCCACTCCAGGTTTAGAGAAAAGAAGCTATGGGAAATCATCACAGTCAACATCTACCCGACAGGCAGAGCCATGTGCCTGTGGGACATTCCACACATTTTCCATTCTTATTATCAGAAATTGGCCATCGAGGGCACTTTTTTGCTGATACAGCTTAGGAAGGACTACACAAATTTCTAGAGAAGATTTTTTTTGTAAATTAATTTTTAACAATCCCAACTCCTTAGCATAATGCTAAGCATGATCCTTTGTGATCTACCCCTTGTGGTCTAACTTTAACAGGATGCCTTATCTTCCCAATCACCTCTCCATTTGAATTAAACTGCTTTCTGCTCTCGCATTTGTGGTGCTGTCTCCCTGCCTCTGTGCCTCCCCATGCTGCTCCCTCTGCTCAGTCTCCTCTGCTTAGGCTTTCCTCCCGTCTCCTTCCCCCATTTCCTCGTCCCCTGAGCCATTTGACCAATTCCTCTTTTTTAATACTCCATTTGCCTAACCTCCTTAGGGAAGGCTTTCTGGTTTTAGGAGAGCACATGGTGAGGGAAGCTTTTCTCTCTATCAGTAACCACCCCAAGAATAACAATACTGTCACCACCAACAAGAACAAACCTTTCCATAGCACTTTCTATGTGACTTAAACTGTCCCAAGCACTTTAATTTTTTTTAATGTTTCTTCATTTTTGAGAGAGAGCGAGAGAGAGAGAGAGCGAAAGAGAGAGAGAGAGAGAGAGAGAGAGAGCATGAGCAGGGCAGGGACAGAGAGAGAGGGAGACACAGAATCTGAAGCAGGCTCCAGGCTCTGAGCTGTCAGCACAGAGCCTGATGTGGGGCTCAAACACACAAACAGTGAGATCATGACCTGAGCCTAAGTCGGATGCTCAACAGACTGAGCCACCCAGGTGCTCCGCCCCCCCCCCCCCCCCCCCCCGCCGCAAGCACTTTAATTAGTGAATAGTGTATAATTCACTTAATCCTCACAACATCCCAAGGAGGGGCACTACTATTATCCTCATTCACAGATCATGAAAATAATGCACAGAGAAGTTAAGTGCCTTGCCCCAGGTCCCACAGCTGGGCAGTGGCAGCTGTCATAGTGCTTCTCCCAGGAGAGGATAGTTGTTTTACTAGGCTGCCTCCTCCACCAGACTGAGAGTTCTTGGGGACAGTGACTGCTCTGCTCTTCACCAGATTCCCCAGGGCCCAACACAGTGCTTGGCACATATAAGCAAGGGCCTTGATAAATATTTATAGAATGGATGGTTTGTATGGAATAGTTCTTTTTTCAAAATCAGTGGATTCCCTTGCATTTACAGTTAGCAACAGGAATATTGGGTGATACTCCTGAAGCCTCCCAGATCAACCAAGACCCAGGCATCCCCTCCCTCCCTTCTAACCACCTAACCCAACACCCTACAATGGCCTCTTCTGGAAACCTCGGAACAGGAAATTTGGGAGGAAGATGGTGTGCAGCATGTGGAGTGGAGATGAAGCCCAGTTTAACATTATAAGGAACCATAATGCTTTAGAAACATCCCCTTTATAGTCCCTCTGCCTGATCCGGCTTATTAGTTCTCTTTGTTGTTCTCTTAATAAAAAGAACTTGAAATATAAGGACCCCCCCCCCCCAAACTGCCTGTACCACACATCCTTGTGAGCAAGAAATCCTCCCATATAATGGATGCCCAGACCCATCCCTGGGACCCTACCTTCAGAATTACTTGCAGACTGTCTAGAATTTTTATCTAACTACCTACACACCTGTTACCTAATCACATGCCTCTGTCTTTCTACCTCTTTACACACAAACCGATCCTGACAGAGACAAAACTGCAATAAGGAGTGAAGCTTCCAAACTAAAGATGGTTCCTTCCTTCATAAGATTTTTCCTTTTCAAGGGCCTAGCAGAGACTTAGTAGACCGGCTTGAGTGGAGCCAGCTCTCAGAGCAATGGTCCTGTGGCCTGGAGTGACATTTTACTGGAAGCTGCTTCTCTGGCCTTGATATGGGACTTTGTTCCTTCTAAAGCTCTGAGTTCTCGGCTTGGGGTCTGGCGGAGGCACATCCCGTTGGAAGGCAGCCCGGCGGCTTCCCTGCCTCTCCAGGTTCAGAAAAAGGGCGCAGGAATGCGGACTGCGAATGGGAAGTGGGGCGAGGGCGCTGACCCCCATGCCGGGCCCTCTTCTGGCTGGGGACGCAGCGAGGTCACCGCCCTGCGTCGCCCAGGAGGCGGACGGGACCTGTCCGCGCGGCGCCACCTGCCCGGCTACCCGGGGCCCAGCGCTGCGATCTCTGCCGGGCGCCCAGGGTGGGCGAACCGGACGGCATCGCGCCGTGTGGGTGCCTAGGAGGAATGTTCTTCGCCTCCAAAGCTCGGCCCTCTTGCTCTGCAGTTACCCATTTTGTGCGTCCGTTTAATCCCAGGAGAATTTTCTAGGGGTCTGGAAAAGCCTCGATGGGTGTGGCTCAATGAGGGCGTGAGTTACCCTGCCCCTCCTCCCATCTGCTGACTGTCTCAGGGTTTCTCTTTTTCTTTTTAAGTGGATGCCTGGGCACGCCTCCCTCTCTCTTCCTTCCTTTTCTTTTAAAATAGTATTTACTGACTTGACGGGAAGGGCTTTTGGATGGCCGATAACATTCTGTTTCTTGATGACGTGCTGACTAGTTTGTTGAATATTCATCAAATCATGTTCTCGACGGTCACTTTTCTGTGTGTTATATATCAATATAGTTCAAAAGTAGTATTTACCTAAAGTTATTTTTACTTAAAAAGTGTCTAAAATTCGAGCTACTTCTCATGCTTTCTTAATTAACTGGATTTCTCTTCTTTTTTCTCCACTTTCTTGGCAGACTCCTTGCCTCCATGTGAATCTTGGTGTTCCAGGTGGAGGCCAGTGCTGGCCCATCATGTCTGCCTCTCACAGGGCATGCATTCATCCAACATTTATTATTGAATATCATCTGTGTGCTGGCAGACGGGAGTCCCTTTCTGCAGCCAGCTTGCAACTTCTAGCAAGGCAGAGATGTCCACCTATTGTCATCACACAGTGGGGGACATAGATGAACCCTCAGAACTGTCCAGAGGAAGGGTTGTAGGAGTTCCAGAGCGGGATGCTGTCTGTCCCACCTGAGCCTTCCAGAAGGAAGGTCTCAGTAAGAGTGGCAGGGAGAACAGGTAGCACTGGGCAGGTAGAGGTGAGGGGGAAGAGCATTCTGGCAGAGGGCATGGTATAGGCGGTCAAAGTTCAGAAGGCTGACATTTCCTTAAGTAGCCTGGAATGCACGAAGAGGCCAAGAGAGGGTGGTCTGCGGGGCCAAGTCATGGCATTCCCGACAGCACCCCCCAGCCCCCACCCCAGCAAGCAGCATTCTGTAGAAGCTGTGAAACAAGCAGGACGGACGTAACAGAACAGTTTGGGGTTGGGAGTAGGGAGCGAGATTGGAATGCATCTCTAGGGACCCCTGGACTTGCTTTTTTAAATTAACAGCTTTACCGATGTATACTTTACATACCATTCCCTTTAGTTTTAACCTTTCACGTGGTTCTCTGAGGCAAATGCAACAGTCTTAATGTATTCATTAGGGTACCTAACCGTGCTAATCGCATAACAAAATCTCGGCGGGTTTATTGCTTTCTCTCCTCAGAGTCCCAAACTGGTTGGGTGGGTAGGGCGCTGTCTAAGCATTCACTCAGGGACCAGCCCCCTGCAGCTAGTGGTTCTGCCCTCCCTTTGGGCTATGAGGCCTCCACTGGATCTGAGAACTGCTCCCATTTCTTGTGCCATCATTTCATTGGTCAGAACTCTGTTACGTGACCCACGTCGCCACCAAGGGTGGCTGGCGGGAGACTGCAGTCTTAGTGCGCCAGTGAAAACAAAACATAGCGGTTAGGTTTGCTGCAACATAGTGGAGGTGACAGGGCTTTGATGAGCATGATAAATTTAAGTAATATCAAATATCTAAGTTCACGTGTTATGAATTATTTCTGTAGTGAGACACCTAGAATGTGGCCCATAAGCGTTAGGCAGCCATTGATGATGTGATTATATCGCCTATGTTGAGTGGTCAGTGATAAGTAAAGGCCTTTACAAAACCAGAACCTGGCAGTCTTCCCTGTTGCCTTCTCCAGACCCTCTAGAATAATGCAGTTCTTTCTGCACTTACTGGGGAATTCACTTCTAATCAGGTGGTGCAGTGATCCAGAGAATACGCGTCAGAGAATGGAGAGATTGGTAAATAGCCAAGGAATTACATTAGTTGATCTTGTCATCAAGGCCAACCAAAACATTTTTTGAAATTCACACTTCTAGAGTATTCTGTCAAGTATTATCCCGCCCCATCAGAATTAAAGTTTCTCTATCATAATCCACATTTATTTTTATAAACTTTAAAAATAAAACGATTTTTAGTAAAACGTTTATATGTATCATCAGCAAAGTAGGGGATTGATGGAAGGTCTGGGTCATGTAGTCATTTGGAGACCAGGTTGACAGAGGCTCTGGCATCTTCAACGTGTCGTTTTCTAGATTGCCGCAGGGATCAACATCCAGCCAAAAGGTAAGAGGCACAGGAGACTTATGGGCTGGGCCTGAAAGTGGAAAATGACATTTCCATCTGCATTTCATCAGCCAGAACACAGTCACCTATTGCAAGGGTCTGAGAACTATAGCCTCTGTTGCCTAGTTGCAACTCAGCAATGGCTCTACCCAGGGGTAATGATGGGGAAGGTCATCTGTCTTTGGTGAATCGCTAGTCATGTCTGCCACAGTGGGGCTACCAACTATTTTTTAAAAAAAAACTTACGTACATACTCTGGCTTTACCCTAATGTGATACACTAGGGATGTAAAAGAGTGAAATATTCTGTTGCTGTTGGATTGATAATATAAGTTTGTTGGATTGATAGTATGAGTCGCAAACAGAGGGATAGATAGTGTGGGTTGTTATCTGATGCCAACATCCAGGGGAGGTAAGAAGCAAAGCAGAAATGATAGTCAGTAGAGCTGGTGACAAATTTTCTAGTTCTTCTAGGAGACAAGTGGTAAGACAATTTTCTCCCATCCCCTTTGAAGTTACGATGATCACTGGTTTGCTTGACCAATGAAATGTGGGCACAAGTACGTCACAAATTGTGGTGTTTCCTTCTCTCTGCTGTGGAGAGTTTGGAAGCACATGTACACATGTTGAGATGCAACGTTGGCAACCTGGCCCCTGAAAGGCTGGGGTCAGCAATGCTCCCCAATTCACTCATGTTGAGCGTTTATATGGGCAAGAAACGTACTGTTGGGGAGTGGTGCCTGGGTGGCTCAGTTGGCTATGCGTCCGCCAATTGATCTTGGCTCAGGTCATGATCTCAGGGTTTGTTTCAAACCCCACATCAGGCTCCGTGCTGACAGTGTGGAGCCTGCTTGAGATCCCCTCTCTGTCCCTCTCTCTCTGCCCCTCCTGCATACACTTATGTGCTCTTTCTCTCTCAAAATAAATAAATAAACTTAAGGAAGGAAGGAAGGAAGGAAGGAAGGAAGGAAGGAAGGAAGGAAGAAATGTACCATGGGTGTGTCAAGCTACTGAAATCTCATAGTTGCTTGTAACTAAAATCCAACCAAACATGTTCTGACTGCTACACCAGGTGAAGGTTCCCCCCTGAGAAAACAAGCTGACATAATATTCTGGAACATATTTTAAAAGATTAAATTTCATTATAGGGAGTTTGAAATGTAAAGCTGCTTTGGGTGGAAGATTTTGTTGTTATCAACTTTAAGTGGTATAAACCAATCCTATGTATTCATTAAGTTACAACATTCAACTTAACTATACTTCAAAAGTGATGCTATAAATGTCCTTCTTATAAAAATACCACAGAAATAACATTTTATCTCTTTTTAAAGTACAAAATTAAAGAAAAAATAACATCTAATCTCTTTTCCTGGCAGTCTTTAAATGAGATATAATTTTCAGAGTTTTAGATGTAGATTTTATTAAGTAAATGATAATGTAATTTTTTGGTCTTTCTTTATACAGCTGTTCCTCTTTCCTCTCAGGGATTTTGTGTGGCTTTTCTTAGAACTCTCTCCTCATTGGTATTGAAATAACAGGAATTAATATCAGAGGATCTTTTCCTCCTTTTATTTCCTCAGTTCTGCTTTAAAAATTCTGATTACCGTACGTAAACTACAGTATCAGTATATTTACCACCAGTGCCAACATTTACTTGGAAACCTTATATCCTCTGCCCCAGTATGCCTCGTGATGAGTAAAGATGATGAGAGTGCTAAATCATATGCCTCAGTATGAGACAATAAGTTGTGAGTCCCCTATCTTACAGTATGGCGGGAAGCTCAAAACTTGGTAAGCAACAGAACAGGCTACCCTAGTGTTTCCCAAATGCCAGACATTGTTCTGGCTACATCAGAACCCTCTGGAAAACTTGTTAAATGTATAGGCTCCTGGTTTTATTCCATTCTCCCTGAATCAAAACATCCAGAGAAAGGACCTGGGAATCTGCATTTTCACAATCTCTCCAGTTGGGTCTGCTGGACAGCTGTGTCCACCTCAGCCATGGCCATAGGGGACCCTCCAGAGGGTAGAACACAGGGCAGCATGCCCTCCCCATACTTTCTTGGCCATGAGGAAATGTGCACTTGCCTCCATGCCCCTGAACCACCTTGGGACATGAGCTGGTGAGATCCTTTGAAGGGAAGAAACTTCTGATAGAAAGTTTGAACTTTGAGTTAACTAAATATTTACCCAAGAGACTTTTTTTTTTTTGAAATTGACATGACTGGAGGACTTTTAACTGGCAAGTTTAATTCTTCCCTGTTACTGACAGCAGAGGCTCAAGAACAAGAGAAGTCAGTTATAGCAAATAGATACACTTTTGTCTTTGCACAACAGAATCATGGTATGGACAATATGCTCCTCTACCCTTTGAGAAACCCAGTGCAAAATTTATTCGACATTACATGATTTTTTAAGCAAAATTTATTAAAATACTATCCCCTGGAATATATTTTGGGAAATGTTGACCCACATTATTTTGCTTCTTCTCTGTGTGCATGTGTATACATGTGTACTTACACAATCTTACAAAGCATTGCCTTGCACATTTTGGTGGATTTCCCAAATGGCAAACTCAAAGCACTATTATATGGCTGCTATCGGGGGTGTGATACCATGTTGATTTGAACAAAAGCCTCCAGACTGAGACCAGGATTTGGGTGCCAGAAGTTTGTTTGGGAAATGATCCCCATAAGCATAGTGATAGAATTAGATGGAGAGACAGAGAATGGGGAAATGTCAGTAAAGGCTATTTCGGGGCACCTTGGTGGTGCAGTCGGTTAAGTGGCTGACTCTTGATTTTGGCTCAGGTCATGATCTCATGGATCTCATGGTTTGTGAGACTGAGCCCTGTGTCAGGCTCACACTGGTGGTGCAGAGCCTGCTTGGGATTCCCTCTCTCCTCTCTCTCTGCCCCTCCCTCTGCTCTCTCTCTCTCTCTCTCTCTCTCTCTCTCTCTCTCCCTCTCTCTTTCTCCCTCTCAAAAATAAATAAATAAACTTGAAAAAAATGGATGTTTTCATGACCCCTCTGGGCACAAGGGCTCAGTCACTTGGGATGCTCCCCCTACCAAAAAATAGGAAACATGCCCTGGAAACATCCTACTGATAGGGGAAGAAATTGATTATCCTTCATTGGTTGGGGGTTGCTCCTGGCCACATAAATCCTTTGGCACTTCTGGACTGTGTTATGCTTGGGCTGAGCATGCCCTTTGGCAGAGAGACACAGGTACCTGAGGCTGAAAGATGTTGGTATTGTGAGAAGCATTTCCTGAAGACTTTGGGGGCGGGCCAAGTGGATACCAGTGGGTTATTGACAGCATCTGCTATAACTAGGTTGACTTCTACCTTACAAGGTCATTGTTTCTGCTCCTGTTGGCAAACAGTCACCTCTTGTTCTGTGGTTTTACCACCAGCTGGAACTGCCTATTTTGACCTCAACCATATGATCAGTCATTCGTAGTATGTGATATATTGTTTGTTTGTTTGTTTTTGCTGATTAAGGATTTAAAATTTTTTATTTATTTTTAAAAATTGAAGTATAACTAACAAGCAATGTTATATTAGTTTCGGGTGTACAATATAATGATTCAGTAATTATATATATTACTCAATGCTCAGTGTAAGTATACTCTTAATCTCCCTTATCTGTTTCACCCAACTGCTCACCCACATCCCCTCTGGCAACCACCAGTTTGTTCTCTGTATTTAAAAGTCTGTTTTTTGGTCTCTTTTTTGTTTGTTTGCTTTGTTTCCTAAATTGCACATATGAGTGAAATCATATTGTATTTGTCTTTGCCTGACTTATTTCCCTTAGCATTATACCCTATAGGTCCATCCATATTATTGCAAATGGCAAGATCTCATCCTTTTTTATGGCTGAGTAATGTGCTAATATACCACATCTTCTTTGTCCATTTATCTATTGGTGGACACTTAGGTTGTTTCCATATCTTGTCTATTGTAAATAATGCTGCAATGAACATAGAAGTGCATGTATCTTTTTGAATTAGTGTTTTCATTTTCTTCAGTTAAAGTCTAGCTTTACAAACTAATTCTGGAGATATTTGTTCATCTTACTTTGCAGGAAATAAATAATAGTCAGTATAATTGAACCTAATGGGACTTGTAAGTCTAAGAATAGGATGAAGTAGAAACAGGGCATTTGATGGCTAAGTCAGTCCTTGTGAACAGAACCTATCACTAGTGACTTGTGAGCTCAGTCAAACCTAGTCCACCACACTCACATCAACTGACCCATCATCAGGGTAATGAAACTGAAATTAACTGAAAAGTAGTTGACTCATTTTAACAAACATTTAGTGAGTCCTAACTGTGTCTTATAATAAAGACATACTGAGTGAAGGTGATTTTAGAAGTAAAATCATAGAGGGGCGCCTGGATAGCTCAGTCGGTTGAGCATCCAACTTCAGCTCGGGTCATGATCTTACAGTTAATCGGTTTGAGGCCCACATCAGGCTCTCTTCTGTCAGTGCGGAGCCTGCTTTGGATCCTCTGTCCCCTGCCTCCTCTCTGTACCTCCCCTGCTCACACACACACTCTCTCTCTCTCAAAAATAAATAAACACTTAAAAAAAGAAGTAAAATCATAGAATTTTAGAGCTGCTGGGAATTATGCAATACGTATTTTGAGTCTCCTTAGTGTAGTGGTTGGGAATGTGGGCTGAGAAATCAGGCTGCTTGGATCCAAATCCTGGTTCCATTGCCTGTAAGCTGGCCCTGGGCAACTTACTTTATATTTCTATGTCTTAGTTTATCCTACACAATAGTACCTACCTCATAAAATTTTAAAGATTAAATGAATGAAAGTGTGTGAAGATCATAGTACTTGGATCATGGTGAGAAGTAGGTAAATGTTAGCCATTAATTAGCTTTATTCTGTTTTACAGAGATGCTTGGAGACATTTCCAAGGTAATGCCCTTAACTTGGGACAGATCTGAGACTGGAACTCATCATGTCTCCCAATTTCTAGAGCAATTTGGTTTTGGTACAAGTTGGTGAATAATGGCAGACAATCTTTAAAGATGAGATCTTTATTAGCATTTGAGAGACAAGGTGAATAATGTTTTGAGAACAATTTAAAAAATCATAAATATGGCATTGCATAGCACATTCTATCTATGAACATTAAATGTAGATAGAATTAAAACTAATTCACAGAGATCATCATGGAAGCTTCCTGAAAGAGAAGAGCCTTGAGCCTAGTGCCTTTGGGGAACATTGGATTTGGCTGGGAATATAAAATGGGAAAGGCTTTCTTGGTGGGGAAAGGACGTGGTGGTAACCATGACCAGGAGTGGGTAAAACAAGGGCTCCCAAGAAGATGGGCTGGATTGTAGGGCACTGGGTCACATACTGGTAAATTGCAAATATAGTCTGGGTTCATGCATGTCTTTTGTTTTGCCTCAGTTTCACAAAAGTTTGAGTTGGCTGTCAGGGTTCTTCACAAAACCAGAACCAAGAATGTGTGTGTGTGTGTGTGTGTGTGTGTGTGTGTGCGTGTGTGTGCGTGTATGTGCGTGCGTGCATGCGTGTGTGTGTGTGTGTGTGTGTGTGTGTGTGTGTGACAAGCCCAAAATCTGTGTGGCAGGCTGGCTGACTGGAAATTCAGGTAAAATTGCCATGTTACATTTTTGAGACAGAATTCCTTACTCTTTCTTCTCCAGGAAACTTCAGTTTTTTGCTCTTAAGGTCTTCAACTGATTGAATGAGTCCCTTTCATATTATCAAGGGTATTCTCTTTTGCTTAAAGTCAATAGATTGTTGACTACAAAATACCTTCACAGCAATACCTAGACTAGTGTTTGACTAAACAACAGGGCACCACAGCCTAGCAAATTGACACATAAACTAACCATCATAGTTACCAACATTAAAAAGAAACTCTAGATTTTACTTTTTTATTTTCTTAACGTCTATTTATTCTTGAGAAGGGGGGGGGGCAGAGAGAGACAGAGACACATAATTTGAAGCAGGCTCCAGGCTCTGAGCTGCCAGCACAGAGCCCGATGTGGGGCTTAAAATCACAAACTGTGAGATCATGACCTGAGCCAAAGTCGGATGCCCAACTGACTGAGCTATCCAGGCACCCCCAAAATCTCTAGATTTTAAAAGGAAGAGCCAGATTTCTAGATTCTTTGGACAAATGGAAAGATCTGGCAAGTCTGGATGTAAGCCCTTTAGATGAGGGATGGGTTTCTGGATTGCCTCAATTTCTATCTTGTCCATAGCCATTTGGACTTGTATCCTGAACCCTGAGGGGGAATGGGGAAATCTGAGTCTGGTAAAGGAAGGCAAGACAATTTGATGGAAGATGTTGAAATCTAAGTTCAGGAGTGAATCCTAGCAACAAGGAAGAAACTTAGAGATCTTCCAGGTCAATTATTTATCTGTGGAGGCTACTGGGCAGGGGTTCTGGGCATGGAAGAAGTGGTAGAATCTGGTTCCTGTGGATGCTTTCATCTGATGGCTCTACTTTAATCTGGTTTATGATTTGGGCTGCTTAAAATTTTGAAGACCACTCTTCAAGACCAGCATGGCCATTTCATAATTGAAGAAACTGAAGCCCAGATTCTTAGTTTGGTTTTTATATGACAGGCAGTAGAGAGACTTTGAAACACACTGTCCAGGAAACAATCAGTAGTTCATGAGAGCAAACTTTTATGGCATCTTTTGTTATGCTGCATATGATAATATCCTATAATATCCTCATAATAATATGAGGTGAGAGTGGATAAAATTCTGAATATGTGTTGATAACTCATTACTGATCCCTAATTCTCAAATGTATCTAACTCCTTCTTGAGTCTACTTATATTTTTTACTTTTCCACCTCTCCAGACAGTTATCTTCATGCCTCTATTACTAGAAGTATATCGAATAGTCCATTCTGTGGCTGATATCACCTGCTTTCCATCTTCAACTTAAGATTGAATTTTCAATACAATAATAGAAGTGTTCAGAAATTAAAAATCCAGATGTCACAAAGATGCAGGCAAAAATGGAAACAAATTTTATCTCCAATTATATATAACTGATCAAAAGAACACAACGTTGATGTATATTTACTTGCACATATATAAAGGCATAAAAGTTGTGTCTCAGATGATTTAAAAAGTCTATCTCAAAATTATTTAAAACAATTCCTTGAGCTCTCTTAAACTTGGGCTGTCATGGAATCATATGAAAGAGTTACCTGACAAGAAATAACCAAACTAGTGAGGGGTTGGGATCAGGAGAACCATTGAGAAGGCATTTCACTCCCTTTGTTGAAAGACTCATGGCCTAGACCACATAGTAGCCCTGAGATAAGAAGAATGAGTAATAGTTGCAGACAAGCTGGAGATAAGTAAGAAAGGAGTGGGCAGAGGCAAAGGAATCCCTAAGATGTGGAGCCTGTGCACGAGGGGAATAATGTTACTTTTGACAGAAATGGGAAAGCTAGAAAAAGATCTCATTTGAAGGGTTAACATCTTGAACATCACTTATTGTATTTGAGGCTTATTGTATTTTAAACTGGGACTGACTGATTTCACCCTTCCTTCTATTTCTTTAAACAATTATATGTTTTACTTTGGCTCGAGGATTTGCCAGGATAAACCTAGTGTCTGATAGGAATGACTGAGGGTTTGGTGATGCTATAAATGTATAATTTACACATGAGATTTGAAAAGACTTATTTTAAAAAGTTTAGAGTCTTAAAGGGTACAGACAAAAGATAAACTTTAAATACGTAACAAAATAAACTTATGTAGTATTTAATGAATTAAATTCTTCTTAAAGAAAATGTGTGCAGTAATGAACTTTTAACCTCTGTAGTGAATTCTATTGTAGAAGCAGCTTTAACTGGCTTCATACAATTGCCTTTCTAATATATGTAAATTAGCACCTAGATTGTGCCCTAAAGTTATTTGATTTTAATAGAATTTTCCCTCTGACTTAGTGTTTTCTTAATTGAACTAGTCTAGTCCCCAGTCTGAATTAAATTCTGCCCAATCTCATCCTTAGATGAGAGGATATTATCAGATATTCTATCTCAAAATGCTTTGTGTATATAATAAGTCAGAATATCAACTTTCACTTTAATATAAAAAGATGATCTAAACTGGCCACTGACTTAAATAGGCAGCATCCTTACCAATACATTGTAGGTAATATTCTGTATATAACTACACCTGTTGATATATATATCAACATATAACGATGACATTCACAGGAAATATAAACTATAAGACCAGCTAGAACACAGTAGGAGGGCAGAGAAGTGGAAGAGACAAGGATGAGTGTAGTAGAAAGCTGGAAGAATGACAACTGGATTTTAGGAGACAACTATGGTTTAGGGGCGGAAGAAGGAAATCCAGCCATTCAAAGAAGAGGAAATACACAGAGAAATAGGAGAACCTGATATCAGAGAAACCAAAGGAAAAGAGCCTTCCCAGAGAGGGTGAAGGTGACTAATGACCAACCAGGTAAGAAACAGCAGACAAAGATGCTGGACAGATCATTGGATTCCATCAGGTAGTGTTTGGTCATGACGTGGAGAGAATAGTTTCAGTGGGTGAAGAGAATAGATGTCATATCGAGGTGAGAGTGGATATTGAGAGAACAAAAGAGAGGGAATAAAAACATAGGCTGAGATTCAGAGAAAAATTTACCACCTTTAGCCAAGAGTTCAGTGCTGGCTCCCTTGAAATGCTGTGTTTACTTCAATTAACGACTGAAGCAAATCTATTCGTGGCTGTGATTCATACTCAAAACGATGACTCCATATTGTTTTCATTAATTACCCAAGACAGGGAGTTCATTAGTCATTGAGTGGACACCCTAATGATTAGCCCACGTACTTGCAGTTGTCGTATTATTAACATCATTTGGATTAACATTCTCTTTACCATGGATTTGCCTAGTCACAGAGACAACATAGGCTGTCAGCTGCAGAAGTAGCATTTTGGTCTTTAGATTTATGAATCTTATTTCTCTGAGGCTGGCAGAAAAAAATCTTTTTTTAAAAAAAATTTTAAATGTTTATTTATTTTTGAGAGAGAGGGACAGAGAGTGAACAGGGGAGGGGCAGAGAGAGAGACACACACAGAATCTGAAGCAGGATCCAGGCTCTGAGCTATCAGCACAGAGCCTGATGCGGTGCTCGAACTCATGACTCTGAGTTGAAGTCAGATGCTCAACCAACTGAGCCACCCAGGGATCCCAGAAAAAATCTTTTAAAAAGAAGCAAGTCATAAGAGTTACAGCAAATTCTCTAAGAGATAAACAATGCTCAACAGTGAGAGTCACATGGGAACATTCTAGATCTCCTTGGGAATGCCTCACCAGTCCTTCTATCACAAACCTTCTGCTGCATCTGAATTGGTTGGCCATTGTCTCTCTTGAAAATGTGCTCTCTTGGCTCACCTAGCACTAGCTCTTCTCTGGTTTTCTTCTTCTCTGACTGTCCCCTAAGTCTCCTTAGTTCCCTTTTCTCTGCCAGCCTCTTAAAGGATGTTTTCTCTTCCTAGGTACAGTCACCAGCTCTCTTCTTCCTTTATGCCTTTTGTTTTTCTATTCAAAATCTCATATCCTGCCATGGTATCACCTGTCATTTAAACTGAGGTGATCTCAAATCTTCAAACTCAGTTCCTTTAATATCCATATTCCTAGATCCCTACTGAATAGCTACTCTGAAAGGTTTTACGAGGCACCTTGAACTCAACAGTCTAAACACCAAACTTGCAGTCTCCTTACCCAATGCCTCAGTCTCCACCACACCTGCTCTACTTCCTTACCTGATGACATCAACATCTACCCATCTAACTAAACCAGAAAGCTTGTTTAAAATTGTGTGTGTGTGTGTGCGCGCGCGCGTGTGTGTGTGTGAGTGTGTGTGTGTGTGTGTGTGTGAGAGAGAGAGAGAGAGAGAGAGAGAGAGAGAGAGAAGGAAGGGGAGAGGGGCAGAGGGAGAGAGAGAGAATCTTAAGCATGCTCCACTCTTAGCACAGAGCCCCAAATGTGGCTCAATCCCATGACACCGAGATCATGACCTGAGCCAAAATCAAGAGGCAGATGCTCAGCCAACTGAGCCACCCAGGAGCCCCTGAACTAGGAATCTTGGAATGACCCTCATGCTTTCCCCTTCCTACCTCCCACATCCAGGGTGTTCCTGAATTATGGACACTCTGCTCCTTGACGTTTCCCTGTTCATTCATTCACTCATTCATTCAACAGATGAGTCTATCGTACAAGTGCTGGGCACTGGGGTAATGGCAACAAACAAAACAGATAAAGTCCATCCTCCTGGAACTTATATCTAATGGGGGAAATAGGCCATAGAGAAATAAATACATAATGGTAGCTGGTATTAATTGCTAGGGAAAAAAATAAAGCAAGGTAAGGGAACACAGAGTAATAGAAGGGATTTGCCATTTTAGATGCACTGATTAGAGAAGACATCTCTGATGAGGTCACAAATGAAGAGACGGCTGAGTAAGTGAGGGAATGATGACACAACCCTGTTTCTGCATTCTTACTGGCTCTGCCTGGATCCAGTCTTCATCACTGTTCTCCTGAGAGTTTTCAGGCTCCATGCTTCAGATTTCATACTTCTTGGTCTCATATGACTTCTCGTTCCTTGCTGGCCCTGGAGTGTCCACTACGTGGCCCAGTGCACTGAATTCTTTATAGTTCTCTGAACATATACCACCCTTTCATTTCCTTAGACATGTTATATACATGTCGCTCCTTTTGCCTGGAATGTCCCTTCCCCAGCACCACTAGTGGATGAACCCTTAGTTATTCTTTCCACATCCTTCTAAACTTCCCTAAATCTGTTCTCAGACAAGGCAAATAGGGATAAATCATTGAATAAAATTTAGCCCAAATTTTACCTTTTTTACATCTTTGAAGTTCCTATAAAAATTTAATTTTTCCTTCCTCAACACTGCCAAAGCTTTTTTTTACTAGAATCTACTGCAGGGGTTAGCAAGATTTTTCTCTAATGGACCAGAAAGTATATATTTTAGGCTTTGTGGGCCATATGTCCTCTGTTGTAACTACTCAGCTCCGCCATTGTAGCATGAAAGCAGCCAGAGACCATATGTAAATGAATAAGCATGGTTATGATCCAATACATTTATTTACAAAACAGGAGGCAAGTCACAGTTTGCTGATTTCTGATCTATCACCGTCTTATATTAGAATTATTAGTTTATTTTTCTGTTTCCACAATTAAGTTATGAGGGTTTTTTTAGGATAAAGGACCAGTGACTATGTATTATTCATTTTTAGTCCTAGCCTTTAGCAGATTGTTTTTTCGAATGGTTGACCACACCAACACCTCCCATCCCCCACAATCTTGTGCAGCAATCAACCACTGCCCTTCTAGAGGCAGGGTCTAATTCCACTCCCTTGAATCTGGGGTGGTTTGTCACCATAGAACATCGTGGAAGTGAGGCTGTGTGATTTCTGCACTGAGGCCTGCGAAGGCCATGCTCTGGTTCTCTTGTGACACTCGCTCTGGGGAGCACCCTCTGGGAACCCAGCCACCTTTTTGTGAGAAGCCCAAAACATCTGTAAGTGGAGAGGCCACTTACAGATGCTCACATCGACAGTGCCAGCTGAGCCTGTATCCAAATCTTCCCAGTCCAGGTACCAGATAGGTGAGCCAGAAAGCCTTCCTATGATTCCAGCCCTGACTCCTCATGCTGTTCTCCCAAGTCCTTCAGCTGAGGCCCCAGATACTGTGGAACAGAGTGAAGTTACTCCCAATTAGCCATGACAAAACTGTAGATTTGTGAACAAAATAAATGGTAATTAGTGTTGTTTTACTCCATTAAGGTTTTTTTTTTCCCCTTGAGATATAATTTCCTGAGATATAATTGACATATAATATGGTGTAGGTCTAAGGTGTACAGCCTGTTGATTTGGTACACTTATGTGCTGCTAAATGATTACCACCAGAGCTGTTAGCTAACACATCTATCACACCGCATAATTACCATTCCTTTTCTTGTGGTGAGAACACTTAAGATCTACTCCCTTGGCAACTTTCAAGTATGTAATATGGTATTATTAACCATAATCACCACACTGTACATTAGATGCTACTACATTTTGAGATAGCTTGTTACATGGTAAAAGATATTGGAACATAGCCCATGCTATGAATTTTGGTTTTATTTTTAACATCAGAGCAAGGACAAAAATAAAAACCCGAATGTCATACTGTCTCTGTGTGATTTTTACTCTAAAATATCTCAGTGTGTGATATATATGGGTATAAGTTAACATTAAATCCTAGGGCCTTAAGCTAACATTTGGAGAGGCTTTAATCAAGAATATACCTTTTAGGCAAGATTGCTTAATTAGTACTTGGAGCCCTCTACCTGGGAATCCACATTCTAAGGAGGTTAGCACTAGAGTTTTAAATATAGGCATCTAGTTACAGAGAGGGAAGGAGGCAAACCATAAGAGACTCTTAAATACTGAAAATAAACTGAGGGTTGATGGGGGGTGGGGAGGGGGGGAAAGTGGGTGATGGGCATTGAGGAGAGCACCTGCTGGGATGAGCACTGGGTGTTGTATGGAAACCAATTTGACAATAAATTTCATATTAAAAAAATACATACATACATACATACATACATACATATATACATCTAAGTCTACACCACAGGGCTTGTTAATTAGCATAAGAGATGTTAGGAATAATTTCCTTGGTAAAATTAATAGTTTAAAAAATATGTGGTGAGCTAGATTTGATGGGCCCTTGGATAAATAAACCATCACGAATAGCAGGCCCAACAACAATACATATTTGGTGTTAGGACCCAAGGTCTAGAAATCCATGTGGTCCTGCATTCCCTGCTTAGTGAAGAACCATGCCACCTAGAAGGCTTGCTGATTCTGCTGTCAGAACATCAATGCATCTGCCTCAGAGGGAACTCTTTTTGCAAGGTTTCTGTTGGACTATATTGCCTAGGACAGAGAGCAGGGACTACTCTTAGGGTAACCAGGTTTTATTCCTGATTACTAATAAATTCGTATATATGGCAACATTTAGTTTGAGATTTCTACTGCATCATGCATGATGATACAAGTTTGTAGAGTGATAGCCTGACTTACTTCTAATCTGACAATTTGTTGATTGAGCAAATTAGCTTAGGTTTGGTTTGCAACACAGAAATACGGGTATCCCTGTCTTATCAAGGGGACAAAAATATTTTCCAGCTGACATTGGGTTTCAGTTTCTGGAAAAAGGAGATCCTTTTTGTTAGGCAATGTGTCACATGGGGGCAATTGCTGTTGATGATGTGATAGACACTATATTGCTATGAGTTTATTAATCAGCATCATGCTAAATTGCCTCTGTGATTTCCCCTGAAAGGTGATGCTGGCACAACCTCACCCTGGGTTTAGGATTATGGATTGAGCAAAGAGGGTTGGTTAATGAACAATGACAAGCAGACACCTTATGAGTTTCATGAATAGCATCACGTAGCATGGAATAATCACTTAGCCCCTTTGAACACCATTTTGTTTCACTCTGCATGTTACTGAAAGACAAGTTTTGATTTGCAGACCCTAATGGCTCTGGAATGGGCATTAACTTTCCAGATGTACTATTTGTTTGAGTGCAGTGTTAAGTAAAGAGAATTGCACAGTGTGTTAATGGCCTGCAGCCGCTCAAATGGAGATGTATGCCTCCACTATGCTGTACTTAATTACCAATCAGCCGGCCCATCTTGAACAGGCCTCCCCCTGGCTGCGGAGAACAAAGAATGGCCGTTTTTGCCACTCCTGGCACAGCTGGTGGCTGCTGCTGCTTCTGATTCGCAGCTGTGTCCTCAAAATCTGCTAAGATGTCCCACAGGCATCTCAAAACCAATGGTCCAAAGCTGAATACATCATTCTCCCAGAGGAAACCCCCTCTTTTCCTGTGCTCCCTGTTTTACTAAATGACACCACCATCTGCCCAGATGCACAAATCAGCAACCTGGGGGTTCTCTTTGACCCTTCCTGCTTCTCATAAACTGTATCCAACCAACCTCAGGTTCTGTCTCCTGGACACTGCCACAACCATAGTCCAAGGTGTCCAGTGTGAAATCTCGGTGACCTAATGCTACCTGACCTCCTATGTCCTCTGTAGTAGGAAATTATTTGAGATTAAAGACATATATGTATTTTATCCCTATATCTTTCCTTTCTCTTTTCTCCAGTTAAGCATGATGAGTAATATCTACAGTGGATATCTACCACAAAGAATAGGAAGAGCATGATCTAAAAAACATTAGTAACAAACCATGGGGTTGGGTTATTTCATGAGCAGTGAAATGCCTGGGGTGAGAGTGCCTGGTTAGCTGACCAAGAATTCCATGGGTCTGTGAGTACCATCCTGATAATATTGGTTCACTACAGCTGACATATCAGTGGGGGCCATCATGAGTCCTGTGCCTGGCTAGGACTTCCAGGACTATAATGGTGATTGCAGAAATTTCCAGATTTGTTGGTGGAAGTCTACCTTCCTTCCTGCTTTCTCATCTGGGGTTGCCTGCCATCTTCCCGTTCAGCCTTGCTCCTCCTTCCATGTCATTCCTCCACTCCTCCTAGGAAGTTACCATAATTAACCTATCCTTATTTGAGAATGCAGGCTGGATGGAGGACTGGAGTTCATGGTAGTCATGTTATGGGTGAATTATGATATTGGAGAGAATGTTATCATGAATTTTTGTTTTGTGCTCATTGCTTCAGGGAAGGGATATAGATGACAAGAGAACAAAAATTCATTTTGTTCCTATAACTTAATGAATAGATTATGAAGTGCATCGTGAAAAAGACAACTTGTCCAGGTCAGAAATAATTGCAGAAAATATTTTACCCTATACTAAACATACAGCCTCCCATTTCTTCCCCAGCCTCAGTGCTTGATGGGAAGAGAGAGGTGGGTGCACAGAGTACGGGGCCTAGACTCAGCTTCCTGGAAGTGCCCAGGGAGGCAAGAGGACCCCCAAGTGAAATTTCTCAGGATATCCAGAGGGAGCAAAAGCACTCTCTTGAAGGTTCCTGAGTCCACATCTTTGGGGAGCAGCTGATAAACTCAATTCCACTAGTTATAAATGGCAGAAGACCTCAAATGTTTCACCCCTCTCAGGGAGATTTTTATTTTAATGTTAAGCCAATGAGTCTCTAGTCTTGGAATTTTGGGCCTGACAGTGTGGCAAGGGAAACACGGTTAAAATGGCCCTCCTGGGTCTTCGAAGACCACTCTATCTGTTTATAAGCTAGGCCATCTTTGCTGTCAGCATGGGCAGGTAAGGTTTGGTGCAGTCCCACAGCATGGGACTTCTTTTCTCTGCAGTGTGTTAGAAAAAAGAATTAGGAATTGTTACTGTTTGTTTCTTTACTACTAATAGAGAATTGAGGAATAATATGATATTAAAAAAATTTTTAATGGTGCCAGGGCTTAATATCTTCACTACCATTTCAGAACAGACACAGTTCTTGATATTCTTTAATAGAGCTGAGGTAAAATTCGTTCTGATAAGTGTGGCAACCCTGCATGGAGCAAGTCTATTGGCGCCATTTTTCCAACAGCATTTGCTTACTTTGTGTCTCTGTATTACATTTTGGTAATTCTCATAATATTTCAAACGTCTTCATTAATATTATATTTGCTGTGGTGATCCATGATCCGTGATATTTGATGTTACTACTGTAATTGTTTGGGGGTGCCACGAATTGCGCCCATTGGAATTGTTTTGGGGTGCCACGGATTGCGCCCACATGAGATGGAGATCTTAACTGATAAATGTATGTGTTCTGACTTCTCCACTGACTGTTCTTCATCTCTTTCCCTCTCCTTGGGTCTCCCTATTCCCTGAGACACAACAATACTGAATTTAGGTCAGTTAATAACCCTGCAATGGACTCTAAGTGCTCAAGTGAAAGAAAGGGTTGCACATCTCTTGCTTTAAATCAAAAGCTAGAAATGATTAAGCCCAGTCGGGAAGCTAGAAAGCCAAGATAGGCCAAAAGCTAGGTGTCTCGCTCCAAAGAGTTAGTCAAGTTGTGAACGCAAAGGAAAAGTTCTTGAAGGGCATTAACAGTACTACTCCTGTGAGTACATGGATAATAAAAAAGAGAAAGAGCCTTATTGCTGACCTGGGGAAAGTTTGAGTGGTCTGGGTAGAAGAGCACACCAGCCACAGCATTTCCTTGAGCCAAAGCCTAATCCAAGGCAAGACCTTAATTCTCTTCAATTCTGTGAAGGCTGAGAGAGGTGAGGAAGATACAGAAGAAACGTTTGAAGCTAGCAGAGGTTGGTTCATGAGGTTTAAGGAACCTCCATAACATAAAAGTGCAGGGTGAAACAGAAGGTGCTGATGTAGAAGCTGGAGTAACTCTCCGGAAGATCTAGCTGAGATCATTAATGAAGGTGGCTAAACAACAGATTTTCAGTGTAGATGAAACAGGCTTCTATTGGAAGATATCATCTAGGACTTTCGTAATGAGACTTTTGTTTCCCTCTCTTCTCTTTTTACACCCCCTCCCATATATTCATCTGTTTTGTTTCTTATTCCACATATGAGTGAAATCATGTGGTATTTGTCTTTCTCTGACTGACTTGTTTCTCTTAGCATAATACACTGTAGCTCCATCCACAACATTCACGGGTGTTTGGAAGAAGCTGATTCCAAACCTCATGGATGACTTTGAGGGGTTGGAGACTTTAGTGGAGGAAGGACCTGAAGATGGGGTGGAAACAGCAGGAGAACTAGGATGAGAAGATGGAGCCTGAGGATGGGGCTGCATGGCCACAATCTCATGATGGAACTTTAGCGGATGAGGAGTTGCTTCTGATGCATGAGCAGGGAAAAGTGGTTTCTTGAAATGGAATCTACTCCTGAGGAAGATGCTGTGAAGATTGTTGAAATGACCACAAAGGAGTTAGAATATTACATAAACTTAGTGGAAAAGGCAGCACCAGGGTTTGAGAGGACTGACTCCAATTTTGAAAGCAGTTCTATTGTGGGTAAAATCCTATCAAACAGCATTGCGTGCTACAGAGAAATTGTTCATGAAAGGAAGAGTTGATCCATGTGGCAAACTTCATTGTTGTCTTATTTTAAGAAATTGCCACAGCCACCCCACCTCAGCAACTGCCACCTTGCTCGGTCAGCAGCCAAAGACATTGAGGCAAGACCCTCCACCAGCAAAAACATTATGACTTGCTGAAAGCTCAGATGATGTATAGCATTTCTTAGTGATAAAGAATTTTTATATTATAGTGTATACATTGTTTTTTTAGACGTAATACTATTGCACACTTAATAGGCTATCGTATAGCATAAACATAACTTTTATATGCACTAGCAAGCCAAAAAATTCATTTGACTCACTTTATTATGATATTTTCTTTATTGTGGTGGTCTGAGGTATGCCCTTTCTTTAAAGATTTTATTTTTAAGGAATCTTTACACCCAATGTAGGACTCGAACTCATAACCCTGATATCAAGAATCACACACTGCATTGGCTGAGTCAGCCAGGCACCTCTCTCTCTCTCTCTTTTTTTTTAATGTGAGTGGACAGTAGTGAAGAACAGTGATTACTACTAGATTTCATGCCATTGGTTGATTTGTGCTAAAGCACCAGCAGTTATATCCATCACTGCTCTTGCATCATCTGTGCAAATATTAGTATAGTAATTAGGACGATATTTTAATATATTATGAAAATAAATTTGATGTTGTGGGTCTCCACAAAGGGTTTTGGAACTCTGAAGAGGTCACAGGCACACAATGAGAGCGCCATTCGATGGTACACATACAAGAAAAATAAGAATGAAGTAAATTGTAAAAAGAATTGTTAAAAGTTCTTTACAGTCAGAGTCTACGCTTTAGAAACGCTTTTTGACTTGTGGGCCAAAAGTTCACACGATGTCACATTCTGTGTCATATAAATTACTATCACATATAATTGTGATTTATTCGTCTCAAAGCAATGTCTAGAGTCATGCAGCAATATTTAAAAATGGTGTCATGTTTCGTGAAGGTCACATCCAAACTTACATGTATATAATTTAAGAGTAACATGAACTTGTTAATATTACTATATATATATTCCTAAGGGCCAGTATACAACTGTTGAAAATACAGTGGTAATCTGTGTGTCCCCCGGAACCAAACCGTCTGGGGTTGGAACACAAAGAGAAGCTTTGACACCACTGGGAAATGCTACTTGGTGAACACAAGGATCTATTGAATTCACTTTGAGAGAAACGATATGAGAAATTAACTTGTGTTTTCTCTTAAATGTTTCAAAGTCAAAACCGTGTCTCCAAAGTCAGCAAAGACACCTCCCATAAACTGTCATGTCACTCAGCTGCAATCAGCTTTCATTCTGAGATCATAGGGCATAGGACAAGACATGTAAAGAAGTATTGCCTTGGAATATGAATGGTGTTAGCTGTGGGCATGGATGTTTAGGAGTATGGTTTATAATGTGTCAGTTCTGAACACTAGACTCTGAGGGACAGAGGTGACCTTAGGTTCTCTGCTACATTGTTTTTGAGCTTTTGCAACATGTGGAGACTTTAGAGTAGGGGGCCCAGCTTTTTGGAAGGAAGATGGCTGGGAGGTGACCAAACTGGAGGATAAGAGGCACACTGAAGATAAGAACACAATGTCTGGTTTTAGGACCAGCGGGTGAGCTCTATTGCCCGTGGAGCGCCAGCCACCGGAGGTTCAGTCTTTGGACTGATGTCTTGTATTGTTTGGATTTATATGATGTTAGGGAAATTTGCTGATAATTGACATTTAGAAACATTATTTTTTTTAAATTTTTTTAAATGTTTATATATTTTTGAGAGAGAGAGACAGGGCACGAGCAGGGGAGGGGCAGAGAGAGAGAGGGAGACACAGAACCCAAAGCAGGCTCCAGGCTCTGAGCTGTCAGAACAGAGCCTGACACAGGGCTCAAACTCATGGACGGTGAAATCATGACCTGAGCTGAAGTCAGACGCTTAACCGACTGAGCCATCCAGGCGCCCCTAGAAACATTATTAAACCACACATGCATAGCAACAGACAAACTTACCAAAACATAAACTATAAAACTTGGTTTGGCCAAAGTAATCTCAGCAACTTAGTAGAACTGCTTGCCATTTATGCGTAATTACTATGCAGCAAAATGTTAGGCGCATCCGTGAAGGTGCTGAATGAGCTTTTCGGCACAGTTTTGATAACACTAAACTGAGTTCACATATACACAGTTATCGTAGTTTACTGCACATGGCACATGGTTGTTGGCATGAAATAGAAGACGCACTTTCTGTAACTACATTAAATTCCTAGCGTTTATTTATCTCCATAGATATTTTTCTCCATAGAAATTTTCATGGGGTGGCTGGGATTAGATGCTCAGCTGTAATGCCCTGGAGGTCCAGTTGGGGCCCCTCAAGTGCGGAGGAAGAGCCCTTGTGAGAGCATGGGTGGGCCCAAGGCTTTTGTGGAAACACCCTATTGTCTTGGGTGTTGGCACCAAAAGTGCCTATTGTGAACGTGCATACACACTAAGTCCATGTAAGCAAATACCATTAAGTGAACAAAGTCTCTTGAGACTTACAGTCTAATATCTGTTCATCAGAGCTGACCCCAGAGAGCGATCCTGTGAAAGTGCGCGGTGTTATTGTTACAGCCAGGACGTAAGGAGAAATGTGTACACAATCAAATGAGACACTGTGGATTTTTGTTGAGAATAACTCTGACTTAGTATACTTTTGGTGTCAGGAAGGATACAGAGAAAGATTTGCTAAAGTAACAAGGTGACAGAAACAAAACATATGAGAACAGAATGTGTAAAAATGGAGGTATTCATGTAATTCTAGCTACTGCTTATAAAAACTGACATCCTTTATTTCTTTAAATGTTAGTCATGATCCTAAAAGCATTACTGGAAAAGACCTGCTCACTGCAAGATCCACAGGGCAGGGAAATGGAAATGTAGGTGGTTGTCTTTCTTGTTAGGATTGATTTCAGGAAATTATCTTTACCTGCACTCAAAAATGCTGCTATTCTCTACTTCCAGATCTGCCAGTAATGGCTCAGATTTGGCCTTTGACATGGTGTCCTTTTACCACCTGAGAGGAGAGGAAAATGAATTGTGGGAGGCAGTTGAAGCCCAGTAGAGGACGTTTGAAAAGCAAACCTGGCATTTTAGATATTTAGATGAAGCAGTTTGATCAAAATTAATCAGGCAGAGAGGCTCTCATTTTTGCGAATGACATTTTGAAGATGCAAAATAAACTTAACCTACCTACGTTTGGACTGAGAAATGGAGATACTGGTGGGGAGTTAGGAGAACCAGGCAGCATTCAAAGCAAATGCATTTGAAATTTTTCTTTGTTACAGCTCTGTTGTTTTTTTAAGAGCAATGCTTTTCAAATGATAGCATTAACAAACAAGTGTAATTCTGTGTGGTTAATGGGGGCTGACTCAGTCATTTCTTTTTTGCCAATGGTTTAGAGTTACTGTTCGGGGAAATTACTTTTAAAGTTGAGCCCTTCCTGGGGCGCCTGGGTGGCGCAGTCGGTTAAGCGTCCGGCTTCAGCCAGGTCACGATCTCGCGGTCCGTGAGTTCGAGCCCCGCGTCAGGCTCTGGGCTGATGGCTCGGAGCCTGGAGCCTGTTTCCGATTCTGTGTCTCCCTCTCTCTCTGCCCCTCCCCCGTTCATGCTCTGTCTCTCTCTGTCCCAAAAATAAATAAAAAAAAACGTTGAAAAAAAATTAAAAAAAAAAAATAGCTGACAGCTGTCTTTTAAAAATAAATAAATAAATAAATAAATAAAGTTGAGCCCTTCCTAAAGGCCCCAGGTAATTACTTTTACCATAGATTCAGGTGGTAAATATCAATCCATTACTGTTTTGAGTAGAATTAAGAGAAATGTGTTGATATTTTTGTTTTTACTGTGAAATTTTCAAGGAATGATTTGAGTTTGTGTAAAATGTTAGCACACTCATTCATTCAGTGTCTTAGGTTAGGCTCATTAGAAACAGATACTTGAGTGGGGCACCTGGGTGGCTCATTAGGTTAGGTGTCCAACTTTGGCTTGGGTCATGATCTCACGGCTGGTGGATTTGAGCCCACATCAGGCTCTGTGCTGACAGCTCAGAGCCTGGAGCCTGCTTGGGATTCTGTGTCTCCCTCTCTCTCTGCCCCTCCCCTGCTCATGCTCTGTCTCTTGGTCTCTCTCAAAAATAAACATTAAAAAAAAAAAAAAAGAAACAGATACTGAGCTAAGGACCACTGGCTCCCTTCCCCAACGCTCCCCCTCTCCCCCACCACCCCTACCCCACCTCCTAGCCCCTTGGGCAGGGGAGCTGTGCTCTCTTTGCTTATCAGTCAGCCCTTGGTTGTGGGCTGCCCAGGGGAGGAGTAATTGCCAGGGACTCAGGTCCTCTACCTGCGGTGGCAAAACAGCTCTGGTAGCTGGGGAGCACTGCTGTGAAGATGAATTGGAGGGAGGGGGATCATTGGAATCAAAAGCACTTAAAGGGGTGCAAAGAAACACTACAAGAATAAAAAGGATGTGATTAGGATGGAGAACCCAAAGCGTCTGCTGCACGCAACAAATATTTATTGAGCACCTATTTTTTGGTAGATACCGTTCAAAGCTTGAAAAGTGAGTGGAATAGAAGACTGGGGCTTCTAGGCTGGTGAGGGAGACAAATAATGTAAGTGAGGCAATCCGTGAGTTAGGTAAGAACTTGGTGATACGTGTCTAGAAGAATATAAAGCAGGTCAAAGGAATAGACAATGATTGTGGGTACTAGATGAGATAGGGTAGTCAGGGTAGGTTAAATTAGCAAATTATGTAAGAGATGTATTTGCATTTCCAGGGGCTATCTTTTGAGAAGTACTGGCATTGTGTATTGTTTCTCCCTAACCCTGGGAACTTCTTTCACAAGGAGCTCCTAGAAGGGAAGTCAGTCTTCTATTTGAATAAACCCATCACAATGGGTATTCTTGACATAGGAACAACAAACATAAAATAAAATGCCTCAAAAAATGTTTCCCCTCTGCATTTATTTTTAAATGTTCTTAAGGGAAACATTTGGGGCAGCAAAGGAAAGAGAAAATTGGTTTTGGAAGTTAAGAATTTTGATCATGTACGTTGGGAAGCATCACAATTCTGATGGAGAATTTAGAACAAAAAAATCTAAGTTATTTGGGGGATAATGAGTAGAAAAGGAGGAAAACACAGTCACCTGGCTTAGAATGTGAAGATATCTTTGATGTTTAAAAGTAAAGATCCTGGAGAATCTAAATTACACAGTGCGGGGAGGGGGGTGCATCTGGGTGGCTCAGTCGGTTAAGTGTCTGACTTCAGCTCAGGTCATGATTTCATGGTTCGTGGGTTCGAACCTCGAGTCGGGCTCTGTGCTGACAGCCTGGAGCCTGCTTCGGATTCTGTGTCTCCCTCTCCCTCTGCCCCTTTCCTGCTTGTGCTCTCTCAAAAAATAAATAAACAGTAAAAAAATTTTTTTTAATGACACAGTAGACATTTGGAAGAAAAGTATGTGATGAGGTCAGTGTTGCAGAGTGGATATTAAAGGTCAAGTACTGGATCTTCTTTTGTTTTCAGAGGCAACTGGACTCCTGTCATGGATTCAAGCTAAAACACATGGTTGCCAATCTATTAATGTCTGGGATCATGTTGGTGGGGGATCTTACTGGAGAATGCTGGGTTAGAAATTCTTAGTCTCTCCCCACCCCACCCCCACCTTAAGAAAAAAAATCTTTCTCCTGAGTATTTCATCTGAAGAAATTTCTGGTAAATCTCATTTACCTACTGTCTCACCACCCCTAATTGCCCTTTGTTTTTTTGGGCCAGAGAGGTCAAAAGGTGATGGCAGAAGGAGCCAGATAAGAATTTGTTAGAGGACTAAAATAGTTTTCTTTCATATTCTCCATGATAAATCTTTCAGGGCTTTTCTAGTAAGGAAGAGAGAAGATAGGACATAGATTCTAATGGTTACAGTGTGCAATTTTTAGTAGTTAATGCTTCCTACTTTTGTTTTATTAGAAAAAGATGTATTATGTTAATAAATTAAATGGATTGTGGATTTTGAAACTTCATTAATGAGCATTAATATCATGATCAAAATGCCAGTATTCATTATAATTTAAAAATTAAGCAGTAACTGGGGTGCCTGGGTGGCTCAGTTGGTTAAGCGCTGACTTCGGCTCAGGTCACAATCTCATGGTTTATGAGTTCAAGTCCTGTGTCAGGCTCTGTGCTCACAGCTCAGAGCCTGGAGCCTGTTTCAGATGCTGCATCTCCCTCTGTCTCTCTGCTCCTCCCCTGCTCGTTCTCTCTCTCTCTCTCTCTGTCTCTCAAAAATAAAATAAACATCAAAAAAAAGTTAAAAAAATTAAGCAGTAACCAATTAATTTAAATAAGTTAATATAATGTTGAAATGAATTATGTGGCAATGCCTTTCAGACACCTATTTTATTTTTTTAAGTTTTATTTTATTATTTATTTTTGAATGAAGGAGTGAAAGTATGTGTGCACAAGTGGGGGAGGGGCAGAGAGAGAGGGAGAGAGAGAGAATCCCAAGCAGGTTCCACACTGTCAGCACAGAGCCCAATTCGGGGCTCGAACACATGAACCATGAGATCATGACCTGAGCCGAATTTGGACACCCAGCCAACTGAGCCACCCAGGCACCCCAGACACCTATTTTAAAAGCAAAACGAGCACTATTGATTGACAATGAAATATATAACAACAAAGGGGAGCAGATATTTTTCTCCTTTGGTCAGCCTAACTTAAAAGAGAAAACACCTCGAGACTGTGAAATTAGAACACACCAAAACCCACTTGTCCCTCAACAAAGGATGATATATTGATCATCTACTGATGTAGGTGCTAGAGACATAATGGTGAAGACCACAGGCATGGAACTTACATTCTAGATGCAGGATATAGACACACAGGTTATGATTAATGTTGTGAAGAAAATAAGTGGAACGACAGGACAGAACAAAGGTTGGCAAACTTTTTCTGTGAAGGGCCAGATGGCAAATGTTTTAGGCTAGCAGGTTGTATGATTGGTCTCAACGACTCCAGTCTGCAGCTGCAGTGGGAAAGCAGTCATAGCCAATATTTGAATGAGTGGGCATGGCTGTGTTCCAATAAAACTTGATTTACAAAGATAAATAAACAACCCCAAACCAACAACAGGTGGGTCGGATTTGGCCTGCAAATATAGTTTGATGCCTCCTGGCATACAGTGCCACTGGCATGGGGGATGGTGACCTTAGACCCTGCTGTTAGAGAAGACTCCTCTGAGGAGGCAACATTTGGAGCACAAGTAGAACGATGGGTGGCCAGCCACGTGAAGCATGGGGAAGAGCATTCCAGGCAAAGGAAATGGCTAGGTAAAAAGTCCTGTGGCAGGAACAGGCTGGGTCCCCTTGATGTGGGCAGTCATCTCATTTTCACTGTGTAACTTTGGGCAAGCCACTGAATTCTTTGAGCTCTTTTCTCACAGATAGAAATGGTGATAACACTCTGCTTACAGGCTTTTTGTGAAGTAAGGTAGGTGAGAGCATTTTTCTGGTCGAATGTTAGGGAGTATTATTAATAACTAGGATTTAGAAAAAATAGTTGTGAATAAACTTTAATAGAATCAGGATTTTGGTGTCAAAGTCCCGGTGCTTTGTAGTAGCTCTTCATATTTTTATTACTGGGTGTGTTATTTCATCTGTAGTTTACTATATGGTGTACTAATGCTTAGCCACCAAATTACTTCCTGCCAATTGCTTCTCAATTTTATTCAGCCATCTTCTCAACATTTCTGGAAAATTGCCATTGTTATTCTCTATGTATGTTGGACAAATAGTTGTTAAAATTTTCCTTTGTTTTGTTTTTTTTCTTACTCAGAAACAAAGAAAACCCAAAAACATTGGGAAATCCGAAGACCTCAAAGTTTTATTTCTGTGAAAGCCTCTGGATCACTGATGAGCTAGCAGTCTGATGAAGTCAGGCCTCAGAATTCCTTCCTTAGATTGTCAAAGGACTAGGAACAGCATGGCCTGTAAGTCTGTTTGTGGCCTAACTCTGTGTGCCATTAAAGCTTGTGCCTGTCACTTCACTACATGCTTTTCCCCAGCTTCATGTCCCCATCTCGATTCTGCAGCCAAAGTTCATGCCTCCTCTGTGTGGCTGTGCTGTGAACCCTTTCCGGCCCCCCCACGGATCTTTTAAGTGTGGTGGGGGAGGGGAGCCAGTGTGAGGAGGGAGTGGGGGAAGACCTGGGCAATCATCAGTGTGGAGATAAGTCAAACAGACCACTGCCTGGCTTTACACAAGATGGGAGCTGAGTAGGATAAGGGCACACCCTCCTCCACAGATACTTACACCAGGGCTTCTGTTTTTAACCAAGGATGTGTCCACCAAGCAAGAATGTGGGAGCAAGAAAAAAACTGGATTCTCTTCTGTATAATAATGTGACTTCCTGATTCTATGGAATACTACTGATTGCAGTAAGTATGGCTTTAGACCGTCCAGGAACACTAATGTTTGTCCCTGGGGGAATGTGTGGATGGAGCTGGTGTAATGAGTCCACCTTTGAATCAATAGGTGTTAAGTAAACAGGTGAGTACCCTCAGCTCACCCATGTGAGGAACCCACCCTGGACAGCCCCTTCCCTCCCAATTACTGGTTGTCGAGGCACGTGGGGCATCAATAGACATCGTGGCTGGTCTTACTGGAGCCCCTGCTGAAAGGCCCAGATGTGGGGTGTGCTCTAATAGGGAGAGGTTATGGATTCTAGGATGAGAATTGATCCCTCTGGGTGAGGGGCACAATTTTCCAGAAGGTGTGGAGATTTTCCTTCCAAAAACTAGAGGCAAGAATCTCTTTGAGGGAGACATTTAGATATGAGGGCTCCGGATTCAGGATGTGAACAGGTTGGTTCTGAGCCTGAGCAAGAACCTTGTTGTGAAGAGTTAACATCTTAGGCTCCTGTTGCCTTTGGATTCTGAAGAAAACCAAACCTAGCATTCAGCTTAACTTTTCGTTCCCTCAATCCCTTTAAAATTACCTTGACCCTTCAGTAAAGTTGTCTCAAATAGGCTGGTATAGGGGAATTGAGGGTGCTGGATTGCAAGGTCAAGGCAGCACAAGAGAGGGCCCTTGCTATGTCTGCAGACCCTGAATGGGAGCAGCAGGACCATGAATGGGGTCCTCAGCAGAGAGAGGGGCACACACTGGCTGTCAGCCCTAAGACAGAACTCTTTGTGTTGGGAGCTTCTCAACCCTTCACCCTTCTGTCAAAACATTGTGGAAGTGCAGAAGAGTGGATGGGGAAATTTCAAATGTAAAGTATAACTTACTCATAACAAGATCACTGGAATTGTAATTTATGATCAAAGCCTTAAACTGGAAGACTATAATTCTGGTGACATTTAGACATTGCCCAAGACATGAGGCAAGAAATGTTTTCAAGAGTAAAAAACTTGGTTGTACTTCTGTAATCATTGCTTCTGGGCCATTACTCATTGATCCACCACATGGCCAGCCCTGGTGGATGGCAATGGTGGAGTGTTCTACTCATAACCCAGAAAAGCAAAGATTGCTGAATCATTGGCCCACATGATGGAGAGCCATAAAATGTGCACATGGTGAATAATGTATTTCTGCCTGTCCTCCCAAAGGAGGCCCTCTTCCCTGGAATAGTATCTCTTCAAAGAGCACATGAATACATTTAACAGAATGAGATGCAATCAGAGATGATTAAAGCATAGGTGATGCTGATTACAAGACAGATCAACAAGAAAGTATTTTCACTAAAATACCTGGACGTTTCTACCTTGATAGCCACGGTGTCTATTTCAGTCTGATAATGGATTTGCTATAAAATCCTATTTTGAAAACTATAATCACTGTGGTCAATTGCTACAAACAACCCTTTTCATATCTCTCTCACATTACACCACCTGCTTGGCAAAACCACAGCCCTGGGTCAATCCAAACCTGCCCAGCACCTGTGCAGTGGATTGTGGCAGGTGAATATACACCACCACCACCGTGGTGTTCATTGAATTAATGACCATAAACCTCAAATGAGCCTTTAATGCCATACTTTTCTCCTCCATTTACTCTTTCACCTTCTGGGTGACTTTTCTCCTCTCCTGGCTTCCTCTTCTCCTCCTCCTCCTCTTCCTCCTTCTTGTTAAATTGAGGTGTAATTTATGCTCACTGAAATGCACAGATGATGTGTGATGACATTGACAAATGCACGCATTGTGTAACCGACACCCCTATCGAATACAGAATACTATAGATCCCCACCCCCCACAGAAAGTTTCCTAAGTCCCTCCCAGCTGATTCCCGCATCAGCACCCCCAGCGGTAACCACTGTTCTGATTTCTATCTGGAGGGATAATCTCACCCCTTTTCCTTTCTCCTCAAATCTCCAACTCCTCTTCCCCATCCTCGCTCTCAGCTGATGAGCTTGTTTCTGACTTCGTGGAGAAAATAAAAGCCACAAGAAGAGAACTTTCATATGCTCCCCCTGCTCCTTCCCATCTACCAGCACTTGCAACCTGCTGTCTTCCAGAGGGAGTATCTGGGCTCCTGTCTGAAGATAAGCCCAATCATCCCCTCTCCTGTGGGCAAGAAGAGCACTCCAGCAATTCTTTCCTCTTTCTTTTGTATAATTTTCCACACACTACTGGACCCATTCTCATCAGCATTTATTTCTGTGCTATTACAGATTCCATCTGAAAAGAGAAACAAAACAATTCCCCTCAACCCCACCATTTCCATTAGTCCCCATTTCTTTGCTCCTCATCGTAGCAAAACTCAAGGTGCAGTTCATATTCTCTGACTTAAATTCTTCTTCCCTATTCTCTCTCAAATCCTTTCTATTCAGGCTTTATTCCTGCCATCCCACAGAAACTGCTCTTCTCCAGGTCACCAAATGATCTCCATGTCGCTAAATCCAATAGTAAAATTTGTAATCTTTGACAGGATTTGATAGAATCAGCCCCTCTTGTCTCCTTTGATAAAAGGAGACAATGCTTACAACACTCTCATGGGTTTCCTCACTGCTCCATTCTTCTCAGAATTTCCCCTCCTGGCTCCTGGTCTTCTTCCAGAACCTTCCATGTTGCTGTGCCCCTTGGTCTCCTACCTTTCTCTGTCTACATGTCCTTTATCGTTGCATTGGGCTCATGGCTTTAAATACCAACCTCATGGCACTGTTTTCCAAATTTGTTTCTCCAGCCCAGACGTCTGACCTTAAATCCACACTTATATTATCCAGCTTCTCACTGGGCATCTCTACTTGGATATCTGATAGACAGCTTGACCTGAACATGCCCCAAACTGCAGTCCTGATATTCTATAAACGACTTCACCTGTAGCTTTGCCATTTGGGTTGATGGCAATCCATCCTTGTGGCTGGCTGATCAGACCAAGATCTTCAAGTCACTCTTGACACTTTTCTTTCACTCATGCTCCACCTCCAATCTGTTGGGAAGGTATTGGCTCTGTGTTGCTGATGGTATTACTTGTCATCAAATAATCCAGTTTCCTTTCCTGTTGTGCCCCTTCTTGCAGGATTAAATATCCCCACTTTGATGAGTTTAGGAGTGATCATATGACTTGCTTTAACTAGATAAATGTGGGCAGAATTGATGGATACCATTTCCGGTGGTTGCTCTAAGAGCCACCATGTATGGTATGCACATCTACTTTCTCCCACTACCACAATGATCCACAATGTTCCAGACAGAGGCTGATCTGCCAGCCTGGACCCGGACCCAAAGCCAAGTCAAAAGGAGCAGAGCCACAGCTGACTCACACCTCACACTGGACATGAAGTGTTGTAAGCTGTTGGTTTGGGGGGTCTCTTGTTACTGCAACATAACTATCTCTTTGGACCAGTACATGCTCCCTTTAAAAAGTGTACAGAATCTGCTCACTTCTACTACTACCCTGGTTCGAGCCATTGTCTTCTCATGCCTGGGTTCCTATAGTAGCTTCTTAACTGGTCTCCCTGCTTCTTTCTTCTGCCTCCCATGGTCAGTTCTCACTAAAGCAGCCAGAGAGATCCTTTAAAACCTGTTTCAAGTCTCTGTTCAAAAAATTCTGTAATAGCTCTTAGTTTCACGAGCCAGTCCTTGCAAGGATGAAGAGGCCCACGTGACTGGTGCCATTACCTCTCTCCTCACCTGTCACCATTCTCCCCCTTGTTCAGTGTGTTCTAACCCCACTCACCTCCTCACTGTTCCTCAACTCAATAGCCCCCTTCTCAGCTTGGGGCTTCTCTTGGAGCTCTTCTCTCTGTTGGTCAGGCTCTTCTCCAGAGGGCCTCGTATCAAACCTCCTTGCCTCCAAATTTTTGCTCAAATACCACCCTCTCAGGGAGGCCTACCCTGACCCCTCTCTTGACAGTTGTACCCTTTCCCCTCCCACCTCAGCACCTTTGATCCCCCTTACCCTGCTCTACCTGTTTTCCACATAGCACCTGTCACCTTTCAACATACTCTATCATTTACTTTTTACCTCATATTTAGTGTTTCTTGCTTGCAGCCTGCCTCCCCCATTTGAATGTGAGTTCCACATGGGCAGAGATCTTTATTTTGTTTAGTGGCTATACTGCTTGGCTATTTCAGTGACAGCACATGAAGTCTTTAGTGCTTGGGTGAATTAGAGAAAATATTTATTCACTGTAGAAGACAGGGAAGCTAGAAGAAGGTGATGCTAGGAAGAGAAGATGGCTTTGCAAATCAACACAGGGAACCAGTGCCCCATCCACACCCAGTTCAGAAGGCCAGGAGACAGTGGCACTGAGTGAATAATTGGCTCTGGCCATGGTTATGCCTATGGCTCTTCTCATAAACCCAAATGCTTGCTCTGCTCTCAGATTACTTGCATTTCTTATACTTCAGACATGCCATGGTTGCAGAAGGTGTGAGTTTTAGAGCCATGCTCACCTGTTACTAAGCAGTTTTTCTTATGTACAAATATGCCACCCATCCCTAACTCTTTGTCTATCCATGACCATGGATCCACTAGAGGCTGAGTCCTCTACTGGGGGGGTAAACAGCACAGCTCATTTATCTTCTGGGCCAGGAACCTAGAATAATGCCTGGCACATAGCAGTTGCTTGGTAAATTTGTAGAATAAAGGAATTCAGAATAGCAACCAAGTCCAGGAATAAAAGAAGCATCTTTTTAAAGTGTGGCTGTTCAACCAGACTATATGCAAGATCTGTCAGATAAGACTGGATGACGGTAATTATGAGTGGAATAATTGTCTAACTGAGGCTTAACTGTGGACTTATTTCCCAAGTAAACACTCTGAAATATTTGGGGTCTTGGACAAAAGTTCAAGTCCAGTGTTACGTAAGGTCTTTCAATGACTAACGTGTTGTAACTGTTGGGCAACACTAGTTGACTTGCAGTTAGTAGTTAAGAACATGGACCCTGGAGCCTGATTAGGTTTGAATTCTAACTCTGCCACTTACTAGCTGTGTGAACTTGGGCAAGTTACTAACTCTTTGTGACTCATTTCCTCATTTGTAAAAAGTTGGCAATAATAATTCCTACCTCAAAGGGTTATTGTGAAGTTAGATAAATTAATGCATAGAAGCACTTATATCAATGCCCAACACATAGGGAGTAACATATGTTTGCTATTTTGTTGTCATTATTGTGTATATTCTATCTACCCTTTCTACCCATTGTGCTGAGTTAATTATCTACCTGTTGTACATTCTGAAAGCCAGGAAAAGACTGTGTTCCTTAAAATACTATTGCCCAAATATCAGTCCTCTATGCAGTGTGCTTGGTCAAAGTTGGCCTATTAGCTTCATGTTTGTTTAACTTTTGATAGGTGGGGGTTAATCATAGAACAACTTTTGTTCTCTTAAAATAGACTTTAGGTTCTCTCTTCTCCTAAATCCCCTTCTTCCTTTTTTAAAAATTTTATTTTTAAGTAATCTCTACATTCACATGGGGCTTGATCCTACAACCCCAAGATCAAGAGTTGCATGCTCTACCGACTGAACCATCCAGTCACCCCTCCCCTTCTTAATCTGTAATAATATCCCAGCTTTCTCAGAAATGAGGGAGACGTCCAAAGATAAAGAAGACTGTTGACCTAGACCCCAGAAAAATGAACCTTTTCAGGATGTGTGAAAATGTGCATTCAATAGGAAATGGAGATTACAGGTAAGTTTTCTTCTTAATACTTTTACAGTTGATCCTTGAACAGTGCAGAGGTTAGGGGTGCCAACCCCCATGCAGTTGAAAATGTGCATATAACTTTTGACTCCCCAAGAACCTAACTGTTAATAGGCTACTATTGGCCAGAAGCCTTACTTATAATAGAAAGTCTATTAATACATATTTTGTATATTCTATGTATTATTACTGTACTCTTACAATAAAATAAGCAAGAGAAAAGAAAATGTGAAGAAAATTATAAGGGAGCCACAATACATTTACAGTATTGTACTGTATTTATTGAAAAAATTCCTGTGTAAGTGGACCCACACAGTTCTAGCCCACGTTGTTCAATGGTGAACTGTATTTTCTAAAACATGCCCAGTAAACATGGATGTTTTAAAATTTTGAGTAAATATGGTCTTTGATAAAAGAGAGAATAAAAAATCATGTTAAAATTTTGTTAAACAGCTAAAAGATCAACTAAAGGAGGACACAGCAGGGTAGATCAAAGGGGTGCAGGATAGATCTTGAAGCACGAGGGAGCACGAGAAGGAATACATGAGAAATGGGAGTGAGAGGCAGACTTCCCTCCAAACCTGAAGCCATTTGGAAGAGTAAAAAGACGATCAGGAAACCAGAAAAACTCTTAGCTGATCACTAAACAATGTTTGAGCACCTACTATATGTGAATCACTATGCTGGATATTGTAGGAGAGAGAGCTATGAACAAGACAGGGTCTCTGTCCTCCAATTGCATTAAAACATGCCCTTCAGAGGACACCAACTCTGTAGCAATTGTGTCACCCCAGGGACAGAATCTTACAAGCACAATGCCAGTACTCTTCAAAGTATCCTCTGCTGACCAAGCAAATCAGGAATATCAGAGCTGACTAGGAAAATGGCAGATTCCCAGACCTCTCTATTCCTGATGAATCAGAGTGTCTGGGGCCCAGGGCCAAAGGCCCTGGCTTTTAATCAAGCACTTTGAGTGATTCTTATGCACAATTTAAAATGTTAGAACTCCCACCGCTTTGTAGTAGGTACCAAATGAATTATAAAAGAAATTGCTTTTGGCTGGAGGGTGGGGATAGATAGTTTCATGGAGGAAATTTTGAACCAGGGCTTTGGCTGGATTTTGCTACCTGTGGCAAAGGGGAGGCAGTGTTCCAAGGGCAATGACTGGCTTGGTCCAAGGCACGCATGGGGGGGTGGGGGAGGGGCAGTGACTGTAGCCCAGGGAAGAACTGGCAGTTCTGAGGCTTCAGGCAGACTCACTTGCAGACCAACCAGGTGATGTGTTTTCCTTGTACACGGCTGTCCTGCCTTCTCTCAGGCTTTCTCTTCCATGCACAACCAGGATGACGTTTGAGAAGAATTTCACCATGGAAAGCTGGTTTTGCTTTGTGCCCACTTGTCACTGAGTGAAGTAAGCTCACCGGCTTTCTGCCTTCTGTCAAGTCAGCTGTTCTCTGAATTCAAGCAGAAGTATGAGAATTTGTTGCCACTCAGGCTGGAATTTTGCCGTCCTTACCACTTGAGATACTGTGAGCTGGCTATATTTCCACATAGAAGACAGTGCACTCAATGCTACTGTCACCTAGGGTAGGTTAGGACAGTGCACTGAAACCAGGCCAGCACTTTGGCATGCCCAGATGGGTTTGCCATCTTGGGCAGCCTCTGGGGTGGATGAGTGTGGCAAGCAGCAGGAGATGAGATGTTACTAAATAGCATAAATGCCTCGACCAACTGTTGAGTCTGCACGACCAACTGTTGAGTCTGCATGACCAACTGTTGAGTCTGCACGTGGGTTGGTACCTCCCTAACTTGACCCTCTGGAAGTTGTCAATCAACTGAACAACAAGCATTTAATGACTGATCCTGCTGTTGACTCAGCGTTCCGTGTCTCCACCTCTTTCTTGATTCCTAGCTGATGCTATTTGAGGGTTATAAGGGATGAGACCTTGGTGCTCATCTCCCCATGAAGCCTGGGGCCTAGGCTCACCATTCTACAACCTCACCACTACAGCCCTGCCTCCTTTCTGGCCCCCCACCATTGTGGTATAGCAGAAAAACATGATGAGCTGGGAGTACCATATGGACACAGTGCAACAGGCAGAGGGATGTGCTGCCAAGATGTCCCTCCCAGGAAGGACTTGTGGTCCCAGCCCTGGGAGTAGTGTCCGCAGACAGTTGTCAGTCATCAGCCCTTTGGGGTCTCCCCCAGGGCCATGTCCACATCTACTGACTGACCGAGGCAGGTGTATACAAGCTTGGCCATTTGGCCCAGTATTGGACAACACAGATGTGTTTCCCAGTCCTACTTCTGGTCCCTTCCTTCCACAGATGCTAATCCTAAAGGTATTCCCTAATAAACAACCACAACCTTAATCCATTTCGCAGTCCACTTCCCAGAGAACCCTACTTCCAATGCATGAATTTGAATTTCAACTAATTAGGAGCGCTGTAATCTTGAGGAAGCAATAACTTATTTTCTGTTAGACTTAACTTTCATCTCTGCAAAATGGGAATAATAAATCATTTCTTCATTGGATCATTGTGAATTCACTTAGTTTAATATGGTGCAGAGTAATTACTTATAAATATTAGATGTCATAATCTTGGGTGAGATATATAACGTCTATGAGTCTTAGATCCTTTATCTAAAAGTGAGAGTAATACCACTTACATTCAGGATTTTGGTAAGGAATGTATGTCACAACGTGTGTGTGTGTATTAGGTACTCAACAGATGCCACCCTCCCCCCAACCTCCTATCATTTTCCCTTTAAAATATCAAAAGTACCTTTATATAGTGAATTTTAAAAATAATTCATGTTTATTTTCTTTCCCTTTATTGGTTACCCTTTATCAGAGTATAGGGTAGTTGTATTTGGAGGAGGAAAACTGAATGCAAAGCAGAAAGGTGAGGCTAGGATAGCCCTGGTTTTGTGCCTCTCTTCTCTTCCATCACAGTTCAAAGGCCAACTCTTCCAGGAAGTTCACCCTGACTGACTCAACACATTCTGCAAAGCCCACATACAAACTTTAACTCCCTTCTTCTTTCCACTTTTGTAATCCTTATTATGATATATTCCTTATTGTGATATATTATGTTAATATTGTCTCTGAGAAGTGGGGATAATATCTGTTTTTCAAAGGGAGTGCACTGGGCCGAATGCTGCTTTGTTCCCTGGGAGTGTTCTGGTTACTACACTAGTTCATAGTGATTGACTCTTACAGCAATGCTGAGTCCTCCTAGAAGCCTTGTGAGATGCTCGAGGAGTTCCTGCTGAGTTGACAAGGAATATGAGAGCCAGATGGGGTCTTCTGAGGTGCTGTGGTCCCTCCTCTTAGTCATGACGGAACTTTGTTTAGATCATCTCTCTTTAAATGATGACATTTTAAGGCTCATGTGAAATTTGGGTAGCCCCATCTTTAGTGCATCTTCTCTGTTTTATAACTTGTACTCTTTTGTTTTGTTTCTGCTTTAAAGCTTGTTCAGTTGTAGGAACATTGTCTTACACTGACGCCTACTGGGCAGGTGGGAAATAACGGGTAACTGCAGCACTGGTGTCTAGAAACCGAAATTTTGTTTTCCTCATTGCATCGATCTTTAAGAAGCATCTTTCTTACAACTATCCTAGTTTTGAGCTTCCATTTCCCACTTCTCCTACTAAATGTAAAGGTCCATATTAGATTTTAAGTTTCTTAGGTTATGACGATTTCATCCAGTTAAAATGTTAAAAGCCCAAAAATACCTTTAATCAATGTCATTCCATAGATATATTTACCATTTCATGATGAACAATAATCACACTCATTAGATGTGACCTTAATGTTGCAAGCATTGCAGCTGTGAAAAGCTGATGTCAAGTGGGACCAATGCAGAGTATGGACATTCTTCCTCCTAGATTCCCCATTGGTGGCAGCAGTGAGGCACCCTCTAATCTGGATCAAAACACTCCACATTTAAGATACACAACAGATGAATATAGGGGAAGGGAAGGAAAAATAAAATAAAAACAGTGGGAGGCAAATGATAAGACTCTTAAATACAGAGAACAAACTCAGGGTTGCTGGCGGGGTGTTGGGGGGGGGGATGGGCTAAATGGGTGATGGGCATTAAGCAGGGCACTTGTTGAGATGAGCACTGGGTGTTATATGTAAGTGACGAATCACTAAATTCTACTCTTGAAACCATTATTACACTATATGTTAACTAATTTAGATTTAAATAAAATTAAAAAAAATAAACAAACAAAAACAAAAGCACTCCACGATGGCGGTAAGAACCATCCATGATGAATGTGGTAAATTCTCTCCTTGAAGGTTGCTCCAGGGATCAGGACCTCAGTAAAAATTCATCCAAGTGTTTCATCATCCTCATGTTACAAAACCATCTCTCTTCTGCTTTTATCTAAAAGTTTCTTTTGTTTGTTCTCCTAAGGTTTGCAAATGATTAATCAGATTCTACTCATAAACGCTTTACAAAATGTACCAGTAGGTTATATTCTCATAATTATCTCCTTACCAACCCCTTTGTTGGTACAGAGTGAGCACTTAACTGGTATCAAATGTGGTATGACAAAGTAGTAAAAAGCTTTAGAATCAGGCTGTGGTGTTACACACACACACACACACACACACACACACACACATAAATATAGGATATAAAATCTTTAAAAATATATATTAATTTTTTTAATGTTTATTTTTGAGACAGAGAGAGACAAAGCACGAGCAGGGGAGGGGCAGAGAGAGAGGGAGACACAGAATCTGAAGCAGGCTCCAGGTTTCAAGCTGTCAGCGCAGAGCCCAACAAACCATGATATCATGACCTGAGCTGAAGTTGGACGCTTAACCGACTGAGCCACCCAGGCACCCCAAAAATATTTACATATTTTTAAGTAGGCTCTATGCCCAGTGTGGGACTTGAACTCATGACCCTAAGATCAAGAGTCACGTGCTGTCCTGACTGAGCCATCCCGAAACCTTTTTCACCATACTTTTTCTTTTGTTGATAATGTAATCACTTTGCCGCATCTACTGCGAGAATGAAGACTACTCTCGGCAATCAGACTGTCGACATTGCAGAAAATGTTGACATCACTCTAAAGGCATGCACTGTTACTGTGAAGGGCCCCAGAGGAACCCTGCAAAGGAACCTCAGTCACCTCAATGTAGAACACAGTCTGCTAGGAGAGAAAAAGAAGAGGCTCTGCGTTGACAAATGATGGAGAAATAGAAAAGAACTGGCTACTGTGTGCACCATCCATAGTCATGTACAGAGCATGATGAAGGGTGTTACCCTGGGCTTCCAATACAAGATGGGGTCTGTGTTTGCTCACTTCCCCATCAGTGTTGTTCTTCAGGAATGGTTCTCTTGTTGAAATCTGAAATTCCTTCGGTGAAAAATATATCCATAGCGTTCAGATGAGGCCAGGTATTGCTTGTTCAGTATCTTGAGCCCAGAAAGATGAGTTAATGCTTGAAGGGAATGGCATTGAACTTGAATGAAACCCAGTTGCTTGATTCAGGCATGCCACAACAGTTAAAAAGAAGGATATCAGAAAATTTGGGGATGGTATCTGTGTTTCTGAAAAAGGCACAGTTCAGCAGACTGATGAATAAGATCTAAGTTGTCCAGCTACAGAAACAGCAAGAAGGCAGATGATTTTTCAGACTTACTTGTGATATTTTGAAGATGCGATAAGGAGTGCCTGGGTGGCTCAGTCGGTGAAGTGACCGACTCTTAATTTTGGCTCAGGTCTTGGTCTCACGTTTGGTAAGTCTGAGCCCATTGGGTTCTACATTGACAGCATGGAGCTTGCTTGGGATTCTCTCTTTCCCTGTCTCTCTGCCCCTCCCCCCCTCTCAAAATAGATAAACTTAAAAAAATATACAATAAAAGCTGTATTAGTTTGGGGGAAAAGAATATAATCATTAAAAGTACTTTCTAGTGAGTTCTGTAGTTTTTCTCGTGTTGTATGTATACGTGTGTGTATGTATATGTATGTATGTGTGTGTATATATGTGCATTTATACATGTAATAGACTATTATTCAGCCTTAAAAAATAAGGAACTTCTGCCATTTTTGATGACAACATGGATAAACTTGGAATGTATGATGCCAAATGAAATAAGCCAGTGAGAAAAAGACAAATACTGCATGGTATCACTTATATATGGGATTTCAAAAAAAACACAAAGAAGTTAGACTCATGGAAGCAGAGAATAGAATAATGGTTTCCAGGAGCTTGGAGACTGGGGAAATGAGATATTGGTCAAAGGTTACCAACTTTCAGTTATAAGATGAATGACTTCTGAGGATCTACTGTATAGCATAGTGACTATAGTTAATAATGCTGTATTGTATACTTGAAATTTGCTAAGATTTGCTAAGAGAGTAGATCTTAAGTGCTCTAAACACACACACATACAAAGTATAAGTATGTGAGGGATGGTTGTGTTAATTAGCTTGACTGTGGCAAACATTTCACAATGTGTACATATATCAGATCATTTTGTACACTATATATATATTTATATATATTTATATATATTAATTATATAATTAATTAATAATAATATATATTATATATATATTTATTAATTATACTTCAGTAGAGCTGAAAAAGGTGAAGAGAGGAAGACAGCATCCAGGTTCTAAGACTGATAGCATTCATTAACACATGTCTGGGAACAAATAGATCCTGGTATCATCTGAGGTTTAGAGGAGCCCTTGAGAGATTGACACCAGGTATACTTGGAAGGTGCCTGGAGCAGAGGGGACATACAAGTTCAGAGAGAGGAGAGGGAATGGATTTGTGACCCTGAGAGACAGATTTGGAGGCTCCCCCCCTTCCTAACTGTGGATCTCAGGCAGTTACGTTGCTTCTCTTTGCTTCAGTTTCTTCATCTGTACATGGGGATAGCACTACCACTTTGTATAGTTCTTGTGATAAATTAATAACACAGTGCTTGGCACACAGTAGGTGCCAAATTATTTCTATTTTGTTTCAAAAAGCACACCATTTGCTCATGTCTGGCCCTGTATACAGTCTGAATATCCTCTTAGTAACACTTCTTTCATGTGATAGATGCCATTTCTGGAAATCCTTAGGGCTCAAACCTTCCTCTGTTCATGTTTTCTGGTTGTCACAAATGATCTCTGTCTTTCTCTCAAACTTCTCAGACACCCTTTGGCCCTCACATTGTTTGCTTCAGACCAGAAAAAATGGTCTCGGATTTATTTGTTTAACAAATATTTTTGGGGCTTGTACAATGTGCCAGCACTAGGGGTAGAGCAGTGAGTAAAACATATGAAAATTCTTGTCCTTATAGAGCTTTTACTCCAGGAGAGGAGGATGGAAAGGCAAGTAGAGCATATGAGTTGTCAGGTGATCAAAAATTGCTGAGTAAAAAAAAGAAGGGCAAGAAAAGAGATAGGGACTCATGTGTGTGTGTGTGTGTGTGTGTGTGTGTGTGTGTGTGTTGGGGGGAGATGGGTTTTCATTGCTCATAGAGCTATATGGGGGACAAGGAGCTCTGGGCTTCTTGTGCTGACAGAAAAAAAAGAGTTATAAGTATTCTGGGGTTGGTCTTGATTGTTTCGAGGAAGATAATGGTGTGAAATGGGAGGGTTGGGGAGTTGGTGGGTTGGGATCTTGTCAGAAATATTAACAGTCCCCTCTTGGTTCCTGCCAAAGGCAATGTGGAAGAGAATGTGGGGGGAACTTTCTTGATCTTATCTGGAGCTTGGAACCAGTTGGTGGGCTTCCCTTTTGATTCCCTCTGTCAGGCAGTGGGGATTTTGTAAATGTTGACTTCTTGGGACTCAGTCACTGACAAGCATTTGAAGAGAGAGGGAGAGGGAGAGAAAGAGAAGAGAAGCAGAAGGAACCTCAGATGTTACCTTCAAGGAGCCTATCCTGTTCCTTTGGAACACAAGAGATTAGTAGAGAATCTGATATAGTCCTTCAGAGGATGACTTCCTAGTCCTCTTCCTAGAGCAACTATCCTAAGGTATCATACCAAGAAATATTGGTAAGAAAATATTTAGCAAACATGGCAGAGTGGAGGGGGCATTGGCTGAGAGAGAATCTGTGTTCTCTAGGCTGCCTGACTCTTGGGCTGCTGCACTACCCCTCCAAATCTGTTTCTTTTTTTTCTTCTCTATAATGAGGAGGCTGGCCTCTAACATCCATTCCCGATACAGAATTCCATGACTGTAAGAAGAAGTTGGAATTTTATCTCTGTTGTTGGAGTTTTCAGTAGAAAATAGAGGGCTTTAGAGCATAGATAAGAGTTTTCATTTATTTTTTCTTTTCAGTTGATTTTGGAAGAAAGGGCCTCAGGAAAGGAAGAGTTGGCTTTTGTTTTTGGTTTAGAGGTAGATTACATTTCTTGGATCTTAGCCAAACGTAACAGAGTGGATCTTTCAAAGAGTGAGAAAAATTTGGCAGAATTGCTGCCTTGATGAAGAAAGCTTTTCCACTCAGTTTTCTGGAGGAGGGAGAGAAAAATCCTGGGAAACCAACTTAAATGCCCCCATTGGGAAGATGCCTAGTCCCTCTACATTGAATTAGATGCTCCCTCCTCTGTTTTCACAGAAAAGTAAGGAACAAGTTGGAGCCAAGGGATAGCAGAAAGGCAAATGACCCCACAGAAGAGTGGCAGTGCATATAAGATGAACATTTAGGACGTGTGTGATTAATGAGCAAATAAATGAAAGAATGAAAGCAAGTTAAGACCAAACAATAGGTAAGAGAAAATGGGGAAATCAGAAAACTTGACTAAATGTGGTTTATGAGAATTTAGAAAAGGAGTTATCCCCAGGACCCAACATAGCTTCACCAAGGACTGGTCTTGCCAGTAATCTCACTGGTAGGGTCTTCAGACTTGTAGGTTGGAGGATGGCTGTGGACAGAATCTATGTCAATTTCAGAAAAAATCAATTAAAGTCCCCCTTGTTTGTTTGTTTGTATTGCTTGAGATGGTGAAATGCAGACTCGATCATACTGTTAGGTTAATTTCAGCTGGTAGAAATAACTTCATTCAAATAGTGTTGATTATGCCATTTTTCTTCCTGGAATGAGGTATCAAGTTGGGCCCAACTATTCAACTTTTTTTTTAATGATTTATTTTGAAATAATTATAAATTCACAAGAAGTTATAAAAAATGTATAGAAGCATGTATGTTTCATTCTGTTTCTTTCATTGATAACATTTTGTATAACTATAATATGGTATCACAACCAGAAAATTGGTGTTGGTACAATCCACAGAATTTATTCATATTTTACCCAGTGTTACATGTGAGTGTCTTTGTGTGTGTGTTTCTGTGTGTATGTGTAGACTGTGCAACTTTATTACATGTATAATTACATGTATAAGTTAAATGTATAACATTTTCATACAGGTTTTTGAGCATAAGTTTTAATTTCTGTGGGATATATGCCCAAGGATGCACCTGGTAGGCTATAGGATAAGTATATGTTTAGTTTTAACAATTTAGCAAATTATGGGGAACCTGAGTGGTTCAGTCAGTTGAGTGTCCAACTCTTGATTTTGGTTTGGGTCATGATCTCATGGTTGTGGGATCAAGCCTCATGTTGGGATCCATGCTGAGTAGGGAGCCTGCTTGGGTTTCTCTCTCTTTCTCCCTTAGCCCCTCTCCCCTGCTCACATGAGCTCTCTCTCTAAAATAACTATAATAAAAAAAGCAATTTAACAAATTACTATCCAAAGTAGCTGTACCATTTTACATTCCCATCAACAATGCATGAGTGGCCTGGCTTCTAGGATTTAGTATTATTACTATTTTTAATTTTAGCCATTCTGATATGTGTATAATAATACCTCGCTGAGGTTTTTTTTTTTTTTTTTTTTTTGCTGAGGTTTTAATTTGCATTTTCCTAATGGCTAAGATGTTGAACATCTTTTCACATGTGTATTTACTTACTCTCTGTATATACTTTTCAGTTAGATTTTTGTTCATGTCTTTGTGCATTTTCTAATTGGATCAAATTGGATTATTTGTTTCTTATTGTTGAATTTTGGGACTTCTTTTTTTTTTCAAGAGAATATTAAATCATTTATTGATTGCACATGATAATGGACAATACACAAGCTTTAATCCCATCTATAATTTTATCTGATACCATAATTCAATTTAGATATATTGCATAGGATGTGCCAACAATCATATTAATAACCAAATAAACTCCAGGACTTTGCTTGGGTGACCCTTTTAACGGTGAACTCCAGGTCACAACACTTTAGCTGTCAGTTCAACCACACCAATGTTTGTGGAGACAATGGCTTCTGTGCCCAAGCAGGTTGCAAATAAATTTCAAATGGAACCTGGCATCACCCTGATGGAATTCTAACTTCACACTGTTGGGGTAGTTTACCAAGATGGCTTCAGAGTAGACTAACTTTACACAGCACATTTTAAAAAAGACACATTTATTCAGCGTCATGATCAGACTATTACATTTAGCAATCAACAGCATGGGTGCAAAAAAAAAAATCTACATTAAAACCCTTTGTTGGAATGCTTTACACTTTGCACAGAACAGAAACTAAAATAACCTGTTATACAATTAGTCACAAATACAGTCCTTGAGTTTTTTGCCCATACACATGAGTATTGTCTAACACATGTCTTCTTTGTAGCAGCTAGGCCCTGCCACCACTGTGCTTGGCTGAGTTCACAAATCTGTTGTAACCTGTAGCTTTTCTGTCACTTCTCTGGCTCTCCTCTCCTGCTAAGCTTTGTGTCCTGGCAGTAATTAAAACCTTCTGCCACTGCCATAGCTACTGCTGCTGCTGGAACCACCTTAGCCACCTTGGTTTCGTGGTTTGGCAAAGTATTGGCCTCCACCACCATAGGGGCCAGAGCTTCTGCCTCCAAAATTTCCTCCTTTCATGGGTCCAAAATTTGAAGATTGATTGTTGTAATTGCCAAAATCATTATAGCTTCCACCACCTCCAAAGTTCCTTCTATCGTTAGCAAATCTGTTATAGCCATCCCCACTGCCACCATATCCACCACCACCTCGACTGCCACCAAAGCCACCTCGCCCACTGAAGTTTCCTCCATGGCCAAAGTTGTCATTCCCACCAAAACCACCTCCACGACCACCACCGAAGTTCCCAGAACCACTTCCACCTCTTTGGCTGGAAGAAGCACTAGCCATCTCTTGCTTAGATAAAGCTTTCCTTACTTCACAGTTGTGGCCATTCACAGTATGGTATTTTTGAATGACAATCTTGTCTACAGAGTCATGGTCATCAAATGTTACAAAGGCAAAGCCTCTCTTTTTGCCATTGCCTCGGTCTGTCATGATTTCAATCACTTCAATTTTCCCATACTGTTCAAAATAATCTCTTAGATGATGTTCTTCAGTGTCTTCTTTAATGCCACCGACAAAAATCTTTTTCACAGTTAAGTGGGCACCAGGTCTTTAAGAATCTTCTCTCGAGACAGCCCTCTTTGGTTCTTCAACTCTTCCATCCACCTTGTGTGGCCTTGCATTCATGGCTGCATCCACCTCTTTCCACAGTGGCATAGGTGACAAACCCACAGCCTCTGGAGCACTTGGTGTTTGGATCTCTCATTACCACACAGTCCGTAAGCATTCCCCACTTATGGGGAAGCTCAAAATGGCTCCTCAGACTCTCATCGATTGTTTCAAAGCTCAAACCTCCGATAAAAAGCTTCCGCAGCTGTTCAGGCTCTTTGGGAGACTCTGACTTAGACATGAGGGCAGTGGGAGGGGAGACTTTCACGATGCTTACTCAGCGACATCCACGGGTGGAAAGGAGTAATCTTGAGACTTCTTTATATATTCTAGAAACAAGTCCTTTATCAGACACCTGATTTGCAAATATTTTCTCCCAGTGTATAATTGATCTTTGTAATCCTCTTAACAGTGTCTTTTACAGAGCAGAAGTTTTACATTTTGATGAGGTGCAATTTATCAAGTTTTCCTTTAGTGGATCATGCTTTTGGTGTCAAATCTAAAATTTCTTCACCTAATCATGAAGATGTTCTTCCATTTAATTTGTAAAAGTTTTATCATTTTATGTTTTACATCTATGTCCATAATCCACTACAGGATAATATGTTCAACCTAAAATTTTTTGGTAATATTTATTTATTTTTGAGAGAGAGAGAGAGAGAGAGAGAGTAGTGGGGGGGGGGGCAGAGAGAGAGGAAGACACAGAATTCAAAGCAGGCTCAGCACAGAGCCTGATGTGGGGCTCAAACACACAAGCAGTGAGATCATGACCTGAGCCAAAGTCGGATGCTCAGCTGACTAAGCCACCCAGGTGCCCCAATACATTCAACTTTAAAGTCAAAGAGGTTGAAAATATGGTAGGTATGCAGGTGATACAAGCCCCCAAGATAAAATTTATAAGCATGCCATATCAGAGTTTAGTGTGATGGTTGAGAATGTGGGTTCTAGAGCCAAGCTGCTTGGTTTTAAATGCCTGCCCTACCTGGGAGCCCTAGGGAACTATGGTAAACTCTGTCTTAGTTTCTGTATCTGCAGAATGGGATTAATGAAAGTATTTGCCTTAGATGGTTGTTTTGAGAACTTACTGGGATAATACACGCAGAACACTTAGAACTATACTCAAAGAAATGCTGCCTATTATGCAAAATTTGGGTAGTTACAGGGAAGACAGGTCCAAGTAGGGAGCTCATGTGAAAAAAAATGTTTGTATAGACAAAAAAGTGGAGAGGTTAACTTAACTTACTTGCAATTTTTAACTTAAATATTTGTACAATTTTTGTTCATTGATATATGCTTATAAACATATGTCTTCATCCTGAAATAGCAAAGTTTGCACAGGATCAAAATAACAAGGAATTTAAATCCATTCAGTGAAAACAAGAGTCCCTTGTTTACAACTATATAGATTCTCAAATGCATTTTTTTCATATTCTTGTTGACATTTTACAAAGCAAAGTCACTGTTTTAGATTATCAACTATGAGAAAATGGTCACGATTTCCATGCAAGTAAAATAGCCCAGCAGTAGGGTAAAAGGGCATCACCAGAGTTCATAGTTGTAGCCTGATATGGGGGTTCATGTAGATTCTCAGCCTCTCATAGTGGGGACTTCTGGGCCCCAGCCCTTGGTACCACTAACAGAATGCTGTTGGGGCATGGATTTTTCTTATGGTCTCTATCTTCACTGAAAATGAGGAAATGAGAGAGATGTTGATATAGGAGGGTTGACTAGGTGGAGAAAGAGGTTCCTGGAAGTGAAAGGAAGAAGCTATTACAAATATTAGGCATTAAAAGAGAGAGGACAGAGGAAGTGAAGAGCGCCTGAGATTACTAGAAAGAGGTGGTCTTCCCTTGGACTGGTCATTACTTTGCCAGGAAGCAGCTGAGGGGCACTGGGCAATTCACCCACTCTCTCTGTGCCTGGGTTTCCTTTTCTGCCTCATCATGAAAAGAGTGTCTACCCCACACACTTCATGGGCTGTTATCCATTTACATGAAAGTTCTTTAAGCAAAACATAAATATATGACATTGTTTTATTTCATTGTGGACCAAATAGACATATATTTTTGTTCATTCTTGTTCTGGAGTACACCTTAAGAATTAGCACAGTCTCCCTCTCCTGCTCCCTCGGTCTTAGATTTTTTTGGTTCCCCTCTCCACCGTATTAGCAGTGTCTCAGCAGTGCGCTGTGGCTGGCTTTACCAGAGATGCTCTTTTGTGTTAGTAACTGCTACACCATGTTTCTAGTTAGATCATTAAGCTCACTCTCCTCTCCTAACTCTGTAATGTAGGAAACCGACCCAGATTATTCACCCTATGCCTTGCTACTTCTCAGATGTCTTTGTGCCTAAAAAAACACAGGCCCTAAGTTTACCCAAGGAAACAAGCTTGAATTTGTCTTAAAGAATAGATATATGAATATTAGTTTAATCAACATCATGAAATACAAATGTAGATTCACATTACTCACAGTTCTAGTGAAAACTGTGCATGTGCACATGTGGAGTAGTTTGAAGAGAAGACAGGTTTTTTTAAGTACTGTAAATTTGTCTATTTTTGCAGAAAACAGGAGAATATTTTTTAGGGTTTGCTATTATGGGGGTTATGATCATCATTGCCTTCAATTTTTAACTATGTGTGTAATCAATGGAAGTATTTTTAGATACATTCACAGTTTTACACTAAAAATGGAAAGGTAAAGAATTAGTCCTTTGGGAGATATTTTGTAGGGAAAAATCTAGTGACCACAAAGTCCCTAAATTAAGTATGAAAACATGGGAGAAAATTTCTAATAGTGGGCCATATAAAGACCTTGGAATAATCTCAAGTTTTCTTAATTTAAATACTTACTTGTTATTCATATTTTATTCCCCATTGCAACCTCATCAAGTTTAAGAAATAGAGTCATATGTGTATCAGGAGAAGAGAAATATATATATATGTTATTTTTTTCATGATTTGAGGAAGCACTAGGAAGACTGTCTTCTATCATTAGAAATCTACCATTAGAGAACCATTCTTTGGGGAGTACCAGCTCTCCAGGAGGGAGACATATTAAGCTGCTGTCAATCAAGGGACGCCTGGGTGGCTCAGTTGGTTGAACATCCAACTTCGGTTCAGGTCATGATCTCACAGCTCGTGAGTTCGAGCCCCGCGTCAGGCACTGTTCTGACAGCTCCGAGCCTGGAGCCTGCTTCGGATTCTGTGTCTCCCTCTCTCTCTCTGCCCCTAACCCACTCACATTCTGTCTCTGTCCCTCTCAAAAATAAATAAACATTAAAAAAAATAAAAAGCTGCTGTCAATCAAGAACACATGTACAAGCCACATAGGATCATCATGAAACATAGGGTCTAAATTCAGATGGAGCTAGGATTTAATTTGGCTTTGGCACTTACTAGCTGTGAGATTCTGGGAAAACTATACTTACCTTCTCTGAGTCCCAATTTCTTCACCTATAAAGTGGGATTAATAAAAATGAAAGACCCAATTTTAACGAGCTGATATATTTGAAGATTCCAATACAATACTTAGTTTAAAGTAGGCTCTTAGTGCATGGCAATGATAATTATCAGTAATAGCAGCAATTTAGAATATTTAGTTCAGACTGGGGCTTGCTTAGCTTTGGGGGTACATGAAGACATTAAAGAGGTATACAGATTTAGATAATTTTAAGGGAGTCAATTTCCAGATTCTACGTTTCTGTACATAAACACTTTTTCTGTACTCATCTGCTTGCAAATACACCTGCCTCACGTTGCTTCTCCTTTTCCATCTTTCCTTTTACAATTTCCCTTATTCTGCCTTTTAAGAAAGAGGCATATTTTTCATATCATACAATGGTACATTGCCACTGGTGAAGAAAGCTCTGGGATGCCAAGCAAAGGCAACTTAGTCTATAGGTATTTGAGAGCTTCCATTAATCAAAATGGAACCATAATCCAAACATAATAGGGCACCATGTCTTTCCCTGTCCTATGCTTATGCTTATCTCTGTTAAAGGCCAAGCATAACTGTTATGGAGTGAATGTTTGTGTCCCCCTCCCCCCCAAAATTCATATGTTAACATTTTAACCCCCAATATGATGGTATTAGGAGGCAAGGAATTTGGGAGATAATTAGGTCATGAGGATGGAGCCTTCGTGAATGGGATAAGTGCCCTTGTAAGAAGAGATATGCAGGTTCCCTCTTTGCTCTCTGACAAGGAAAGGATGGGCATCTGCAAACAGGGCATCTGCAAAGGATGGGCCCTCCTCAGACACCAGATCTTCTGTGATCTGGCCTTCCTGGCCTTCAGGACTGTGAGAAATTAATGCTTCTTGTATAAGCCACACAGTCTATGGTAATTTGGCAGAGCATCCTCAACTGGCTAAAACGATACCATAAACAGGTGTGCTGGCTGCTGACATATATTTAGATGTGTTGCTTTCAAGTATATTATGGATTAGGTGAGGGCTGGGTGGATAATTGCTTTTTTTTGGTCTTCACTACTGGCAAAGAAGATATTGTTCTTGAGGAAAGACTCCCTTGAGAATGGAGCAAAAAGAACATCTCTTGGAAATATTGACGATGGCAGCATGTTATTCACTCAGGTGACAAACTCATGATAGGTTTCTGTACTTCAGCTATCTTTTTTTTTAACGTTTATTTTTATTTTTGAGACAGAGAGAGACAGAGCATGAACGGGGGAGGGTCAGAGAGAGAGGGAGACACAGAATCGGAAACAGGCTCCAGGCTCTGAGCTGTCAGCCCAGAGCCCGACGCGGGGCTCGAACTCACGGACTGCGAGAGATCATGACCTGAGCCAAAGTCGGCCGCTCAACTGACTGAGCCACCCAGGCGCCCCTATCTATCTATCTTGAAATGTTCAAGGTTTGTAAAAAGCATCCTGAGAAATGCCAATCTGCTATGAGCTGTACGCTCTGCAATTTTAGCATCTCAGTAATGAGGATGGGTTCAGTGAATACTCTGATTTATCTGCATATTAGTCTCATCTCAATAGTATGATTTGCATGATTACAAGATGAAAAGACCCACAATTTCTTCCAACATACCAATGTTGTCTTTTATATTGAGAAACATGTATTAGAGGCAGGTTAGTGTTTTGTATTTTCTTGAATATTTATTCAAATTAATAGGAAAAACATTTTCATTGATTTTTGCCAAAAGTTAGCAAAATATGAACTCCATAATCATTTTTATGCAGTTACCAGTCTCCTGCTCGCTGTCACTCATCAACAACTTTTCTGCTTATTTATTAAATCCTACCATGTACTTATTAGGAATATTAGTTAGCTCTGACTGCCATAACAAAATGCCACAGACAGGATGGCTTAACCAACAGAAGTTTGTTTTTTCAGAGTGTCCTCACATGGTGAAGACAGAAAACTCTGGTGTCTTTTCCTTTTCTTATAAAGACACACATTGGATTAGTGCACCACCCTTATGACCTCATTTAGCCTTTATCACCTCCTCACAGGCCCTGTCTTCAGATACATTGGAGGTTAGGGCTTAGATACAGGAATACAGGGGTGGGGGTGATGGGGAGGGGTATGTACCCAATTCAATCCATAACATTAGGTTTAACTTAACAGGAATATAATTTTTTTAATGTTTATTTATTTTTGAAAGAGGGAGACGGAGTGAGAACAGGAGAGGGGCAGAGAAAGGGAGACAGAATCCAAAGCAGGCTCCAGGCTCTGAGCTGTCAACACAGATCCTGATGCAGGGCTCGAACCCACGAACTGTGAGATCATGACCTGAACTGAAGTTGGATGCTCAACGGACTGAACCACCCAGGTGCCTCCATTTATTTATTTATTTATTTATTTATTTATTTATTTCTCTATGCAAGACTCACCAAGGCTCTCTTCTTGCTGGTGTGATAACCAGAAATATTAAAAATATTTTTTAAATGTTTTATTTTATTTTTGAGAGAGAGAGATTGAGAGAGACAGAATGCAAGCAGGGGAGGGGCAGAGAGAGAGGGAGACACAGAATCAGAAGCAGGCTCCAGGCTCCAGGCTCCGAGCTGTCGGCATAGAGCCTGATGTCGGGCTCGAACTCACGAACCGTGAGATCATGACCTGAGCCAATGTCGGACGCTTAACGGACTGAGCTACCCAGGCGCCCCCAGAAATATATTTTTTTAATTTAAGTTTATTTATTTATTTTGAGAGAGACAGAAACAGCACGAAAGGGGGCAGGGCAGAGAGAGAGAGAGAGAGGGAGAAAGATGCCCAAGCGGGCTGTGCACCATCAGTGCAGAGCCCAATGTAGGGCTTTAAGTCACAAACTGTGACAACATGACCTGAGGTGAAACCAAGAGTCGGAGGCTTAACCGGCTGAGCCACCCAGGTGTCCCCAACCAAAAATATTTTAGATCAGGGGTCGGCCAGGTGCCTCCTTTAAAAAAAAATTGTTTTAAAATGTTCATTTTTGAGAGACACAGAGTGCGAGGGGGGGAGGGGCAGAGAGAGGGTAACGTAACAGGAATATAATATAATATAATATAATATAATATAATATAATATGAAATAATATAATATGTTGCAGATTATAGTCTAAATAATGTTCTCAACAATCCTTAGTGTACTTTTGTAAGCTTGTATTTATTAGTGGCTGGGTCTTTTCCCTTCCTGTCAATTTACATAAAATATTTAAACTGTACTCTTAAAAGTAGACCACCTATTTAGGTTCAAAGACAAGTCAAAATTTTCCCCAGATGCAAATCTAGTATAAAATGACCCAAGATTTAGAAAAACAGTTTGATTTAATTAGTATTAATGTCTCCCTTTCAGATGTTGATATACTGTGAAATTCTGCCTTTAATTATATAAACATCATTGACTTCCACCAACGTTGGGAAGAAATCATTAATGTACAAATATAAAATACCCTCCAGTGTCTGTGTCATTTCTTCCCATTAATTGCAACAGTTAGATCAAAATTTTCAAATATACAGAAGTATCTAATTCATTTTTTCATGCTTGATGCCTAGAAGTGCAAATACATCTTTGATGATTGATGAATGACTAATTAACAAATATGTGAATGAATGATCTCCCCAATCAACTAGCTTATTTGACTTTCTCTCTTTTTAAAAAATTTATTTAAATTCAAGTTCGTTAACATACAGTGTAGTATTGGGTTCAGGAGTAGAATTTAGTGATTCATCACTTACATATGACACCCAGTGCTCATCCCAACAAGTGCCCTACTTAATGCCCCTCACCTATTTAGCCCGTCCCCCCACCTACCTCCCCACCAGTGACCCTCAGTTTGTTCCCTGTATTTAAGAGTCTACTATGGTTTGTCTCCTTCTCTGTTTTTATCTTATTTTTCCTTCCTTCCCCATGTTCATTTGTGTCTGACTTTTTGTCATATCTTTACTACACACTTTGAGATGACCTAAAAAAAATGAAATGTGACATTAGCATGTAAGTGTTTGTTCACAGTCAAGGAGAAAAGTCCTAAAATGCACAATTTGCAATTTTGTTTTTAACTCTACTTTTATATATTTTAGCTCCATAAGCAAGATGCCTCTAAGTAAAAGATGAACAGTATAATCAATAGTCACGTAATAAGTCTTGAGTAAAATTTTTTTTTCATACTTCCTAGAAACTGAGAAAATGCAGAACTCTAGAGACTCGGTAATAGTAGTTTGGTCTGGCTTGTTTTTTTGGGTAGGCAGTTTCCAATTCTCCCTTTTCAAGAAAATAGAGGACCTAACCAAGTTGTCATCAGATAATAAAAATATTTTTTTGATAATAGATCACTCTGCACTTTTTGACTTATAACTAAGAAGGCGTCCAAGTAAAAGAGTGACATTTCCATGAGAAAATGCCTAACATCCTCATTACTGATTTAATAGAACAAGATTTCTTGGGGCTTATGTCTATAAAAGTGAAAAATAGGAAAAGAATGGCTGCTGAATCCTGTCTCATTTCAACAATAACTAACAGCCAAAGATACATGAACTTATTTAAAAAGATTCATTTATTAATTTTTATTGATTTTCAAATAAAACTTTACTTGCTATGTTTGATAATTATTTCTCAAAATACATTACATATTTATGTTGCTTTGGTCCATTGTGTACTCAAAATCATTGTTGAGATAAGTCAACCCAGAAACCTTTAAAAAACTTAGAACTTTGTGGTCATGCAAAATTGCAGTGTTTAAATTTCAGCCCAAAGACAATTATTTTTTTATTGTAGTGAATTTAATAGAGGGATCAGTTAAAATCTTTCAAATACAAAAATCTATTTCATTACATTACATTTCTTTTTTTGGGAAATATGAGATCAAGGAGAAAAAGGAATGACATATATTCTCTAATAGTCAAAAAAGAGCTTGTCTGTGGATTTTTAAATGAGTAAGGATGGGTATCAAATTACTTTGGCATTTAGAGTTTATTGGATGCAAACTATGATGTAAGTTTTATTTAAAAATCAGGGGTGCCTGCGTTGGCTCAGTTGGTTAAGCATCTGGCTTCGGCTCACGTCATGATCTCATGGTTCACGAGTTCGAGCCCAACATCAGGCTCTGTACTGAGCACTCAGAGCCTGGAGCCTGCTTTGGATTCTGTGTCTCCCTCTCTCTCTGCTCCTCCCCCACTCATGTTCTGTCTTCTTTCTCTCTCAAAAATAAATAAACATTAAAAAAATGAAAAAAATCAATATCTGTAGCATGCTAGAAAATACTATTTTGAAGCTATTCAAATTTGTGATGAAAAAATTTAGATGTCTATCTGAAAATGTGCAAGGGGATTCATAACTTTTCAAAATTCTTTTAGGAGGTACGAGAGAAAAAAATTGGAGGACCACTGATTTAATGTGTCAAGTCTTTACAATTTTAACAATCGATGATGATGGACTTCATGGGGAAGAAGTGGACAGAAATATTTAGAGCATAGAGAAAAGCAGACCTAGGTGTGCTGTTGACATGAGCTGTAGTGACAGAAAAGTAGAGCTGGAGAAATAATTACCAAAAAAAATGCACCCAGTTCCCAAAGTTCTGAATTTCTGAGACATGATCTCATCTATTATTGATGAGATTTTGCAAAGGGGATTTATGTTGAAACTGGTTCTCTTTTCTGAGGGATTTAATTAGGTTGGAGACCAGTTCTCCATTATCATACCCATGATTACTATGTGCCTGGGACTGTGTTAAGTGCCAGAGACACAAAGATGAACATAAAAAGAAGGTCTCTCGAGGCGTGTTCAGCATAGAAGAAAACTGGAAATTAATTGAAGTTGGAAGTCACTGAATATGTGCTTTGAGTGCTTTTCATTTATATCCCCTGTTTCTCCATACAAAATATTTGAAGTGGGTGTCATATGAGTTGTTTAAAGAAGATGGTGATGGATTTGTGATAATTATAACAACTCCTTATATGTGTGTAGTGTTTTATAGTTTATAAGGTGATTTCACATAAGATAGCTTACTTGAGGTTAACAACAACCTTTTGTGGCAGACAAGACCTGTGTTATTACTCTCACTTTATTTATTTATTTTTAATGTTTAATATTGAGAAAGAGAGAGAGAGAAAAAAAGCACGAGTTGGGGAGGGGCAGAGACACTTAACCGATTGAGCCACCCAGGTGCCTCTTATTCTCACTTTAGAGATCAGAACACTATGGCTTAGAAGCATTAAGTTTTGACCACATCACACTGTGTGGCTACTAAATGGCAAAATAGGGGGTGCCTGCGTGGCTCAATCAGTTGAGTCTGACTTCAGCTCAGGTCATGATTTCACAGTTCTGTGAGTTTGAGCCCTGCATTGGGCTCTGTGCTGACCACTCAGAGCCTGCAGCCTGCTTCAGATTCTGTCTCTCTCTCTCTCTCTCTCTCTCTCTCTCTCTCTCTGCCCCTCCCCTGCTCATGCACCATCCCTCTCTCTCTCTCTCAAATATAAATAAACATTAAAAAAATGTTAAATGACAGAATAGGATGGAACTCAGGCACTTTAGGCTCGTAGAAGTTTTTGGCACTTTGTAGCCTGAGTCACTGAGTTTCTTCTTCTGCACATTGGAAAAGACAGTCCCCTTTGGGCCTCATCTGTTCTGACACATCATGCTATTGTACCAAGTCTACAAGGCCCTGAATGCTCTTTTACCTGGGCTGTTTCTCAGGGTTGTTTATGTAGCTGGTAACCTGCAGAGATCAGGTAACAAGCACCCCGAGGTATAAGCTGAGCTTACTGTTTGCTATAAAAGTATATTTTTCTCAAACTCAGTTACGATAGAAGCCCACTGCATACTATTATCCATCTGAGCCCATCATGTTGCCCTATGGGTTTTGAGGCCAGTTGTAACCTAGGCAAGTGTACCGACAAAGAAACTCAAATATATACTCACAAATATAAACTCATGCTTCTTACTGTGCTGTAAGTGATCAAGTCCTTTGTTTTTGACCTACAAGCTTTGTGTCTTCTGCCAGAATCCACGAAATAGTATCTGAGTAACTGATCAGTTTGTACTAATTAAAATCCAGTTTAAAATCTAATCTTAGACCTGACAAGACAATGACACAACTTGCTTGAGAATGTTTGAGGACCATGTGTGAGGATGTGTAAGGTATGATGCGCCTCCTATGGGGCTTCAAATGGGGTGTATCCCCAGAGTCTGTATGTTTTATGCTTGTAGTGATGTCTCTGGTACTTTGTCTCACAGGATCCCCCTTAGGATCTCTTGTAGGGCTGGTTTAGTGGTGACAAATTCCTTCAGTTTTTGTTTGTTTGGGAAGACCTTTATCTCTCCTTCTATTCTAAATGACAGACTTGCTGGATAAAGGATTCTCGGCTGCATATTTTTTCTGTTTAGCAAACTGAAGATCTCGTGCCAATCCTTTCTGGCCTGCCAAGTTTCAAAAGAGAAATCAGTCACGAGTCTTATAGGTCTCCCTTTATATGTGAGGGTACGTTTATCCCTTGCTGCTTTCAGAATTTTCTCTTTAACCTTGTATTTTGCCAGTTTCACTATGATATGCCGTGCAGAAGATCGATTCAAGTTACGTCTGAAGGGAGTTCTCTGTGCCTCTTGGATTTCAATGTCTTTTTCCTTCCCCAGTTCAGGGAAGTTCTCAGCTATAATTTCTTCAAGTACCCCTTCAGCACCTTTCCCTCTCTCTTCCTCCTCTGGGATATCAATTATGCATATATTATTTCTTTTTAGTGTATCATTTAGTTCTCTAATTTTCCCCTCATACTCCTGGATTTTTTTTATCTCTCTTTCTCTCAGCTTCCTCTTTTTCCATAACTTTATCTTCTAGTTCACCTATTCTCTCCTCTGCCTCTTCAATCCGAGCCGTCGTTGTTTCCATTTTGTTTTGCATTTCGTTTAAAGTGCTTTCAGCTCCTCGTGACTGTTCCTTAGTCCCTTGATCTCTGTAGCAAGAGATTCTCTGCTGTCCTCTATACTGTTTTCAAGCCCAGCGATTAATTTTATGACTATTATTCTAAATCCACTTTCTGTTATATTATTTAAATCCTTTTTGATCAGTTCATTGGCTTTTGTTATTTCCTGGAGATTCTTCTGAGGGGAATTCTTCCATTTGGTCATTTTGGATAGTCCCTGGAGTGGTGAGGACCTGCAGGGCACTTCCCCTGTGCTGTGGTGTATAACTGGAGTTGGTGGGTGGGGCCGCAGTCAGACCTGATGTCTGCCCCCAGCCCACCGCTGGGGCCACAGTCAGACTGGTGTGTGCCTTCTCTTCCCTTCTCCTAGGGGCGGGATTCACTGTGGGGTGGCGTGGCCCGTCTGGGCTACTTGCACACTGCCAGGCTTGTGGTGCTGGGAATCTGGCGTATTAGCTGGGGTGGGTAGGCAAGGTGCATGGGGGCCCAGAGTCTGAATTCAAGAATCCGAGAGTCAAGAAAGAGACCTGTCAAAAGGAAGCTGGCAAAAATTGTCACACACTTATCTAGAAACAGGCATACACAGAACAGACTAGGTCCAAGAGATTTGTTGGTATTGTGGCAGGCTTGGTATTTTACATATGTTATGGTGTCAGACTGTGTAACCCCAATGTGCAAAAATGTAATATCATTGCTGTCATGAAATTTAACTTTGCTTTCTGGTTCCAATCTCCCAGTGGTAGATCATGGAAACTTAGAAAGGAGACAGTTGCTCCAAGGTTGAACTCAGACTCCCTTCCTCCTTGTTCTTCATGGTGGTGGAGTGGAATAAGGTAAATTCAGGCTAACGTACCTTCTGTCTCTGCTGGCCTCTGCTGAGGTGTGATTCATCCCCTCCAGTCTTGGGCATCTTGTCTCCTCTTGCCCCATGGACAGTGGTACTGCTGGCCCCTTTGTGGCCTTCAGTTGTGACATTCATATACTCTGTGTTCTCCTCTGTCAGGGACCCCTTCTGGTCCAAGTACCCTCTCCCAGCATGTAGTTCCTTTTTGTTCCATTTCTTGTGCCCTGCTGGGGTATGCGGGCTCTCTGAGGCCCATCTGCTTGGCTGTTTGCTTCTGTCATTGCTCATCTATCACTCATGTGCCATGTTGGGCTTAGGGTTTCCCTAGGAAGCTTGCATCTCACTAGGATGCTAGGCTCTGGCCCTTTTCTTTTAGACCCCTCCATGAACAGATCTGGGGTTTCTATTTGAATATCAAACTTGCTATCCCCCACATCCCATTTAGGGTATTGGGAATGGAGAGCTGGGGACCGTCTCAGTGTCTTACACATGAATTCTAGTCATATCCTCTGTGATTTCCCCCCATTTATTAAATTTTTAACTAATTTTAATCTACGTTTACATTTTTCTTCCAAAAATGGTTTATGGTATAAGGGTCTCTGAATCCTTGGGGTTTGGACCTTGAGATTTAAAGTTAAGCCTTTGGTATTTAGAAGAAAAAAAACACGAGAAATCTTTTCTTTCAAACACCTGCCACTCACAATAGAAAGCCATGGCCTGCAGAACAGGGTCTCTGCTATAGAGTTAGCTCATAATCCACGGTTTATGTTCTGCCTGGATGATCCTATCCTGAGGGTGGTAAGTACAGAAGGTACCCACTGGCTGCTGAATAGTAGGTGAAAGGAAAGGGTAACAGGAATTTAAAAGTACAGAGTTGCCCCACTACCATTGGGAAACCATGCATATTTCAAGGATCTTCATCAAGAGACCATGGTGTTCCCAGGATGTTGGCTAATTGAAACTGGTATAAAGAAGCTGCAACCCACTCAAATTACATTGCAACTTGCCAGAAATTAAGTAATGGTTTCCTGGAATTGGAGAGTACGATGCATGCAGTATTTATCTAACACTGTCCTGAAACGTCTGGCCTCAGCTTCTGGAGGGCCAACAGGGTTATTGAGATAGTAATGTCTCTAGAACAGAGAGCAGTTTATCAGTTCATTCAGGAGCCCAGCTTTTGTAGGATGGAGTTGATGGGCTCAGTATGAAAAGCAGGATCCTTTGCTCCAACCCTGAGCTGTTTGAAAACTCAATCTGGATTATACGTCTGGTTTGGGATTCAAGAATTTATATTTTCACAGGCTTCTTCTGGACCATGTTTTGAGATTATACTCATTGAAGTGGCTGAGAAAAAAATTAAGTAATTAGTGGCAGTACCATTTTTCTATCCAGGCCAGAGGGTCTAGTATGAGGTCTGTGGTTTAGGGGGGATGGGGAGTCTGTGGGCTCAAGGGAATATGCCAGCCTGCAGCCTAGGACCAGCCTTCTAGACCATGGGCCCCTGGAATGTTCCACTCAAATGGCACTGAGCTGATGCCTAAGTTTTGTATGGGTTTTTCCCCAGGTTTGACCTCTAGAATGGATACCCAGCTGTGGACAGCCTTAGGCCTCAGTGGAGCTAGGGGGCAGCTGTTTGAGGGGATGTGAATGGAGCACCGCTGTGTGAACGGAAGTGTCTACTAGTAGTCAGAAGAAGCCTCAAGCAGAGGCCAGGCTGTGGGCAGTCCCGGAGTGTAGTCTTTGGGCCATGTACCCCAGCATTCTTGGCATCTGGTGTTCCAGGTGCTTCTGAAGGCATATTTATGAGGTAGGAGAACAGAACATGTCTTATTCAGCAACTCTTTAGCTTCGATTTATAACTTCTAAATATGTAGACATATGGTTTCTGGGCCTCTGTGGTATTCTTGCCTCAGTTTCCACAAATGTTTGGGGTTAGACCTGATCTATGCATTCAAATTATTAATGTCTTAGAATTGATTTCTTCTGATCAAGAAACAGTCCTTCAAGCCAAGCCTGGGGGAAGGAAAAATCAATGAGAAGGAAAAAGAAATGTGACCTCTGGATTGGCCTCATTGTGTAGCCCAGTGAGGGAACAAATCAGGGGGATGCTCTGGGGCAGGATTTGGAAGCCCATCTGCAATCCTCTCCTCTAGAGATGGGGTGGGTCTGGGGGCTGGGTGGGCTGAATTGTCACTCCCAAGGTCATACCAGACCCTGTCATTGCCTATCCTGTATTCCATCTGTGATTGCAAAGCGCTGGTCCCATTCTCTGACTCTCCCTCCCACCCAGTGCATTCCCTGTAGCATCCTGTTTGCTAGGACTATGTAACAGGGTACCATAGACTGGGGGACTTAAGCAAGAGGCATGTATTCTCATATGGTGCTGGAGGCTAGAAGTCCAAGATCAAGGTGTTGGGTTGGTAAGTTCTTCTGAGGGCTGCAAGGGAGAATCTGTTCCATGCCTCTTCCCTGTCTTCTTCTTGTGGTTCGTTGGCCATCTTTGGTGTTCCTTGGCTTATAGACACATCACTCCAATCTCTGCCTTCATCTTTACATGGCCTTCTCCCTATGTGTGTATCTGTGTCCAAATCTCCCATTTCTATAAAGACATCGGTCATACTGGATTTAGGGACCCACCATACTCCAATATGACCTCATCTTAATGTAACTAATTATATCTGTAGTAGCTGTATTTACAAGTAAAGTCATGTGTGGAGGTACTAGGACTTCAACATATAGACTTTGAGGGGCTCCTGGGTGGCTCAGTCAGTTAAGCGCCGACTTTGGCTCAGCTCATGATCTCATGGTGCATGGATTCGAGCCCTTGCATCTGGCTCTGAGCCAGAGCCTTCTTCGGATTCTGTGTCTCCGTCTCTCTTTGCCCCTCCCTCACTTATGCTCTCTCTCTCAAAAATAAATAAACATTAAAAAAATATATATAGATTTTGAAAGGACACAAATTAAACCCATAACATACTCCATCTCTAGCAATCTTTCAACACCACTAGGACCTGTAATCTTACCTTGTATGCTTCCCTAATGCCTTCCCCTCTCTCCATATCTAGTGCCAATACCCTAATATCTCATTAAGACTGCTCCTTTGCTTGCTTCCTTGTAGCTCTCACTTTGTTGACTTTCTTGGTTAAACCACAACCCTGGTAAAATCGAGCTCTCCACCTACTTGGTGTTTGATCCCATGAAGCCGAATGTGGCTGGAGAAAAATAACCATGCTGACTCTTCTCATTTTAAATTCATGAACATAAACCCTAAGTTGGCTCTTAATTGCTGTTTGGCAAGCATACTCTCTCCTATATCATCAACTTCCTCCTCTCTATTGGGTCGTTGCTCTCACCACACAAACATATTTGCATTTCTCTCATATTAATTGTATTTTAAAAAACTTTCTTGACCCCACATCTGCCAGGAGCTCTCTCCCAAGCTCTACTATCTCTGCTGCTTTTCATAGCATGGTTCTAGAATTGTCTATTCCTACTTTCTCCAGTTCCTCTCTTTCCATTCTTTTAAGTTCTATCCCATTGAGTTTATGTACCCCTCCCCAAAGTTCTCATGTCAAGATTACCAAAGATCTTCAAGTTGTGATGTCTAATGGCCCATTTTAGTCTTCATTTTATATGATTTATTAGTGACAATTGACACAGTTGATCACTCTCCCCTTTTGGAAACAACTTTCTTCCCTTGGCTTCCAGGATGCTCTGCTGTTTTCTGCTTGTCTCACTGGCCCACTTTTCTCAGTGTCCTTTGCTGGCACCTCTTCTTCTCTCAGCTTCTGCAATGCCCAGGGCTTTGACTTTGAGCCTCTTGTCTTCTCCATCTACACTTACTTTGGCTGATCTCAGCCAGTGTCATGGATTTAGGTATGACCCAAATCAAGTTTATGTCTCCAGCCTGAATCTTTCCTTTGGACTATAGGCTGATATGCATTGACTTTCTCAGCTTCCCCACTTGGATATCTAATATGTCCCAACTCACCATATCCAAAACTGCAGCCCCAATCTCACCCTCTCTCCTACTGCTCCATCCTTCATTGGGTCAGGCCACCCCAGACTCAGTCTCCTTCCCCTCACAGCTAACAGGGACTTGTGCTGAGCCTCCCTTCAGAGTGTGTCTGGAGTTTGTTGCCTTCTCACTGTACCCACCATGACAACCTGGCACCCACCACCATCACCCTGATGATGGCCTCAGTCTCTGCCTAGCCTCCATCCCTGCAGTCTATTTCCAAGGCAGTGGCCAGAAGGATTTGTGTGACACTTCAGCCAGGTTAGTGCCCCCTCTCCTGAAACACTACAATGGCTCTCCGCTCCATTTGGAGCAAAAGTCCAAGTCCTTACAAGGCCCTACCAGATCTGGGAACCACCACCATGACTTTCCTGACCATCCCTCCTCCTCTTCCCTGGTGTTCCTTCTTCTCCCAGGCTTTTCTCTCTCCTCTTCCTTGAACACACCAAGAACGCACCCTGCCTCTTAGCCTCAGCCCTGGGTGTTCCCTCTGCCTGAACTGCCCTTCCTTTAAGTAACGTTATGCCTTCAATCTTTGCTCAGATGTCAACTTCTTGGTGAGGCCTCCCTGGCCTCCTTGTTTAAAGTTGGAGACCCTGCCCAGCATCCCAGCTCTCCTTCACCCTGCTGCGTTTCTTTCTATGGCATGTTTTACATTCTCATATACTATGTGATGTACTTTTGTATTATGTTTTTTGGTCATTCTGTGTGTCACCCAGTAGAATGCAAGCTCTGTGATGTTTATTGGTGCTTCTTTTCTTCCCTGAGTCTAGAACACTGTCAACACCTAATATGTGCTCAGCAAATATTTGGTGAATGGATGAATGGTAGGCTACTCAGAACTAGGCAACAAAAGAGAATGGACTGGCAAAAGGGGATGGTGGACTTGGCTAGGACTTAGCTAATTAACACCAGAATCACTCTGCAATTTTACTTGGATGCCACTTGAAAGCAATGGTATGAAGATTGGTGTGTGATTTGTTTGTTAAGTGAGCTAAGCATGGTTTATTCCTAAACACAATTCAGTGAGTACTCCTTTGTTGCTTTTAGAAAGTACTGACTGATAGATGCTACCTCCTCCTCCATGAAAGCCCATTATGGAAAGGAATTGGGGGGCATTAATGTGAAGAGGCTGCAGGGCAGGGAGACCTGGTTTTCATTTGACAGGCCCCATCAGATTCTGTGCAAGTTGAGGTCTGTCCATGTCAAAAGATGCTTTTAAAAAATACCTTTAAGGTGCACCTGGGTAACTCAGGTAGTTAAGCTTCTGACACTTGGTTTCAGCTCAGGTCATGATCTAAGGGTTTCATGAGTTCCAGCCCTGCATCAGGCTCTGCACTGTCTCTCTCAAAATAAATCAATAAATGTAAAAAATAAAAATATTTTAAAAATACCTTAACAAACACATGTGTCCTTATCCCTTGATAGAGTTGCTATAGTCTGAAGTTGCAGCAGTGACAGGTTTCACCTATGACAGTCTAGTGTCCCTGCTGGCTTAGTAACTGATCACTGTCCCACAGAATAATAGGCCACAATTTAGGGTGAGAGGAAAATAAAAACTTCTCGGATCATTTATTTGTTATAGGAACACTTCTTGGGAAGAGTGAGGTGTTAGCAAAAAAGTATTGCTGATTTTTATATTTACAGAACGTTATTTACATACATGAATAATATTTGAAGTTTCGTAAAAGCCCACATTGGTCCCAGTCAGCATCTAAAACATGGACAGAGAATTAGCACGAAAGAGGAGTGTAGCCCTCAAACTGTGCGGTTTGTATCCCTGTGTCTGGCTTTATAATTGTTGCATCTAACTTGTAGAAAGTCGCTTTGGTTTTCAGTCTAATTAGTAGTATACTTCCTTAGTTTGGTTTCTGGTGTTACTGAATTTCTTCTTTTATCTTGGATTTCCTCAGCAAATACAAAGATGGACAATTGAACTTACTTCAATTTATTGGATATGTTAAGTGATGAGGTTTAGCCAAGCTCGTGAAAACAATGGAAAGGTGAAATCATGAAAAATGGAAAGATTGGCAGAACAAATGCATAGTGAACAAATTGTTGAAAAGAAGGTACTTCTTTTACAGAAGTGACAGTTTCATAGAGATTTGAACTTTAACATTTTATGTTTATGCTTGTCAGTCAATTACTTCATCCACCTGGACTATATGGATGAATTTAAAGGAACCACTTAATCTTTCTGGGTTCTTTGTGTAAGGCTTTCCTGACCCCTCCCTAAATTTGGAGTCCCAGGAACTTGCTTGGATTATTACTCAGCCCTGGGACAAACCCTTAGGGATGCACAGTAGGGGAGGGAGGACAAGGCAGGACAAAGGGAGTGATAAGGTCAATTTAGTGCAACAAAGGGATGAGAGAAGAGGAAATAAGGAAAAAAGGATCAGACACAGGCAACATGGGCAGTGACTATAATAAAGTTAATTATTTTCTGTAACTGGTGGAAATAAATTTTAGAAATGTACTTACTCTGTTAAATAAACAGACTACTTTGAAGGTGGTTGACTGTATAGTCTGTTGTGTTGTAGGTGAGAAAAAGTCCATCTGAATACTTTCTGGTCACACTTTCAACTCAGATCGCTACAATTCTTCAGAAACAGGTAAGGGGTACCTGGGTGGCTCAGTCAGTTAAGTGTCTGACTCTTGATTTTGGCTCAGGTCATGATCTCACAGTCTTGGGACTCTGTGCTGGCAGCACAGGGCTTGCTTGGGATTCTCTCCCTCCCTCTTTCTCTGCTCCTCCCCTGCTCACACACTCTCTCTCTCTCTCTCTCTCTCTCTCTCTCTCTCTCTTTCTGTTAATAAATAAACTTAAAAGAAAAAAAGAGAAATAGCTAATAGAATAGACAAGGGAACTCTCAGTGTTTGTGTTTATGGTAGCAAATCAAAATGTGAAAAAAAATAACTATACTAGGTCATGACATTATGAAAATTTTCCATAGAAAGATGTCCTAATTTGAGCATCCAATTGGGTAGTAAAACTTGAATATTCTTGTTGGTGGAGAACTGGATGTAATGCATGAAATGAATATACTTTCTCTATTTTTGGTTTGTTTTTCTTTTAAGAAACTAAAAGTTCAAGGTTAGTAACATGTATTTAATTACAGAGATTTTTTTTTGTAAACCAATACTGGTTTTTTTTGTTTGTTTGTTTTTGTTTTTGTTTTTTGTCAACAGATCCCAGTGGATCAGGGACCCACTCTGCTCCCAGAGGGACTGTGGACAATGGGTGTGTGGGGTCTTTGTGGGAGTTAGGTCAGTGCAGTGAGAACAGCTCCAGCCACTACGGTGGCCTGGGTGTCAGAGACATTATCAGGAAACTACTGGGGGGCATGGGAGCCCCCAGGAGAGTGAGGAGCTGAGACTCAGCTGGGTCCTCTGTAAGAGGCCAGTGAGGGCTGTCAGCTCAGGCCCACTGAGCCAGGTGGTGGAGCAACCAGGGGATGGGGTGGAGAATCGTAAGGGGCTTTATTTTCATCTAGGTTATTTTATTTCAACCAAGCACACAACATATCATTAACCAGCAGTTAATCTCACTAGAAACCTACCCATTGCTTGGTAGTGAGTGTCAAGGGTTGGAGGAAATAGAGATATTTGAGAAGCTACCAGCCAAGAACCAGCAGATAGACTTGAGATACATCTATGTATTTCTCAGATTGGAACCGTGGCTATTTATGGGTGCCAGAATATGAAACCTGGCATTAAATCCCCATGAGTGTGACAGCATATTTTAACATTGCTGAATATGGGTGAAGGGGGGAGGAGGGAAGAAGGAGCATAATGCTAAACTAAAATAGTAGTATAGTCAAAAAGTTATAAAGTTATATTCTTTTTAAAAATTTTATCCCAAATTGTGCTAATCAAAAAATAATTGCTTGGTTAAGCTTATTAGATTAAAAATGTTGCTGAAATCAGGCTAAACATACATGTGAAGTTCCTGCTGATGTGACCTGGCTATAAAACACCACAAATCAAGAGGATTATAAACTAAACCAGGCCATGGGCTGTGGAAGAGGGAAGGGCCATCACAAGTAAGTCAAGGTTCCTGACAGGCAATGACTTAGAGGTGTTGCAAGTTGGAAGAACCATTAGAGATCAGTTAGTTGAAAACCTTTTTAATTTTAGAAACCAAGAAGTTGAGGTTCAAGGTGTTTACTTGATTTGCCCAAGGTCCCATGTCTCAGTGGCAGAGCCAGGCTAGAATATGATCCTGGATTTCCAGTACAGAGCTCTTTTGCAAAGGCAGTCCTGGAATTTTGGTGCTGGTCTGGCTTGCCAGGACTGCCTTTTCAAAATCACATTTAAACACAGCTCTTATTTACTTGCTGCTAATGAATTTGCACAGAACCATGTGGATGGAGATCCAAGTCACATGATTAAATGTCTGACAAGATGGTATTGAATAACTGAAAGCCTTAAATAAATATTGACTTCTAGTCTTTTTTGGAGTTGTAACTCCCTATCAGTTTTTTTCTTGAATGTGTTTCTTATACAGATCATATATATGATATAGATCATATATATATATATATATATCTGTTTTATATCATATATATCTGATATATATATGTGCTTTAAAGAGAATCAAAATTAATTTTTGTTTTGTTTATTTGATTTTAGAAAATCTTGGCAAGATCCATTGCGATAAACAGTGATGTTATAGAAAGATTATCAGATGCCTGCAGGAATGGACTTTCCATCCTGCCTGGCCTTGCGTTCGCTTTGGAATCACTTCCATTTTCTGGTCAATAAAACAGGGATGTTGATGCCTGCTCTACCTCCAAGAAAACACTCTAAGAATAAATCAAAGAAAAAGAAGGGAAGTGCTCCAAAGGTTTCATACGTTTCTAATAGAATTAAAATAGGTGAATTAGGCTTTAGACTACAACTTTTTATTTTTTTTATTTTTTATTTTATTTTTAAATTTTTTTTTAACATTTATTTATTTTGAGACAGAGAGAGACAGAGCATGAAGGGGGGAGGGGCAGAGAGAGAAGGAGACACAGAACCGGAAGCAGGCTCCAGGATCTGAGCCATCAGCCCAGAGCCTGACGCGGGGCTCGAACTCACGGACCGTGAGATCGTGACCTGGCTGAAGTCG
>NC_064816.1:74477218-74571172 GCF_023721935.1 Panthera uncia
GGACCGTGAGATCGTGACCTGGCTGAAGTCGGACGCTTAACCGACTGCGCCACCCAGGTGCCCCTAGACTACAACTTTTTAAACTCAAATGTTGATGGCTTCAAGTTTTCCTGTAGCTTTAAGACTCAGTGATTCTCAGGAATCCCTTTCACACCATTTAACCTTTATTGAATCTTGGGTTCAGAAGACTCTGAGAAGCCACCTAGTGATTTCTCTTCCCAGTTCAAGCAAAAGCTTCAAGTATACTTTTTCATAGGAATGTATGCATTCTTTTCTTTTATGAGATGCATGTCTAGAGTATAGCAATAATATAGTATGTCTTGTTCAAAAGGAAATGTTTCATTGAAAGGATAGGATAGGAAAACTGTACACATTCTCTTTTTTGTGTGTGAGAGAGAATGAGCAGGAGAGGAGGACAGAGTCTTAAGCAGGCTCCATGCTCAGTATGGAGCCTGATGCGGTGCTCAATCTCACGACCCTGGGACCATGACCAAAGTCAGGAGTCAGATGCTCAACTGACTGAGCTACCCAGGTATCCCAATATACATTCTCGATACAGTTTTCCTATACTATCCTTTCAATGAAACATTTTCCCTTTGAACAAGACATACTATGGTCTTCTATTGTTGTATTTCAGGCAGGCATCTCATCAATAAATCTTGAGATTTACTCTGAGACAGAATTTACCTTTCCTTATCTAAAAATCTTAAATATATATGTGCTGTGTGCATTGACATATACACATTTGAGTCCTAGACTTTCTTCCTGACCTACTTCTATGAGATGTCCTCTTGAGAAGGTTTCTCTTCCATGGGATCTCTGCAGTCTCATGCAGTGTCTGATTTGAAGTGGTTTATGTCTGATTTTGTTTGTTTCCTGAGATTTGATATTCTCCTCATTCTTGTACTGGGTTGGTCTCTCCAAAATCCTTCCAACCCCACCAACCAGTGGATATGAACATAGCCTTCTTCAAATTTTCTTCTGGTAGATTTTCCATTATTCTGATTCATGTGATTTTGTTGTCAGAGAGACATTACCCTGAGTTAAAATATCATTTGGTTATTTAAAAAAAAATAAATGACTCTTTTTTTCTCACAGCCTAGAAAACAAGATTTGAGCAGAACATAATGTTTTTTCCCCTTTCAAATATGAGGACTTGTCATGTGGAACAGGAATGAGACTCATCCTCTATAGATTCATTGGTGGAAATTATGGAGGCAGATGTGATAAGATAATCACCAGAATCATAATCATAATCAAAAAACTTTCTAATGATCGAACTGTCCCAAAACAGAATGGCATGCTTTGCAGGGTTGTCAGCTCTATTTCTGGAAAAGTTGAAGAAGAGTGTCTTAGGTCATGTTCTCTAGAAGCAGAGCCTGAAATGGGTATTTTGTGTAGGTGATTAATGAATCACCTGACAGAGTACTCTCAGAAGAAGCTTGTAGAGAAGTAAGGGAAGCAGGATAGGGGAGGGGAAGAAGCTAGGCAAAGATGAAAGTTCAGCTAACGCTTAACCTCAACCTGACCCCACTGAATTCTGGAGCATGACTGGTATCACAGAGTTGTCCTGCCTGGAGACAAGGGAGATGGGTCTTTTGTGCCCCTATATCATTCCATTATTGCCTGTGGGGTGTCCATAGGTGTGTGTGTGTGTGTGTGTGTGTGTGTGTGTGTGAGGTGGTGAAGCATAGCTCTGATAGACATTTCCATGCAAGGCAATTGGAGGCAATTCTCAGGCCAGGGGTACATCTGTGGTCAATTGGAGGAAATTCTCAGGCCAGGGATATATCTGCAGTCTGTTTGCAGCTAATACTCAACAGCAGTTGAAAGATGAAAGAATTGTCCAGGTAAATGGGATCCGGGTACGGCACCAACAACACTTACTACCCAGAGACGACTGGTAATGTTCCAGAATAGGAATGAGATAAGAAATCAAGACACCAGCCTTCTACCTTTGGTTTTGCTATTGATAATTTTCTGATACTCTATTTCTAACAGTCTGTAAAATAAAAGTATTTCTTGAAGTCTCTTTATCTCTAAAATTAGTCTATGATGGCATGTTGTGGAGGAGTAGGTCCTGGCATATAGACTGAAGACCCTTAGTGGTGGGGTTGGTGAGAAGAAAAAGGCAATGGTTACTGCAGTGATTCTTTGAGATCATATACACCTCACATACTGTGTTCACATTAATAATGTGAATTATTTACTATTTTTAAAATATATGCAATAAATGAAATAGGTTTTAATTTTAAAAGCATTATGGAATTCATACTCATTCTTTTGTGTTCTGTGTTTTCTTAATCATTGGATTCTCAAGGGATGATTTTTGTACTGGGGACAGGGTGGAGAGTCCTCTAAAGGTATACTGACAAAAAAAGACATGCACATGCAGCATTAAATAGGAAGTACATAAGCTCTAAGAATTCGTGTGAATTCATTCACCTTATCTGGATTTTACCAACTTAGGTTGTGATTTTCTTCATGATATTTTTTCAGGTATGCATAGTTCATTTAGGCATATGACTACGCAGCAATTAATAATGGGAATATATTAAAATGAATTAAATTCCTTTCTCTGAGGGGTGCCTGGGTGGCTCAGTCAGTTGAGCATCTGACCCTTGATTTTGGCTCAGGTCATGAATTCATGGTTTGTCAGCACAGAGCCTGTTTGGGATTTTCTCTCTCCCTCTCTCTCTCTGCCCCACCTCCTGTCTCTCAAAATAAATAAATAAACTTAAAATAAATTCCCTTCTCTGACAAGTACACTAGTATTTGAGAGCAGGAAAACTTGACACAGATTGTGTGGTCTTTCATTTTATTGATGAGGAAACTAAGGCCCCAAGTCATTCTGGGAAGACATCCAATAATGTGCCCTGACTTCCCAGTCTGATTATTATTTCCATTTCATCACAAAGGCAAATAATAATTCAAAATTGTTAAAAATTGAAGACAATTGTTCAGAACCATATTTCCTCAGTCAAAAGTGGAATTAGCTGATGACATACTATATCTTGAACTTTAGAAACATTTTTTTAATGTTTATTTACTTTTGAGAGAGACACACAGAGAGAGACAGAGTGCAAGCAGGGGAGGGACAGAGAGAGAGGGAGACACAGAATCTGAAGCAGGTTCCAGGCTCTGAGCTGTCAGCACAGAGGCGACACGGGGCTCCAACTCACGGACCATGAGGTCATGACCTGAGCCACCCAAGCTCCCCTAGAAACATTTTTTATGTGGATCCCTGATACCCATTTTCATAGTATGATCACCATACTGTGGTTCTCTCTCTCTTTGTTTTTAGATTTCTGTTTTTAATTGATTCCTTCTTCCCTTCCACATGATTTCAACAAATTCATTTTTCACCATTTCCCAACATATATATATATATATATATATATATATATATATATATATATAATGTTTACTTTCATTTTAAACCCTTTTCAAATAAAGATAATTTTCCCCCTAGGGTGTTACAGCATTCAAGAACAAAATAAATATTGTAATATGCTGAAGTTGGTTATTTCTATAATAACCATGTGACTCCAGTGCCATGGAAATAATGCTAATATTTTTATTCTCACACTCTTTGTGGCTCAAGTGATTGCATGTGGTTAACAGCTGGGCTTATAATGCTGCAAGGCCCTGAGATGGAGAATGGCAAAAAGGAGAACAGTACATTGCTGGCATCATGTACCTTATTCCCTCCCAAATCAAACTATGGTTCTCTTTTGAAAACTCTCTTATGAAGAGAGAGAAAATACTCCTTTTCCTTATACCATTCAATGTGAGATAAGATATCAGCGGTGAGTATATAGATAGACTCAGCCCATTATAAAAGATCAAGGTTCCTTGTATTTTCTCTGAAGGCTTGATAAATAGAGTTGCATGCAGAGACAATTCTTCCTAGGTTTTGCTATAGCCTGAAGCCTTGTGCCACCCTCGCCCAAATTCATGTTTAAACCTTAATTCCTAATGTAATGATATTCGGAGGTGGGCTTTTAGGAGGTGATTATTCAGGAGGATGGAGCCATTATGAATGGAATTAGTAAATTATACATGAGACCCCAGAGACCTCCCTCACCCCTTCCACCATATAAGAATGCAGTGAAAAGATAGCCATCAGTGAACCAGGAAGTGGGCCTTTACCAGACACTGAATCTGCTGGCACCTTGATCTTAAACTTCCCAGCCTCCAGAACTATGAGAAATAAATGTTTGTTGTTTAAGCCAACCAGTATGGTATTTTTGTTATAGTAGCTTGAATAGACTAAGACAGGTCTCTAACATTTCTTCACATTTTGCATGTAGAGGCACTGATTGTCTTTGTTCTGGATTATCTTTTTTTTCCCCCAAAGGATTTGTATTTATGTCTCTTCTTTCATTTCTTTCTTTCTTTCTTTCTTTCTTTCTTTCTTTCTTTCTTTCAAATTGTAGTATAGCTGACCTATCACGTGGTATTAGTTTTAGGTATATAACATAATGATTATTGTGGATTATCTTTTCAAGGATTTTTGTGTAGTGAACGGTATTAGAAGAATAAGATATTGTCTCCCTACAGAGTGGGGAGCAGATTTGTTTACTGCCCGATATAATAAAGAAAACTTCTCCTTGGAGACAAAACTTGGACAGGTTTGCTTGCAGCCTATTATAAAAGATAGCGTTCGTTAAATTTGGAATTCTCAGCTGTAATGCAAATCTGCATGTTCAGCATCCCTCCAGGATGCTCTGCAGGGCTGAGGAGCAGGGAAACTGACATGTGCCTGAAGTTCATGCTGCCTTCTGTGCTCTGAGTGGTAAAGTCCTTTGTCTCTGGCCTAGAAGTTGGGTGCCTTCTTCCAGCATCCATGAAGTAATTTCAGACTTTTCACAGATCTTGGCACATCGACCATTTGCCATTAACGAATCACTTTCCAAGGGTAAATGGCTGTGCCCATAGAATGAAACACATTCTTGGTTACCAGAGAAATAAAATAAGGAACTTTGATCCCCTTGACCATAGTCCCTTTGGCCAAAATTCACTGCTAAAGTTTCTGTAAACCCCTTGTATGTGGAGAGTATAAGTAACAACTGAAAACAGGTCAGCATGGAGATTGGCCAGTCTTAGGCATTTAGAGGGGCTTTTCTTGCATCTCTTACTTCATAGCTATAGGCAGCCATCCTCTCTACCTTCTTAGGAGATAAATACTATTTGCTATTTTGTGTCTGGGAGAGCTGAGGGCAACCAAAGAGTGTATGTCCGTCAGTGCTTCAGAGAGATGATACAGCCCACAGCTCAGAGGTCCATCGGGATCCATGGCAGAACTCACTTTGCCTGGGCAGGGGATTGCCAACTCCAGCTGACCTGGAACACTGCCCTCCAAACCAGCTTCCAGCTCCACCTCCTACACCAGAAGCTGCTTGTGTTTCTGTCACAAAAAAGCACAAAAGGAGAGGTGAGGGTTTTGGGATGGATTTGGGGTGCCACATGGGACACTAATTGCTCAAGGTGAAGAACAAAGGAGTTAAGTTGAAGCCACCTTAATAGAATTTGATTATTAAATTAAAATATGTTCCAGGATTTGGGGGTGAGGAATCACCCTCACAAACCAGGGATCAGGAAGTGTCAATTTGTACACCATTTACTCTGCATGGCCTTGATTAAGCAACCTGCAGAAACTGCCTAACCACGGTCTGAACAGTTTGGTAAACTCTCTTTTGAGTTCACATTTAATGTATACAATGGTCATTATAGGTCCTGGAAGAGTTTCTTTGTTAGCTATATTATTGTGTTTGGCCTTCATGGTTTGAAATATTTGTGACTCTCCTACTTGTAAGATCCTTCAACTTGGCCCCTAGTTCACTATTCCAATACCAACATACTCTGCAAAGCCAACAGTTTATAGAAGCCTTTTAATATCTAGAGCTAACTTTATATGCATAGCTCCTGCTTTTTGCTTGGAATATGATCTTGGAAACCAAAATAAAGTGGATGGTCAAAAAGCAGACTGTTATTTTCCATAGAAACATTATATATGAAAATTATGTTTATGAGCCAGCATTTGACATCAGATACATTTAAGTTCAGTTAATACTTTACCATGAAAACAAGGATGCAAACATTAGAAGTGCTGTGATTATTTGGAATATGAAATTTACATTACAAGTTTTATACCATGTACATAAAATGATCACACCTAATGAAGGTGCAGAAACGTAATGATCAATATATAATAGTACAGGTGTTATACCTTGGAGATAACGTAAACCAGCAAAAGTAGTCATGCGTTAAATATTTATTTTAATTTTTTTTTTAAATATTTAACTAACAGTTGAATTTGCCTTCTTGAGTATATGAAGGCTTTTGGGGATAATATGGTTGAACCACATACCATTTATAAAAGCACTTTAATTGTTCTTGAAGCTCTATCCAATATAACGCAAAATAGAAATAACAACATATAATTATTGGAAAGATAAAATTATCTACAGAGTATATGATTGTCTAGGAAATGAGAACACACAAACTAATAAAAGCATCAAAAGAGGTCAGATAAACTATAAATACTAAAAAAATAATTTTTCTCTATTAACATTAACTAATTAAACAGTATAATGAGGAATAAGCCAGAGAATAAAGAATGTATATAAATACTTAGGAACAATCTTAATAAGGATTGTGCAGGGCTTATGTGACAAAACTATAAATTCTACTGAGGGAAATAAAGACCTAATCAAAGGGAAAAAATAATACCTGGACAGGAAGTTTCCATTGTGTCAATGGATTAATTTACTGGAAATTGGAATAATAATTTAATCCAATCTCATAATAATTCTAATGGATTTTTTGTGACTTGAAAAAAATTATTTAAGGGTGCCTGAGTGGCTCATTTGGTTAAGTGTCCAACTTTTGGTTTTGGCTCAGGTCATAATCTCACGGTTGGTGAGATCCAGCCCCATGTAGGGCTCTGCCCTGACAGTGTGGCGCCTGCTTGAGATTCTCTCTCCCTCTCTCTCTGCCCCTCCCCTGCTTCTGCGCCTGAGTGGGTGTGCTCTCTCTCTCTCAAAATAAATAAATAAACATTTAAAAATTATTTTAAAAATCTACCTAGAAGAACATTCATATAAGATTAGTTAGGAATTTTTGAAGAAGAGTTATGAGAGGAAACTAACCCTACCAGGTATCAAGTTTATTTTAGAGCTTTGGAAATGACAACTGAGCTATAGAGCCTGAAAGATTAATAAAATTAAACAGATAGTCCCAAAATGGATCAGTGTATTTCCATTACATAACCTCTGTGCATCTTAATTTTCATCAGCTATAAAACAGGGATAACTACCATGCCTACCTCATAGGCCTATTATGAGGCATTTAATAAATGAAAAATTATTAGAATAATGCCTGGCACTCATGTTATGGAACAACTTCCTATATTGTTAAACGGTGATACTTTACCAACCCAAACTGATTTGGTTTAAAATTGGATTCTGTTTCCTAGAATATATATTTATTGTAATTTTTATTTTTATGCCATGTTTTCCCAAGAAATTCCCTGTTTTCTATGAGACCCTGCTCTTGATAACTGTGATTTGGTCAACCATGGTAACTGACAGGAATATAAATATTGTGTTATAAATACCATGTCTGGGGTAAGACTGCTCAATGTAGATTATTTAGTAATTGATGCTGGGATAACTGGATAGCTATTTCAATAAAAACAAAGTTAAGCATCTTCCTCACATATGATACCAAAGTAAATTTCAAATAAATTTAAGGGTTGAAATGCAAAAAACAAAGCAATAAAAAAATCTAAGAGAAAACATACATTCATTAAAGTCTTTAATGTTTATAAAAATGGATACTCTGGCACTTTCATACACTGTTAGTTGAATAAATTGGTTTACTCTTTAAATTAAATTAAATTTCATTTTATTATACTTTTTAAATTTATTTTAATTCAGTTAACATACAGTGTTATATTAGTTTCATCTGTACAATATCATGATTAAACAATTCCATACATCACCTGGTGCTCATCATGACAAGTGCACTCCTTAATCTCCATCACCTATTTCACCCATCCCCCCACTCACCTCTCCTCTGGTAACTATAAGTTTATTCTCTATATTTAAGAGTCTGTTCCTTGATCTCTCTCTCTCTCTTAACCTTTGTTCATGTGTTTTCACATATGAGTGAAATCATATGAGCATTGTTTCACATATGAGTGAAATCGTATGGTATTTGTCTTTCTCTGACTTATTTTGCTTAGCATCTAACTCTATCTATGTCCTTGCAAATGGCAAGATTTCATTCTTTTTTATGACTGAATAATATTCCCTTGTGTATATATACAACCTCTTCTTTACCCAATTGTCTACTGATGGACACCTGGGTTGCTTCCATAATTGTAAAAACTTGTAAAAAATGCTGAAATAAACAGAGGGCTGCATAAGTCCTTTCAAATTAGTGTTTTTGTATTCTTTGGGTAAATACCCAGTAGTGCAATTACTGGATAGTAGGTAGTTCTATTTTTTATTTTTTGAGGAACTTCCATACTGTTTTCCACATTGGCTGCACCAGTTTGTATTCCCACATCCTTTGCACAAAGGGTTTTTTTCCCCTCACATCCTCGCCAACACTTGTTTCTTGTGTTTTTGATAATAGCCATTTGACAGGTATGAGATGATTCACATTATAGTTTTGATTTGCATTTCCTTGATGATGAGTGATGTTGAGCAACTTTTCACCTGTCTGTTGGCCATATGTATGTATTCTTCGGAGAAATAGCTGTTCATGTTTTCTGCCAATTTAATTGGATTGTTTGGTTTTGGGGTGTTGAGTTGTATCAGGGATACTAACTCTTTATTGGATATGTCATTTGCAAGTATCTTCTCCCATTCAGTAGGCTGCCTTTTAGTTTTGTTGATCATTTCCTTTGCTGTGCAGAAGTCTTTTATTTAGATGTAGTTTGAGTAGTTTACTTTTGCTTTTGTTTTCCTTGGCTCAGGAGATATATCTAGAAAGATGTTATGGCCAATGTCAGAGAAATTACTGCCTGTGCTCTCTTCTAGGATTTTTATGGTTTCAGGTCTCATGGTTAGGTCCTTAATCCATTTTCAGTTTATTTTTGTGTATGTTGTGAGAAAGTGGTCTAGTTTCATCCTTTTCTATGTAGCTGTCTAGTTTTCCCAGTACCATTTGTTAAAGAGACCTTTTCCCATTGTATATTCTTGCCTCCTTTGTTGAAAATTAATTAACTATATAATTGCAGGTTTATTTCTGGTCTCTATTCTGTTCTATTGATCTATGTGTCTATTTTTATGACAATATCATACTGTTTTCATTACTACACCTTTGCAGTACAACTTGAAATCTGGAATGTGATGCCTCCATTTTTGTTTTTCTTCTGCAAGATTGCTTTTTTGGGGTCTTTTGGGTTGCATACAAATTTTAGGATTATTTGTTCTAGTTTCTGTGAAAAAACACTGTTGGTATTTTTTGATAGGAATTGTATTAAATCTGTAGATTGCTTTGGGTATTATGGACATTTTAACAATATTTTTTCTTTCAATCCATGAGCATGGAATACTTTCCATTTGTGTCAATTTCTTCAATTTCTTTCATCAATATTTTATAGTTTTAGAGTACACGTCTTTCACCTGCTTGGTTAAGTTTATTCCTAGATATTTTATTATTTTTAGTGCAATTGTAAATGGGATTGTTTTCTTAATTTCTTTTTCTGCTGCTTCACTGTTAGAGTATATAAATGCAATAGATTTCTGTACATTAATTTTGTATCCTGTGACATTATTGAATTCATTTATCAGTTCTAGTAGTTTTTTGTTGGAGTCTTTTGGGTTTTCTACGTATATTTTCATGTCATCTGCAAAAAGTGAAAGTATTACTTCTTTACCAACTTGAAATGCCTTTTATTCCTTTTTCTTGGTCTGTTCTTTTTTTTAGTTTCTATTTTGTTTATTTCAACTCTAATCGTTATTATTTCCTTCCTTCTACTGTTGTAGGGTTTTGTTTATTCTTCTTGTTCTAGCTCCTTTAGGTGTAAGGTTAGTCTGGTTTTTTTTTTTTTTTTTTTTTTTTTTTTTTAGATTTTTCTTGCTTCTTGAGATAGGACTGTGTTGCTATAAATTTCCCTCTTATAATAGCTTTTGCTGCATCCCAAAGATGTTGGACCATTGTGTTTTCATTTTCCTTTGTTTTTACTTTTTTATTTCCTCTTTGATTTCATGGTTGACCCATTCATTGTTTAATAGCATTTTTTCAACCTCCATGTTATTTGTGCACTTTCCAGATTTTTTCTTGTGGTTGATGTCTAGTTTCATAGTGTTGTTGTCAGAAAAAAATGCATGGTATGACTTTGATCTTTTTGAATTTGTTGAGACTTGTTTTGTGGCCTAATATGTGATCTATACTCTGGAGAATGTCCCATATGCACTTGAAAAGAAGGTCTATTCTGCTGTTTTAGGATGAAATATTCTGAATATATTTGTTAAATCCATCTGGTCCAATGTGTCATTCAAAGCCACTATTTCCGGGGCGCCTGGGTGGCTCAGTCGGTTAAGCGTCCGACTTCGGCTCAGGTCACGATCTCACAGTCTGTGAGTTCGAGCCCCGCGTCGGGCTCTGGGCTGATGGCTCAGAGCCTGGAGCCTGCTTCCGATTCTGTGTCTCCCTCTCTCTCTGCCCCTCCCCCATTCATGCTCTGTCTCTCTCTGTCTCAAAAATAAAAAAAATAAAAAAAAAGCCACTATTTCCTTGTTGATTTTCTGTTTGGTAATCCGTCCATTAGTGTAAGTGGGAGGTTAAAGTCCCTTACTGTTATTGTATTACATCAGTTAGTTCCTTGATGTTTGTTATTAACTGTTTTATGTATTTGGGTGCTCACATATTAGGTGCATAAATATTTATAATGGTTATATCTTCTTGTTGGATAGCCCTCTTTATGATTATACAGTGTTCTTCTTTGTCTCTTGTTACAGTCTTTGTTTTAAAGTTTATTTTGTCTGACATAAATATTACTACCCCAGCTTACTTTTCACACCCATTTGCATGATAAACACTTCTTCATCCCTTTATTTTCAATCTGCATGTGTTTTTAGGACTAAAATGGGTCTCTTGTAGCCAGCATATAAATGGGTCTTGTTTTTAAACTATTCCATTACTGTCTTTTCATGAGAGCATTTAGTCCATTTACATTCAAAGTAATTTTTGAAAGATATGTATTTATTGCCATTTTATTACTTGTTTTATGGCTGTGTTTTTGTAGTTCTTCTCTGTTCCTTTCTTCCCTTGATCTCTTCTCTCACAATAAGTTGACTTTGTTTAGTGGTACACTTGAGTTTATTTCTTATTTTTTGCATATCTATTACTGGTTTTGATTTATGGTTACCATTAGGTTTGTATATAAGATCTTCTGCATATTGTAGTCTGTATCATGTTGATGGGTGCTTAAGTTTGAACCTATTCTTTACTCCTCTCCCCCACTCCCATGTTTTAGGTATATGGTGTCATATGTTACATCTTTTTATTTTGTGAATCCCTTGACTGATTTTTATAGATATATTTATGTTTGCTGATTTTGTTCTTCCTACTTTTCTTAGTATTACTTATTTTCTTCCCTTTTTACTCAAAAAGTCCCCTTTAACATTTCTTGTAGGTCTGATTTAGTAGTGATGAATTCCTTTAACTTTTGTTTGTCCAAGAAATTCTGTATCTCTCCTTCGATTCTGAACGAAAGCCTTACTAGATAGAATATTATTAGCTGCGGATTTTTTCACTTCAGCACTTTGAATATACCTTGCCACTCCCTGCTGGCTTATGAAGTTTCTGCTAAAAAACATGCTAATAGTCTTATGGAGTTTTCTTTTCTCTTGATGCTTTTATATTTCTCTCTTTATCAGTACCTTTTGCCATTTAATTAATATGCATCATGGAATGGACAACTTGGGTTGATTTTTGGGGGGGATCTCTGTGCCTCCTGAATTTCTGTTTTCTTCTCCAAATTCAGGAAGATTTCAGCCATTATTTTTTCAAATAAATTTTGTGCCCCCTTTGTCTCTCTTCTTCTAGGATCCTATAATGCAAATGTTATTTTTTTTTAATTTTATTTTTTATTTTTTACAATTCACATCCAAATTAGTTAGCATATAGTGAAACAATGATTTCAGGAGTAGATTCCTTAATGCCCTTTACGCATTTATCCCATCCCCCCTCCCACAACCCCTCCAGCCACCCTCAGTTTGTTCTCCATATTTATGAGTCTCTTCTGTTTTGTCCCCCTGTTTTTATATTATTTTTGTTTCCCTTCCCTTATGTTCATCTATTTTGTCTCTTAAAATCCTATGAGTGAAGTCATATGATTTTTGTCTTTCTCTGACTAATTTCACTTAGCATAATACCCTCCAGTTCCATCCACGTAGTTGCAAATGGCAAGATTTCATTCTTTTTGATTGCCAAGTAATACTCCATTTTATATATGTACCACATTTTCTTTATCCATTCATCCATCGATGGACCTTTGAGCTCTTTCCATACTTTGGCTACTGTTGATAGTGCTGCTATAAATATGGGGGTGCATGTGTCCCTTCACAACAGCACATCTGTATCCCTTGGATAAATGCCTAGTAGTGCAATTGCTGGGTCGTAGGGTAGTTCTATTTTTAGTTTTTTGAGGAACCTCCATACTGTTTTCCAGAGTGGCTGCACCAGCTTGCATTGCCACCAACAGTGCAAAAGAGATCCTCTTTTTCTACATCCTTGCCAACATCTGTTGTTGCCTGAGTTGTTAATGTTAGCCATTCTGACAGGTGTAAGGTGGTATCTCATTTTGGTTTTGATTTGTATTTCCCTGATGATGAGTGATGTTGAGCATTTTTTCATCTGTTGGTTGGCCATCTGGATGTCTTCTTTGGAGAAGTGTCTATTCATGTCTTTCACCCATTTCTTCACTGGATTATTTGTTTTTTGGGTGTTGAGTTTAATCAGTTCTTTATAGATTTTGGATACTAACCCTTTATCTGATATGTCATTTGCAAATATCTTCTCCCATTCTGTCAGTTGCCTTTTAGTTTTGTTGATTGTTTCCTTCACTGTGCAGAAGCTTTTTATTTTGATGAGGTCCCAGTAGTTCATTTTTGCGTTTGTCTCCCTTGCCTCCGGAGACATGTTGAGTAAGAAGTTGCTGCCGGCAAGATCAAAGAGGTTTTTGCCTGCTTTCTCCTTGAGGATTTTGATGGCTTCCTGTCTTACTTTGAGGTCTTTTATCCATTTTGAGTTTATTTTTGTGTGTGGTGTAAGAAAGTGGCCCAGGTTCATTCTTCTGCATGTCTCTGTCCAGTTTTCCCAGCACCACTTGCTGAAGAGACTGTCTTTATTCCATTGGATATTCTTTCCTGCTTTGTCAAAGATTAGTTGGCCATACGTTTGTGGGTCCATTTCTAGGTTCTCTATTCTGTTCCATTGATCTGAGTGTCTGTTCTTGTGCCAGTACCATACTGTCTTGATGATTACAGCTTTGTAGTATACCTTCAAGTCTGGGATTGTGATGCCTTCTGCTTTCGTTTTCTTTTTCAAGATCGCTTTGGCTGTTCAGGGTCTTTTCTGGTTCTGTACAAATTTTCGGATTATTTGTTCTAACTGTGAAGAATGCTGGTGTTACTTTGATAGGGATTGCATTGAATATGTAGATTGCTTTGGGTAGTATTGACATTTTAGCAATATTTGTTCTTCCTATCCAGGAGCATGGAATCTTTTTCCATTTTTTTGTGTCTTCTTCAATTTCTTTCATAAGCTTTCTATAGTTTTCACTGTATAGATTTTTCACCTCTTTGGTTAGATTTATTCCTAGGTATTTTATGTTTTTTTGTACAACTGTCAATGGGATCGATTCCTTGATTTCTCTTACTGTCACTTCATTGTTGGTGTATAGGAATGCAACTGATTTCTGTGCATTGATTTTTTATATCCTGCAACTTTGCTGAATTCATGAATCAGTTCTAGCAGTTTTTGGTGGAATCTTTTGGGTTTTCCATATAGAGTATCATGTCATCTGCGAAGACTGAAAGTTTGATCTCCTCCTGGATGATTTGGATGCCTTTTATTTCTTTGTGTTGTCTGATTGCAGAGGCTAAGACTTCCAATACTGTGTTGAATAACAGTGGCAAGAGTGGACATCCCTGTCTTGTTCCCGACCTTAGGGGGAAAGCTCTCAGTTTCCCCATTGAGGATGATATTGGCATTGGGTTGTTCATATATGGCTTTTATGATCTCGAGGTATGATCCTTCCATCCCTACTTTCTTGAGGGTTTTTATCAAGAAGGGATGCTGTATTTTGTCAAATGCTTTCTCTGCATCTATTGAGAGGATCATATAGTTCTTGTCCTTTCTTTTTTTGATGTGATGAATCACATTAATTGTTTTGAGGATATTGAACCAACCCTGCATCCCAGGTATAAATCCCACTTGGTTGTGGTGAATAATTCTTTTTATGTATTGTTGGATCTGGTTGGCTAATATCTTGTTGAGGATTTTTGCATCCATGTTCATCAGGGAAATTGATCTATAGTTCTCCTTTTTACTGGGGTTTCTCTCTGGTTTTGGAATCAGAGTAATGTTGGCTTCAAAGAAAGAGTTTGAAAGTTTTCCTTCCATTTCTATTTCTTGGAACAGTTTCAAGCTAATAGGTGTTAACTCTTCCTTAAATGTTTGGTAGAATTCCCCTGGAAAGCCATCTGGTCCTGGACTCTTGTTTTTTGGCAGATTTTTGATTACTAATTCGATTTCCTTACTGGTTATGGGTCTGTTCAAATTTTCTATTTTTTCCTGTTTCAGTTTTGGTAGGGTATATGTTTCTAGGAATTTGTCCATTTCTTCCAGATTGCCCATTTTATTGGCATATAATTGCCAATTGTTAATTCATTCAAAGAACCAGCTCCTGATTTCATTGATCTGTTCTACCGTTTTTTTGGTTTCGATAGCATTAATTTCTGCTCTAATCTTTATTATTTCCTGTCTTCTGCTGGTTTTGGGTTTTATTTGCTGTTCCTTTTCCAGCTCCTTAAGGCATAAGGTTAGGTTGTGTATCTGAGATCTTTCTTCCTTCTTTAGGAAGACCTGGATTGCTATATACTTTCCTCTTATGACCACCTTTGCTGCATCCCAGAGGTTTTGGGTTGTGGTGCTATCATTTTCATTGACTTCCATATACTTTTTAATTCCTCTCTAACTGCTTGGTTAGCCCATTCATTCTTTTTTTTTTTTTTTACGTTTATTTATTTTTGAGACAGAGAGACAGAGCATGAACAGGGGAGGGGCAGAGAGAGAGGGAGACACAGAATCTGAAACAGGATCCAGGCTCTGAGCTGTCAGCACAGAGCCTGACGCAGGGCTTGAACTCACGGGCCATGAGATCATGACCTGAGCCGAAGTCGGACGCTTAACCGACCGAGCCACCCAGGCGCCCCCCATTCATTCTTTAGTAGGATGTTCTTTAGTCTCCAAGTATTTGTTACCTTTCCAAATTTTTTCTTGTGGTTGATTTCAAGTTTCATAGCATTGTGGTCTGAAAATATGCATGGTATGATCTCGATCTTTTTGTACTTACTTAGGGCTTTGTGTCCCAGTATATGGTCTATTCTGGAGAACATTCCATGTGCACTGGAGAAGAATATATGTTCTGCTGCTTTAGGATGAAATGTTCTGAATATATCTGTTAAGTCCATCTGGTCCAGTGTGGCATTCAAAGCCATTATTTCCTTGTTGAATTTTTGATTAGATGATCTATCCATTGCTGTGAGTGGGGTGTTGAAGTCTCCTACTATTATGGTATTACTATCAATGAGTTTCTTTATGTTTGTGATTAATTGATGTATATATTTGGGTATTCCCACTTTTGGCTCATAAACGTTTACAATTGTTAGGTCTTCTTGGTCTATAGACCCCTTGATTATGATATAATGCCCTTCTGCATCTCTTGATACAGTCTTTATTTTAAAGTCTAAATTGTCTGATATAAGTATGGCTATTCCAGCTGTCTTTTGTTGACCATTAGCATGATAGATTGTTCTCCATCCCCTTATTTTCAACCTGAAGGTGTCTTTAGGTCTAAAGTGGGTCTCTTGTAAACAGCATATGGATGGATCTTATTTTCTTATCCATTCTGTTATCCTATGTCTTTTGATTGGAGCATTGAGTCCATTGACATTTAGAGTGAATACTGAAAGATATGAATTTATTGCCATTATGATGCTTATAGAGTTGGAGTTTCTGGTGATGTTCTCTGGTCCTTTCTAATATTTTGTTGCTTTTGGTATTTACTTATATATATAAATTATATATATATACGTATATATATTGTATTATTGTATTATTTCTATATATATATATTTTTTTTTTTTCATCTTTTCTCCCCTCAGAGAGTCCCCCTTAAAATTTCTTGCAGGGCTGGTTTAGTGGTCACAAACTCCTTTAATGTTTGTTTGTCTGGGAAACTTTTTATCTCTCCTTCTATTTTGAATGATAGCCTTGCTGGATAAAGAATTCTTGGCTGCATATTTTTCTGTTTCAGCACACTGAATATATCCCGCCACTCCTTTCTGGCCTGCCAAGTTTCTGTGGATAGGTCTGCTGCAAACCTGATCTGTCTTCCCTTGTAGGTTAGGGACTTCTTTTCCCTTGCTGCTTTCATGATTCTCTCCTTGCCTGAGTATTTTGTGAATTTGACTATGATATGCCTTGTTGATTGTCGGTTTTTGTTGAATCTAATGGGGGTCCTCTGTGCTTCCTGGATTTTGATGTCTGTGTCTTTCCCCAGGTTAGGAAAGTTTTCCGCTATGATTTGCTCACATAACCCTTCTACCCCTATTTCTCTCTCTTCCTCCTCTGGGACCCCTATGATTCTGATGTTGTTCCTTTTTAATGAGTCACTGATTTCTCTAATTCTTAAATCGTGCTCTTTTGCCTTAATCTCCCTCTTTTTTTCTGCTTCGTTATTCCCTATAAGTTTGTCCTCTATATCACTGATTCTCTGTTCTGCCTCATCCATCCTTGCCGCCGCTGCATCCATCCGTGATTGCAGCTCAGTTATAGCATTTTTAATTTCATTCTGGCTATTTTTTACTTCTTTTATCTCTGCAGAAATGGATTCTAATCTATTTTTGACTCCAGCTAGTATTCTTATTATCGTGATTCTAAATTCTGGTTCAGACATCTTGCTTGTGTCTGTGTTGGTTAAATCCCTGGCTGTCATTTCTTCGTGATCTTTATTTTGGGGTGAATTCCTTCGTTTTGTCATTTTGAAGGGAGAAAAGAAATTAATAATGTAGAAAAATTGAAATTAAGAAAATTAAAATTAAAAAAATTAAAATTAAAAATTAAAAAAACACACACAAATCGAATAGATGATGTGACATTAGAGAAAAAAAGGGGGGGAGAAAAAAGGAAATTGTTTGAGAATTTGAAAAAATGAATACACTGAAGTAGACTAAAATGAGACGATGGGGGTAAAATAGAATTTAAAAAATAAACAGAAAAGTAAAGAATATAGTAGAAAAACAAATTAAAGAAAAATATTTTTAATAAAAATTAAAAATAAATATGAATTTTTTCATTTTCTGTATTTAAGAAAAAAGAAAAGAAACAAAAAAGAGAAAAAAGAAAAAAGAAAAGAAAAAAGAAAAAGAAATCGTTTGAAAATTTGAAAAGGTGAATACACTGTAGTAGACTAAAATAAAATGATGGGAGTAAGATAGAATTTGAAAAAATTTACATAAAACCAAAAACTATAGTAATAAAAATTAAATACAAATATTTTTAAAAGAAATTGAAAAGTAAAAATGAAGTTTTTCTCTTTCTGCATTCAAGAAAAAGAAAAGGATTGAAAGAGAGAAAAAAAGAAAAAGAAAGAAAAAAAGGAAATTGTTTGAAAATTTGAAAACGTGAGTACACTGAAGTAGACTAAAATGAAATGATGGAAGTAAAGTAGAATTTGAAAAAATTTACACAAAAGTAAAAAATATAGTAATAAAATTAAAGACAGATATTTTTAATACAAATTGAAAATAAAAATGAAGTTTTTCTCTTTCTGTATTCAAGAAAAAGGAAAGAATTGTAAAAGAGAAAAAGGAAAAAGGAAAAAAAAAGAAAAAAAATTGAATGGATGAACCTGCTAACATATTGAAGTAGGACTGAAATTGCTTCATTTTCCCCTAGAAGTCAGTCTATGTAGCTCTTTATAGTCTATAAATTAAGCCGAGACTTGTGTTCTTGAAGAGCGAAGTTGGCCCAGTTGGGCAGGGCTCAGTGTAACAGCTCCACTCTCCACTAGATTTCGCTGCTAGCCTACTGGGGTGGATTGTTGTGGTGCTCATAGGTGTGTATGCACATGCACGGGAGCAGTGAAAATGGCACCAGCTAGCTACCCAGGTTGTTCTCCCGGATCAGCAATCCCGCACTGGTCCTCTGTCTTCAGCTCTTGTCCACTCCTGCTTTTTCACTCTCCTTGACGAGGCCCCAGGCAGTACCTCTCTCCCAAGTTTTGTCTCAGATGCAGCTGTTTTCCCCGGCCCCTTACTTCTGAAGGACTGTGGCTTTGACCCGTTCCACCCCTCTGCAGGAGGGTCTCACCGAGCAATGGCCAAATGAGCAATGGCTGAATGTCGGCTGCACCCAGGAACACCCTGCTGTTGCCGGCGCCCCGAGACTGTGGGCAGGTGCCAGCCCGCCCCCCCAAAAAGTTCATGAGACAGTGTAGCAGCAGCATTTCAGGGATTATGGAAAATCCCAACACACATCTGGCACCAGGCCTCACCCTCAATGACCTTGCCCTAGCACCAGTGAATGTGGCCGCCTTCCGGGGTCTGCTGGGACCAGGTGGCTTCAACGGTCTCTACCAAATGTCCTTCCAGCAGTGGAACCGCTTTTCCCCGTGTGGCCCGGGAGCCTCCTGGACCCCACTCTGTTCCTGGGGATTTGCCCTTCCCACCAGAGCACCGCCAGGTATTGAGCTTTGGAGTTGCAGCCTTTGCGCTCCCCTTGTTTACAGTCTTAACGGAATTTAAACCCTCTCCTTTCTCCTTTCTCCCTTTTAGTTTAGTCCCTGTGGCTGTTTCCAATTTTCCTCTTTCTCTCCAGCTGCTTTTGGGGAGGGGTGCTGTTCCTGTATGCTCCGCCCTCCCCAGTCTCCATCCTCTCTTAGCCTGCAAAAGTGGTTCCCTACGTTTCATGGCTTCTCACTCCCCAAGTTCAGCTCTCTGTGCCACGTACCTGCTGAATTCTGTGGTTCAGGTTGTGCAGATTGTTGTGTTAATCCTCCAATCAGTTTTCTAGGTGTATAGGATGATTTAGTGTTGGTCTGACTGTATTTCATGGATGCAAGACACACAAAAAGCTTCTGTGCTGTTCCACTATCTTGGCTCCTCCCAATGCAAATGTTATTAAGCTTGATGGTGTCAGTAAGTTTTCTAAGTCTATTTTCTTTTGCATAATTTTTTTCTATCACCTGCCCAGCTTGATTACTTTCCATTACTCTGTTCTCCAAGTCACTGATTTATTCTTCTGCTCCTTTAGTCTGCTATTTATTCCATCTAGCATATTTTTAATTTCATTTGTTGTGTTTTTAATCTCTGATTATTTGTTTTTTATCTCTTTGTTAAGGGTCTCACTGATGTCCTCCACTCTTTTCTCAAGTATTTGGTATAATCTTTTTGGAGGGAAATTTGACAACTTTTATCAAATATATTTGGTGGGAAATCTCACAATACATATTAATTCATATGAAATGTGCATACCTTTGACCCATTTGCTCTACTTATAAGTATTTTTTCTGAGGAAATAATTGGACAAATATGCAAAGATGAATGTTTTAGAATGTTGGTTAAAGTATTTTTTATCATGGTAAGAATTTAGAAATAACCTAAATATTTACCAGTAAAAGATTAGTGAATCTATGATAGGTTCACTACTTGTGATAGGTTCAAACAATGTAAGGGAATACATTGTAGCAATTTAAATAATTTATTGTTGGGGCACCTGGGTGGCTCAGTGGGTTAAGCATCTAACTTCAGCTCAGGTCATGATCTCACAGTTCTTGAGTTTGAGCCCTGCGTTGGGCAATGTGCTGATGGCTCAGAGTTTGAGGCCTGCCTCAGATTCTGTGTCTCCTTTCTCTCCCCTGCTTGTGCTCTATCTCTTTCAAAAATAAATAAACATTAAAAAATTAAATAATGTATTGTTAAATAAAACAAAAAATTAAATAGACAAAATATAAATATTTATAGAAAAATTCAATGTTGGGGCGCCTGGGTGGCTCAGTCGGTTGAGCGTCTGACTTGGACTTCAGCTCAGGTCATGATCTCACGGTTTGTGAGTTTGAGCCCCACGTCAGGCCCTGTGCTGACAGCTCAGAGCCTGGAGCCTGCTTCGGATTTTGTGTCTCCCTCACTCTTTGCCCCTCCCCTGCTCATGCTCTGTCTCTCTTGGTCTCAAAAATAAATAAAAACATTGAAAAAAAAAAAGAAAAATTCAATGTTAAATTTAACAAAGTTAGAGAAAATTCCAGAACCAAAGTGCAGTTCCCCAGACCAGGAGCACCACATCATCTGAGAAGGTGTTAGAAATGTAAATTCTTGGATCTAACCTTAGAATTCCTGAATTAGTGAATCTGGCTGTGAGGTTTAGCAATCTGTGTTTTAAAAGTCTCTTCCAATGATTCTGATGCACAGTAAAGTTTAGAACCATAGCTTTAGATTTTAGGAGAACAGAAATAGAATATACAACTTTCAAATCATTAAGAGGAAAAAATGTGTTGGAAAGAAAATGCAACCAAGTCAAAAAATGTCAGGGAAGAATAAAACAAAACAAAACAAACAAGAAACCATGGTGAATATGAAATATAAAATAAAATAATATCGTGGCAATAAGCCTAAAAATATTAATAGTTTCACATATAAATAAAGCCTAAATACACCTATAAAAAACAAAGGTTCTCTTGTTAAATACTTTCATGTTGTCAATCTAAGACTTGACTTAAAAATAAATGAACAGTTTGAAAATAAAGAAGAAAAAAGTATGAGGCAAATAAAAATTTGAAAAAGGATATATGGCAATACTAATTCAAGACCAAATAGAAATAAAGGCAAAAGCATTACAGAATAAAATGGTTATTTCATACTGATAGAAAGTTCAAACCACTGGGGGCGCCTGGGTGGCTCAGCTGGTTGGGCGACCAACTTCAGCTCAGGTTATGATCTCACGGTTCATGAGTTTGAGCCCCGTGTTGGGCTCTATGCTGACAGCTCAGAGCCTGGAGCCTGCTTTGGATTCTGTGTCTTCCTCTCTGTCCCTCCCCTGCTCACACACTGTCTCTATCTCTCTCAAAAATAAACATTAAAAAAATTTTTTAAAAAAAAGTTCAAACCAGCAAACTTATTTATTTCTTAAATAAATCATGAAAGTTCATATGGAACATGTTCCTTAGACATTAGCAGGCTAAGTAGACAAAAGTAAGTGACAACAGGTAAATTTTGAATAACATAATTTATAAACTTAATCTAATAGATACATGAAGAACTGTGTCCAACAGCACATAGGAAGTCACATAGGCCACAATCACATATGACATTGTAATACAATTAGAAATTAACAACAACAACAACAAAGGATAGGCAAACAACAACAACAAAACAGAAGTAAAAGCAAACTACAGACCTGGAAATTAAAAATTAAATCATGTTTGGAAGAAAGAAAATAAAAACTGAAATTATAAACTATTTAGAAGTGAACAAAAACAAGAATGTGGAATATTTCCTGTGGAATACAGCCAAAGTACAACCCAGAGGAAAATTTATAGTTGAAATACATTATTAGAAAAACAAGAGAGATAGAAAGTAAATGATTAAGGACACAGCTCTAGGGCTAAGGGAAAAAAAAATAAATCCAAAGTATATATCAGGAAGGAAGCAATAAAAAGAAAAGCAGAAAATAATTTAAAGAATAAGTAACAAGCAAAACCCTTCCATGATTGCAATCCTGATCAGTACCCAAGTATGGTTCTGTAAAAGACCAGTAAAATAGACAAACCAGCAACAAGTCTGATGAAGAAAAGGAAGAGAGGAATAACTGATAAATTATTAGGAATGACAAAAGATAACTATAGGGTAGAGGAATTTCTAAAATTATAAGAGATCATCTAATACATTGTATGGCAACCTATATGAATATTTAAATAAAATGAAATGCTTTTGTAGCAGAAATATGGATAATCGAAATCAACTGAAGAAGAACTAAAAAGTCTAATAGCACAAGAAGTATAAAAGAAATTGAGGGGCTCCTGGTGGCTTAGTAGGTTGAGCAACCAACTCTTGATTTCAGCTCAGTCATCATCCCAGGGTCATGGGAATGAGTCTTGTGTAGGGTTTTGCACTGAGTGTGGAGCCTGCTTAAGATTCTCTTTCCCCTTCTCCTCCTTTCCCCCACTCACATGCTCTCGCTCTCTCTCTAAACTAAAAAATAAAAATAAAAAAATTGAAAATATACTTACAGATAGTTTAATTCCCCATACCTATAAGAAGAAAATTTTTATACTGTGGAAACTCTTCCAGATTATACAAAATGTAGAGAAGTTTTCTAACTCATTCCACACTACAGTAGTCTCAATAGCAAAACCATGCAATAAATAGCACAGAAGACTATAGTCTATTGTCACTTATGAAATAAAAAATCCTAAATAAAATTTCAGAAAAGAGAATCTAGCAGAATATTAAAAGAACAATAAATCATGATGTAATAGGATTAACCCATTATACATGGAAGATTCACTATCAGTTTATGACTATAATAAAGGAAAAATAATAGAACTATCTGAATAGATGCCAAAAAAAATTTGGAAAAAAAATCATGAAATTGTAATAAAAACAGCAACAAAAATAACCATTTGTAAGCCAGGAATAAAAGGAAATTCCCCAACCTGATCAATGATATCTACTAGGAAAGTGCAGTGAATCAATCTTTTTTTTTTTTAATAAGCAGCAGGCAAAAGTTTATTAGATTATAAGATTAGAAAATAAGAGGAGTATGAAAGCTTTCTTTGCAGAAAGGGGGACATGTGAAAGTGAATGCCCCAGTGAATCAATCTTAATCACAATGTCCTTACCCATTTCCGCTAGAGCCCAACAAGTTTACTGTCTCTGTTTCAAATTAACATTATTTTGGGGCTCTTAGTGTCATAAGACACAAATAGAAGAGGAATAAATCTTGGAAAGGAAGAGTCATATCAAATGGTCAGTACTTGTAGGTCATATTTTCCTCCCTAGAAAATTCAAGAGAATCAATAGTAGAACTACGTGAACTGAGAGTTCAAAGTAAAAGAGGAAGATTCAAAATCAAGGTACAAAACTCAATAATTTTCCTATGTATTATCAATAAGCAATTTGGAAATGGGGAGAGGAGTTAAGATGGCAGAGCAGCATGGAGATCTGAGCTTCTCTTATCCCAGAAATACAGGTAGATGAGCACCAAACCATTTTGTATACCTAGGAAATTGATCTGAGGATTAACACAATAATCTGCATAACTTGAGCCACAGAACTCGGCTGGTACGTGGTGTGGAGAGGTGAACTGGGGTAAAGAAAAGCTGCAGAGGATAGGGAGCTGTTTTTGTGGAGAGAGGACAGAGAAAGAGAAAGGGGGAGAGTGCATTGGGATCACGGAAGAAAAGCACTCCCCCAAAAGTAGCTGGAGAGTAACACTCGCAAAGGACTGAACAAGAAATCTGTTCCTTAAAACCATTGATGGGAAGAAAGGAGAGGGTTTTAATACCATCAGGATTCTATAAACAGTGGAACACAGTCTGAAGTTTCATAGCTCAGTGCCTGGTGGTGCTCTGGTGAGGAAGTAGGACAAATCCCCAGGAGTAGGCAGTGAGGTCTGAGGGGTCTGTGTGTCACATGGAGAATAGCAGTTCCCCCTGTTTGGAGTGCATTTGGTAGAGGTCATATGGCCTTCCCTTAGGCAAAGGTCCCAGTGTACCCCAGAAAGCAGCCACATTTGCTGGAATTGGGACAAAGATACCAGAGGGCAGTGAAACCTGGTGCTGGCTATGTGTTGTGGTTCGCCATAATCTGTGAACCTCTGTCACCACACAATCACACAGACATTTTCTGGGGCAAGCCAGCACCCAGCCATTGCTCAGTGAGACCCTCCCCTAGAGAGTCAGAATGGGTCCAAGCCACAGGGGTCTCTGAAGTGTGGAATTTTGAAACATAACTCCATCTGAGATAAAACTCTGGAGGGGGGGTGCCACCTGGCAGGCAGAGAGCTTGGACATGGACAGGGCACAGGCGCGGAGTAGACAGAAGCCTGAGACAAAGGGGGGGTCCTTGATCACAGGTAAGTGAGAGCTTAAAGTTCCCGTGACAGAGATGAGGGAGCTGGGTGAAGCCATTTCCACCTCTCCTGCACACGCACATGTGCAAGGATATGCATGCACGCCACTCAGATCCACCATAGTAAGCTACGCAGTGGCAACTAGTGGGCTTACACCAAGCCTCACCCAGCTGTGCCCTCCAAGCACATCCCCTAGAAGACCAGCACAACTCACTCCACCTGCTTAGTGTATGGACTATAAAGGGCTTCATAGTTTCAGTTCTAGGGGAGGCTGGACGTAATTTCATTCAGGTTTCATTCTGTTTGCTGGTTCATTTATTTGTTCATTTTATTTGCTTCTGTTTTTGCTTAAATTGTTTTCTTTTTTCTTTCTTTTTTTCCCTTTCTTGGATTCAGAAAGAAAAAAATATTTTTCTTTTATTTTTTTCATTTTATTTTTAAAAATTTTTATTCTATTTCACTTTATTCTGTTTTATTATATAATTTTTTAATTTAAAATTTTTTCTTACCTTTTTTCCTTCCCCCCCCCCCTTTTTTTCTCTATTCTAATCAAGCTTCTTTCAACAATCAGATCAAAACACACAGTAGGATCTAGCTTCCTCTATTTGGCTTTTTTGTTTTGTTTTGAAAGTTTTAATTTTAATTTGTAATTTTATTAATTTTTTCTTCCTCCAAAATGACAGAATGAAGGGATTCACCCCAAAAGAAAGAACAGAAAGAAATGACATCCAGGGGCTTAATCAACACAAATATAAGCAAGATATCGGAATTAGAATTTAGAATCACGATAATAAGAATACTAGCTAGGGTTGGAAAAAGCATAGAATCCCTTTTTGTGGAGATAAAAGAAGTAAAACCTAGTCAGGGCAAAATTAAAAATGCTATAACTAAGATGCAATCTTGAATGGATGCCATGACAGCAAGGATGGATGAAGCAGAGCAGCAAATCAGCGATATAAAATATACAATTATGGAGAATAATGAAGCAGAAAAAAAGAAGGGAAACAAAGGAAATAGATCACAATAAAAGACTTAGAGAACTCAGTGACTTATTAAAATGGATTAACATCCAATTATAGGAGTCCTGGAAGATGAAGAGAGAGAAAAAAGGACAGAAGATTTGTGTGAGCAAATTATAGTGGAAAACTTTCCTAATCTGAGGAAGGACACAGACATCAAAATCTAAGAAGCACAGACTCCCATTATATTCAATAAAAACCGACCATCACCAATGCATATCATAGTCAAATTCACAAATACACAGATAAGGATAGAATTATGAAAACAGCAAGGGAAAAAAAAAGTCCTTAACCTTTAAGTGAAAACAAATCAGGTTTGCTGCAGACCTATCCAAAGAAACTTGGCAGGCCAGAAAGGAGTGGCAGTATATATTTCAATATGCTGAATCAGAAAAATATGCAGCCAAGAATTCTTTTTCCAGCAAGCCTGTCATTCAAAATAGGAAAGATAAAGGGTTTCCCAGAAAAACAAAAACTAAAAGAGTTTGTGACCACTAAACCCACCCTGCAAGAAATTTTAAGTGGGGCCCTTTGAGTAGAGAAAAGACAAAACAAAACAAAAAAGACCAAAAACAATAAAGACTAGAAAGGACCAGAGAACACCACCAGAAACTCCAAGTCTACAAGCATCATAATGGCAATAAATTCATATCTTTCAGTACTCACTCTAAATGTCAATGGACTAAACGCTCCAATCAAAAGACATAGGGTGTCAAAATGGATAATAAAATAAGACCCATATGTATGCTGTTTACAAGAGACTCATTTTATACCTAAAGACACCTGCAGATTGAAAGTAAGTGGATGGAGAACCATCTAGCATTCTAATGGTCATCAAAAGAAAGCTGCAGTAGCCATACTTATATCAGACAAACTAGATTTTAAAGAAAGGCCTGCAATAAGAGATGAAAAGGGGCATTATATAATAATCAAGGGGTCCATCCACCAGGAAGATCTAACAATTGTAAATATTTATTCCCCCAACGTGGAATCACCCAGATATATGAATCAATTAATCACAAACATAAAGAAACTAATTGATAATAATATCGTAATAGTAGGAGACTTCAAAACCCCACTTACAGCAATGGACAGGTCATCTAAATAGAAAACCAACAAGGAAACGATGGCTTTAAATGACACACTGGACTGGATGGATTTAACAGATATATTCAGAACACATCATCCTAAAGCAGCAGAATACACATTCTTCTTGAGTGCACATGGAACATTCTCCAGAATAGATCACATACGGGTCACAAATCAGCTCTCAACAAGGACAAAAAGATTGAGATCATACCTTGCATATTTTCAGACCATAATGCTATAAAACTCTAAATCAACCACAAGAAAAAATTTGGAAAGATAATGAATACTTGGAGATTAAATAACATTCTACTAAAGAATGAATGGGTTAGCCAAGAAATGAAAGAGAAAATTAAAAAGTACGTGGAAGCCAATGAAAATGAAACATGAGAGCCCAAAATCTCTGGGAGGCAGCAAAGGTGATCATAAGAAGGAATTACATAGCAATCCAGGCCTTCCTAAAGAAGGAAGAAAAGTCTCAAATATGCAACCTAATTTTATTGATGGCTTTGCAGGGGAGTTCTACCAAACATTTAAAGAAGAGTTAACACCTATTCTCTTGAAGCTGTTCCAAAAAATAGAAATGGAAGGAAAATTTCCAAACTCATTCTATGAAGCCAGCATTACCTTGATTACAAAATCAGACAAAGAACCCACTGAACAGAAACCAATTTCCCTGATGAACATGGGTGCAAAAATTCTCAACAAGATACTAGCAAACCGAATCCAACAATACATTAAAAGAATCATTCACCACGACCAAGTGGGATTTATTCTTGGGATGCAGGGCTGGTTCAATATCCGCAAAACAATTAATGTGATTCATCACATCAAAAAAAGAAAGGATAAGAACCACATGATCCTCTCAATAGATGCAGAGAAACATTTGACAAAATACAGCATCCCTTCTTGATAAAAACCCTCAAGAAAGTAGGGATAGAAGGATCATACCTCGAGATCATAAAAGCCATATATGAACAACCCAATGTCAATATCATCCTCAATGGGGAAACTGAGAGCTTTCCCCCTAAAGTCAGGAACATGACAAGGATGTCCACTCTCGCCACTGTTATTCAACATAGTATTGGAAGTCTTAGCCTCTGCAATCAGACAACACAAAGAAATAAAAGGCATCCAAATGGGCAAGGAGGAAGTCAAACTCTCACTCTTCACAGACAACATGATACTCTATCTGGAAAACCCAAAAGACTCCACCAAAAAACTGTTAGAATTGACCCACGAATTCAGCAAAGTTGCAGGATGTGAATCAATATACAGAAATCAGTTGCATTTCTATATGCCAATAATGAAACACCAGGAAGAGAAATCAAGAAATTGATTCCATTTACAATTGTACCAAAAATCATAAAACACCTAGGAATAAACCTAACCAAAGAGATGAAAAATCTGTACACTGACAAGTATAGAAAGCTTATGAAAGGAATTGAAGAAGATGCAAAAAAATGGAAAAACTTTCCATGCTCATGGATTAGAAGAACAATATTGGTAAAATGTCGATACTACCCAAATCAATCTACATATTCAATGCAATCCCTATCAAAATAACACCAGAATTCTTCACAGAGATAGAACAATCCTTAAATTTGCATGGAACCAGAAAAGACCCCAAATAACCAAAGCAATTTGAAAAAGAAAAGCAGAGCTGGAGGCATCACAATTCCAGACTTCAAGCTGTATTACAAAGCTGTAATCATTAAGACAGTATGGTACTGGCAGAAAAACAGACACATAGATCAATGGAACAGAATGGAGAACCTAGAATGGACCCACAAACGTATGGCCAACTAATTTTTGACTAAGCAGGAAAGAATATCCAATGGAATAAAAACAAATGGTGTTGGGAAAACTGGACAGGGACATGCAGAAGAATGAATCTGGGCCACTTTCTTACACCATAAACAAAAATAAACTCAAAATGGATGAAAGACCTAAACATAAGACAGGAGGCCATCAAAATCCTAGAGGAGAAAACAGGCAACAACCTCTCTGACCTTGGCTGCAGCACCTTCTTACTTGACATGTCTCTGGAGACAAGGGAAACAAAAGCAAAAATGAACTATTAGGACCTCATCAAGATAAGAAGCTTCTGCACAGCCAAGGGCACAATCAGCAAAACCAAAAGGCAACCAACAGAATGGGGGAAGATATTTGCAAGTGACATATCAGATAAAGGGTTAGTATCAAACATAAAGAACTTATCATAATAAATAACCCAAAGACAAATAATCCAGTGAATAAATGGGCAAAAACATGAATAGACACTTTTCCAAAGAAGACATCCAGATGGCTAACAGACACATGAAAAAAATGCTCAACATCACCCATTGTCAGGGAAATACAAATCAAAACCACAATGAGATATCACCTCACACCTGTCAGAATGGCTAACATTAACAACTCAGGCAACAACAGATGATGGCAAGGATGTATTGTTGGTGGGAATGCAAACTGGTGTAGCCACTCTGGAAAACAGTATGGAGGTTCCTCAAAAAATTAAAAATAGAACTACCCTACAACTGAGCAATTGTACTACTAGGTATTTATCCAAAGGATGCAGTATCCAAAGGATACTGATTCAAGGGGACACATGCACCCCAATGTTTATAGCAGCACTATTGACAATAGCCGAAATATGGAAAGAGCCCAAATGTCCATCAACTGATGAATGGATAAAGAAGATGTGGTATATATACATAATGGAATATTACCTGGCAATCAAAAGGAATGAAATCTTGCCATTTACAACAACATGGATGGAACTAGAATGTATTATGCTAAGCAAAATAAGTCAGAGAAAGACAAATATATGATTTCACTCATATGTGGAATTTAAGATACAAAACAGAGGAACATAAGGAAAGGGAAGCAAAAATAATGTAAAAACAGAGAGGGAGAAAAGCCACAAGAGATTCTTAAATACAGAGAACAAACTGAGGGTTGCTGGAGGGGAGTTGGGTGGGGGGGAAGGGCTAAATGGTTGATAGGTATTGAGAAAGGCGCTTGTTGGGATGAGCACTGGGTGTTATATGTAAATGATGAATCACTAAATTCTATTCCTGTAATCATTTAAAAAAAACAGCAACAATAACAACAATTTAAAAAAGTGATGGGAAAAGAATATATCTCAATGGAATTAAGATAAAAGACCTAGAAATAAATTAAGTAAATATTAAATACTTTTATGAAGAGAAATATAAAACTTTTCTGGAAGATATGAAAAAAACCTGAATAAATGGAGAGACATATGCATTTTCCTAGATGGGAAGACTCAATGTTTACAGTTGTCTGATGTCTTAAATTTAATCTCTTAAAATCAATGTAGTCTCAGTCCCAATCCCAAGAGGATTCTTTATGGAACTTGAAAAGTGAATTTTGAAGTTCATAAAATGAGAAGATAATGCTAAGAAACTGTTGGGAGAAAATGAGCTTTAGTGGAAGACTTGCTCTATTGAATACCAAGATGTGTTATAAAGCAATATGTACTAGTTATCTATTGCTGTGTAACAAAGTGCCTCCAAATCTGGCATTTTAAAACAACAGAGGGGTGCCTGGGTAACTCTGTTGGGTATCAGACTTTGGCTTAGATCATGATCTCACCGTTCCCGAGTTCGAGCCCCATGTTGGGCTCTGTGCTGATAGTTCAGAGCCTGGAGCCTGTTTTGGATTCTCTCTCTCTCTCTCTCTCTCTCTCTGACCCTCCCCCTCTTACACTATGTCTCCCTCTCTCTGTCTCTCTCTCTCTCAAAAATAAATAAAACATTAAAAAATAAAATGAAATAACAGGTATTTATTGTGTCACGCAGTTTCTGAGGATCAGTAATCTGGAATGACTTAGCTGGCTGAGGGTCTCTCTTGAAGTTGCAATCAAGATGTCGGTCAGCACTGCAGTTATCTGAAGGGGCTGGAAAATCTATTTCCAAGCTCACACATGTGCCTGTTGGTGGGAGGCTTCTGTTCTTTGCCATAACAGCCTCTCTACAGGCTGCTTATAGGACAGGGCATCTGGTTTTTCCCAGTGCAAGTGATGGGAGAGAGGGAAATCCAAAACGGAAGTGACATACAATCTCCTCTGTCATATGCTATTGATTGCACAGACCAGCCTTGGTATAAGAGAAGAGGGGACTATACAAGACTGTGAATACCAGGAGGCAGGAATCATTGGGAGCACCTTGGCAGCTGCCCACCACATGATAGTTATACACAAGTGTGGTATTGGTACTGGAAGAGACAAATAGACCAAAAGAAAAGCACAGAGATTCAGAAACTGACCTGGGCATATGTGGGAATTCAGCTTATCTTAAAAGGGTAAATTTAAATCAGCGAGGAGAACTGACAATTCAATACACTGTGATATGAAATTCACTATCCAGTTTTAAAAAGGATCACATTAGACTCATACTGCATACCATACCCCTAAGTAAATTTCAGAAAAGGAGCTTAAAAAATACATACACATTTATTTGAAATAAATATAGGGGGATATTTTTAATCAGCTTACTTTCCAAGCAAGGTACTAAAGCTTTAAAGCAACATATTGACATATATGGGTTCACTGTAGTAAAAACAAACAAAACCCCACAAAACAAATAATAATCTGTTAACACAAATTTAAAGAGTAAAGCTGTGAAAAAGTAGTTAACATGCATTTTATACAAAAACATATTTTACCCAGGTTATATAAATAGCTCCCATAATCAATAAGGAATAAGGACAAGATTAGTAGTAAAACCAGCAAAGAACGTAAACAAAATAATTCAAGGAAGAAGAGCTATAAATGGCAAATGAACATAAGACATAAATTTCATTAGCAACCAGGCAATGCAACTGTAAAAGAAGATCATTTTACCTCTCAGAATGGCAAAAATTTTAAATATGGGTATGATCAAGATATAGGGAAGTGAATGTTCATGTTATTGGAGGGCTTTATGTTAGTGAGACCTTTTTGGAAGGCAGTTTAGTAAGATCCATTAAAATTTTAAACGTTAGGTGTGCCTGGGTGGCTCTGTTGGTTAAGCACCTGTCTTCAGCACAGGTCACAATCTCATGGTTTGCGAGTTCGAGCCCCACGTTGGACTCTGTGCTGACAGCTCAGAACCTGGAGGCTGCTTCAGATTCTGTGTCTCCCTCTCTCTCTGCCCCTCCCCTGCTTATTCTCTTTCTCTCTCTCTCAAAAATAAACATTAAAAACTTTTTTTTAATGTGAATAATTCCAAGGCAGCATCACCTGTCTAGAAATTTATCCTGTGGGAATACTTACATGTGCACAAAGATGTACGTGTAAGGATGCACATTGTAACATTGTTTTAATTCAGTAACAAAATGAAAATAACCAATTAATACAGGCATGACTTAACAAATTGTGGGAAATTTATCCCATGGAATACCATGCAACTGTTGAAAAGAATGAGCTAAACTTAATGCATTGAATGAAAATACCTGCAGGAAGTACTGTCAGTGAAAAAAATTTGTCACAGAATAGTACTTCTGGTATGTTCCCCTTTACTACATATAAATGCATTATATCTCTGTGCAGAGAAAAACTAAAAGGCTGCCCACTGAACTTTAAAAAAATATTTTAACATTTATTTATTATTGAGAGACAGAGAGACATAGAGCATGAGCATGGGAGGGCAGAGAGAGGGGGAGACACAGAATCTGAAGCAGGCTCCAGGCTCTGAGCCGTCAGTATAGAGCCAGATGGGGGACTCGAACTCACAAACCATGAGATCATGACCTGAGCTCAAGTCAGACGCTTAACCCACTGAGCTCCCCAGGTGGCCCAGAACTTTGAAAGTACTACTCTTCTGGGGCACCTGGGTTCAGCAGGTTAAGTGTCTGACTTCAGCTCAGGCCATGATCTCAGGATTCATGAGCTTGAGCCCTGCATCAGGTTCTTTGCTGTCAGTTCAGAGCCTGATTCAGATCCTCTGTCTCCCTCTCTCTGCCCCTCCTTTGCCTCACATATGCTCTCTCTCTCTCTCTCTTATAAATAAACAAACATCAAACAAACAAACAAATAAAGAAAGAAAAGTAGTACTTTCCTAAGAAAGATTTGGGAGTGAGGATGGGTGGCAAAAGGGATAAGTACATCTTTTAGTCTACATAACTACATATTTTAAAACTTCCACAATGAGAGCATTCATATACAATTTATGTATTTGTAAGATAATTTAAAAAAAAAAATGAATAGGTTTTAGGGCATCAAATTCAAGATGGCAGACTGAGAATATTCATCAACTACAGTTTTCTCTCTAGGCCCTATTCAAACTATAGAAAACTCATTTTTTAAATTTTTAAAAAATTTTTTTAATGTTTTTATTTATTTTTGAGACAGAGCACAAGCAGAGGAGGGGCAGAGAGAGAGGGACACACAGAATCTGAAGCAGGCTCCAGGCTCTGAGCTGTCAGCACAGAGCCTGACGCGAGGCTCTAACTCACGGATTGTGAGATTGTGACCTGAGCCGAAGTCGGACGCTCAACCTACTGAGCCACTCAGGCGCCCCGAAAAACTCATTATTTTAAAAGGTATGAGATCATAATAGCATTGCAAAAGAAGAGAACGTGCCATTGGCAGAACAGAAAAATTGGGAAACTCCTAGAAGATAAAAATTAGATAGAGCCAATATATAAATCAACAGAGAAACTAGAACAACAACCTTAGAACCAAAACATCAAAGATACGTTCTTTCCAAGGAACGCCAGGAAGCTCCAATGTCAGAATCAGTGAATATGAAAGGCAGGGATGGCTTGTAAAGTTAATGAACAGGGCAATTAACTGGTACCCTTTCCACATTAGGAACACAGGATCAAACAGATTCCAGACCTTCCTCAAACAGTGCGTCCGGAATGGCTAGCACTGTGGCCAAACTGCAGGTACTCACAGCTGAAAAAAAAAAAAAAAAAAAAAAAAAGAAAGAAAGAAAATAAAAGAAAAGAAAAAGAAAAGAGGGACTTGTTTGGAGAGGAGAGGGCTCCCTGGATAGTTGTTGGGCCTGATGAATAAACAGACCTGAGCTGAGCGGCTACCAGGTGTCCACAGCAGAGGCTAAGGAAAAAACAATCAAATGCAGGAGAACTTTGGTCAACGTTCTGCCAACCTTGGCTGTTGTCACCATGAAACTTAGAGGAATCAGCCTGATGAAGTACCTGTCCACTAACTGGGAGCCTGCCATTTGTCCTCCTGTAGGGGAACCGGGACTGCCTGACTCAGGGGAAACCCAGACCACTGGTTAGTATGAATCCTCCTGTCTCTTCACTCATCAACAGCAACAAAGGGGAGCTCTCACGCAGGTGCTGGAAGTATGGATGCAGTGATGGTCACTGCAGTGTTGTTTGTAACAGGGAAAATGAATAAACAGATGAAGGAAGGTTGGGAGATAGACGATTTGCACCAATAGGGGAATGCTTGGATAAGCTACTGTATGCTCTTATTATGAAACTGACATGGAAATCTATCTGTACTATTTTATTGAGTGAAGACCAGTTTGTGAAAGAGTATATGTGATGCTGTCTTTAGTTAAGAAGTCTAACTCCCTCTCTGGGAAGGTTCTAGAAAAATATTCGATAAACTGTGGACAGTGATTATACTAGGGAATAGGAGTTTCAAGGGGAAGAGGGAGGAGTTGAGGGTGGGTCTTTTGACCTTACTGATAGTGTTTGAAATCTGTATTGAAGAGCAAATACTGTTTTGTAAATAAGTATTCACAAATAAGTAAAAAAGTACTATTTTACAAGTATCATTCTGTAAAAATAATTACAGTAGGAAAAGGTAGTTACAACACACACATATACACCTACACACACACACACACACACACACACACTTGCCTGGAAAAGTCCACATAAAAAAATATCAGCAGTGTTTATTTCTAAGGCAGTAAGCTTAAAGATTTGTACATTCTTTATCCTGTTCTGTGTTATCTAATATCTTCCCAGTGATTATCGATCTGATCATAATCAGATCAATAAAAACTATTTCAATTAAAAAACAAAACTTTGGGGCACCTGGATGGCTCAGTCGGTTAAGTGTCTGACTTCAGCTTAGGTCACGATCTTGAAATTCATGAGTTCCAGCCCCAAGCTGGGCTCTGTGCTGACAGCTCAGAGCCTGGAGCCTAGTTCAGATTCTGTGTCTCCCTCTCTCTCTGCCCCTCCCCTGCTCACACTCTGTCTCTCTCTCAAAAATAAATAAACATTTTTAAAAAAAGCTTAAAAATTTTTTTTAAAGTTCATTCATTTATTTCAAGAGAGAGAAAGAAAGAGATATGAGCATGGGAGGGACACAGAGAGAGATGGAGAGAGAGAATCCCAAGAAGGCTCAGCATGGTCAGCGCAGAGCCCAACCAGGGCTCAGACTCTCTAACCAGGAGATCATGACCTGAGGTGAAACCAAGAGTCAGATGCTCAGTGGACTGAGCCACCCAGGTGCCCCGCCGCGCAAAAATACAAAACTTGTTAAAAGTTGAGTGTCTTTGGGGCGCCTGGGTGGCTCAGTCAGTTAAGCCTCCGACTTCAGCTCAGGTCACGATCTCACGCTCCGTGAGTTCGAGCCCCGTGTCGGGCTCTGGGCTGATGGCTCAGAGCCTGGAGCCTGCTTCCAATTCTGTGTCTCCCTCTCTCTCTGCCCCTCCCCCGTTCATGCTCTGTCTCAAAAATAAATGAACGTTAAAAAAAAAAAAAAGTTGAGTGTCTTTTGCTACTTTTTCAATATTAGACAGAAATACTAAAGAGTCATTATGTGTCTGAAAGCCCTAACCTTGAATGCGGGATTGTGCCTTCAGAATTAGATATTAGGGCATTTAAATTTGACCACTAGATCAAATGTTAGGGTTGAGGACAATTAAGTGCTGATTAAGTGTTTAACAATGCCCCACCCCCACCCTCACCCCCACACCAGAACAAGCACCCTGATTTGTCACGTTTGTGGATCTTGGTATAAACACTCCCACCGCACCAGATGCTAGTGATTTCCCTGCTGAGCAGGGACAGGTAGGCATGAGGGGCTCTCACCTGGGACTACTAGCCACCTCCAACACACTACTGAGGGTGAGAGACTGGTGAGCTGGGATTTTTGACTCAGATCGTCTGGCTTGACTTTCCGCTCTTGTCCCTTCTCCTCGGTCACTTGGCAAGCAGGCCTGAAGAGGCGAAGTTGGAGGGGGCACTGGCCAGGTAAGTGTGGAAGCACCGAGAAGGCGGCTGCACTGTCTCGCTGCCCGCCAGAGGGGTAGGGTGGGGAGTGTTATCCACGGGCTTATTGCAGATAGGAGCCTCCATTTTGGTTTTTTAAAAATGGAACAGTTAGAGCGATTTCCACCCCCTTCCCTTGCCCCTAAGCTTTAGCACCTTGAGGGCCTGTTGCCTGCACAGTTGGGTACAGGAAGTTAGGAAGCAGAGATGTGTATTTGAGGTGCAGACTGATGAAATGAATTAAAGTCAACACCAGGACCACCTGTACTCAATTCCAGTAAAGTCTGTCTGCTCAGAATCGATGTCTCAATAGCTCCTCTTTTATTATTATGTAAGTGTTCCAGTGCACATGACTGTGCTCTGGCTGTGCTTAACCTTTGGTGCTACCTTCAGAAAGCAAAGGAAAACAGGCTAAAATCAGGTCGTCTGTGCCCTTGGATGCAATTTAAAGCAGGAGAAAAATTAGAGGCAATTTTCCTCTCCCTGCATGCCTATTTATTGCCACCCACTCCCCCTGTGGAAATCTCCATTTGCACTGACTTCGCACCTCTCGGGACAACCTCTCCATGGAGAAGCATAAGCATCATCTCTTTTTTTCTGAGCAAATCAAGCCCTACGCTGCCCTCACCCCCCTCCATCTACCTGGATTCCCTCCCTCCCTGAGTGGAACCCAGTGCATTTGCTCCTCCTGGTCACTGTCCTCACTGTTCCTTGCATTGTCCATGTAGCCAAAAACGGGGAGATAAAAAGGTCCCCAGTCACAAAGCAGAGGTGGGGAAAGGGTAGCCAGGACTCTGATTATTTCCACTTAAGGAAACCACAAGAGAAAAAAGTGTCTTTGGTCAACTTCAGGGGAGTTATGGCTCTAGACTAAGATGAACACCACCCTTGAAGCTTTGCATTTTGGAACACCCAGATTACATTTCCAAACACTTCATTTGGGGGGGCGCCTGGGTGGCTCAGTCGGTTAAGCGTCTGTCTTCAGCTCATGATCCTGTGCTCCGTGAGTTCGAGCTCCATGTCAGGCTCTGTGCTGACAACTCAGAACCTGGAGCCTGCCTCAGATTCTGTCTCTCCCTCTCTCTGCCCCTCCCATGCTCATGCTCATGCTCTGTCTCTCAATTAAAAAAAAAAGTTAAAAACACTTTATTTGGGTCAATAACAGTTGGTGTTAATTTTTATAGCTTTTTACAGTAAATTTTTAATAACAGCTTTATTTTTTTAAGGGAAGCATATATGCATAGTTGATAGTTTGGTAAACATGTATCTGCATTTACAGAAGTAGAAAATTTTTGTCTACACATGCATTATATACCAATATGAATACATTTATATATAAATGTGACTTTTTTTTCCTAATTTTTAATTTAGATTTGAATAAATTCATCATCACTGAGTGATTGGGCTGGGGGAAGTCAAGATGTTTTTGTGGTTTAAAAATGGAATTCTAGAGAACAGCTGTATTTCCTTGATAGAAGCAGTAGACCATTTCTGAAATGTTATGGTAAAAATAAGAGAGTAAACTCTGAACCAGTAGTTCTCATCCTACTTTTCTCCCAAGCATGCTGGAAAGTATGACACCAGTCACTGCAGAATAATGGGTGACCATGACAAAGGACTCTCAGGGAGTGGTGTGGGGATGGGCATAGTGGTCCTGCTAAGGAAGCTTAATAGAATAAGATGGGGTGAAGAGAAAGGGGAATATTAGAACTTAATTTTATCCTAAAATGAAGAAATATTTATTAATTCTGCTTATAAGAGTTGATGTGCATGAAAATAAGTATAAATAAGTATGCATATATTAATTTAAGACCTATTTATTGAGGGCCTACTATGTGCATCAGTGGACAAAATGGCTGACGAGGTGCCATATAGTTTACCTTCTACTTGGGTGGAAATGGGAGGAAAGAGAGAGAATGAAATTTGTCAGATGTTGATAAGATGATGGAGGACAATCCATCAGGATAAAGGGGATCATTCTTCTAGGTAGAATGGTCAAGGGAAAGTCTTTCTGATAATGGAATGAATTTGAACAGAGATGTCAATAAAGGGGCCCAAACCATGAAGATATGTGGGGAAAGAGCACTCTAGGCAGGGGAAGCAGCATGCTTGCTAAAGGCTAGCAGGAAGGCCGGGGTGGCTGGGCACAGGGTGGAGGCATAGAGTGCCGTGTGATAGGAGCTGAGGTCAGAGACGTAGCTAGCTCCAGGTGATGTCTTCACATCAGCCTTCAGGCCACTGCTGGGACTTTGACTTTTGCTTTGAGTAGAGGGAAAGACAGTGGGGGCCTTGAGAGAAGAGTGACCTCGTGTGACTTACATTTAAAAGAACTGGGTCTACCTGGTTGAGAACAGGCAGCAAGGGTGGCAATGTGGAGAGACGAGCTAGTTCACTAGCTACAGGAGCTGTTGTCATGGTTTAAATGAGGCCAAGGCCAGTGGCAGTAGAGATGGTAAGAAGCAGTCAATGCCACATATATCATTTAAGGTGGTGCCAATAGGTAGAGAGCCAGGACTTGGTGAGGCAAGCAAGGCAGCATGGGTGGAGAATTTCAGGAGGCACACTCACTTGGAGACATGTCATGGAGGAGGTGAGAAGGGACCAGTTGGCTTATCTGAGCACACAGTTCATTCCTAGTAACTGGAGGGCAAGAATATATGGCATAGAGTGGGTGTCTTGGTAGATGTGGGGATGGAGGAAGTGGAAGTGTTCTTTAGACTGCTAAGTTTTTTTCAATAGGGTAAAAAGCAAGGTCAACAGCTGAGTGAGCTTGGGGAGAAGTAAAGGTTTAAGGACTGTGAAGAAGGGGTGACAAAAATCTCCTAGGATAGTAAAAGTGAATAAACTGAGGATATGTGGTAGGATTGGCAGATGTTACCAAAGCCCCACCTCCCCTAAAGTTAGCAGCTGTGGGGCTGGATTTGGGGCTGCATGCTCAGAGTTATTTAGCTATTTACTTATTTTACTGATAGAGAAGTCTGAAGACCACAGCTCTAGATCCTATATGATCTACCGTACTGGCTTTAAAAGCCACACTTGAAAATTTAATTTTTGGAAATTTAACAATCACTGCCACACTGTCTGATAAATCAGAGCCTGGAATAATCATTTGAAAATCATTAATCAGCACTAATGACATCTCTCTACAGATTTTGGTTTCAGATAAAAATAAACCACAGGATCCCAGAACATACTGCTCTCTCAGTTGCTAGGACAGTCTTCTGAAAGCTTCTATAAATTCCTAACAGCACTCCCTTTCCTTTGGGACTGAGACTTGCCCAAAGAACCTCTGTCAGCATATTTGCCAACTGAATCTTCCAAAGTGTCCAACAAAATGTACAATTAAGAATTATCACATTATTATTACTGAATGTATGCAGTTCAGTGCTGTTTTTAGGTTCCTGTGTATCAACTAAGAATGATTGCAATCAGCCAACCTCAGGCATATAACTCCCCTCCCCCACCCCATTACTAAATTTAATCTTACCTCAAGCCCCCATTTCTGTTGACAGCAAAAATGTAACCCAGTCCTTTCTAGTCAGATTCAGTCACCTCAGAGATTTCCCAGTTAATTCAGAGAACCATCTCTCCTGGTCTCCCTTGAGTTTGGTGTCTATAGGGGAGAGGGGCAGCTGAGGGAAGGAGCCCAAGGCACCCATGGGGAGGAGTGTCAGATCCTGAATGCTTCTCTGTCCTCTCCACTTTATCCTGACATGTAACTTGTTTCTCTGGTCATTGGTCGGCAGCCTCTGTTCTGCAGAAACCAGGGGTCTGGCTGTGGATGCCAACCTTTGTCATCCAGCCTGCTCCTTCCAATGGCATCCTCTCCTGACTCCCTCAGAGCCCCTTCACATCCATCACTCCTCTTTCTGCCACTTTTGCAACCCTCCTAGAGCAAGGGAAACCTTGGGAAGCCTTGTCCCTCTGGATCTAAGGAAGACTTAGAAGATTAGCTGACATAGTTGGTGCCATATCTGTCACATGGTTGCTGCTCCTTGCTGACACTAAGGACGGCTCTGGGAAGTCTGCTGCCTCCCTGCAATCACTGGGATATGACTCAAACCTATAGGGTTTCCCTTGGGTCCCCTCCTGTGGTTATGCTGAGTGGAGGTACAGCACAACGTCCCAGTAACTAAATCCCTTATGTGAGACTAACTTTAATTCTTTTGAAGCAGGAACACTGGCTCTTCCTCAATCGAGGAATCTCCCCAGCTATTTTGCTTATGGCATAAACCTTGTGCACTGAGTCCTTTCCTTTTCAGATCTGAATAGACCCCTAAAAGAACAGACTCTTGCTATTGAATTCCTTGGCTTTCCAGTCTATTCAAGAGCCTATTTTAGAAACTGAGAGGCCAAATCTGTCTTTTGTTCTCCATGATCTGCCTTTCTAAGCATCACTCAGCCCCATAATCTAGTTTTAATGGTGGAAAAGCCATGGGGTAAAAAGCAATTACCCTAAATTTAAACTAAATATTATTTTATTATACCTGCTCCTGTATAAAGGAAGACTAATTTCAGGGGCTTAAAGAGATGGGAGTCAATGGAGCCAATCAGAAAATTGAAGGCCAATCAGAAAAAGATGGAGTTGGAAACTGATTTCCAGCTCTATACCTGCCATCAGAAATCTCTGGGGTCTTTTCAACAAGACACAAGCCTGAGCCCCACACCTGGAACTACTAATTCAGAAGGCATCCATATATATATATTTTTAACTCCCAATATTCACACTGGTGATTCTGATGCGTACCAATGACTGGAAGCCATGGGTTAGGAAACACCTGTGGCCTCCAACCATTCATAAAGAGGTGGCCTGGGAGAGGAGCTAAAAGCATCTAGAATCAGGTACATAATCTGGAGTTGGGGTTCACCTATCACCACTGCTCATAGCAGAATGTGCAGATAACCCCAAACAAAGGATCAGGAGGCCAAGGGGAAAACGAACAGGAAATAAGCCAGAGCAAGGGAGCAGGTGCCAGGAAAGTCATGAGAACATAGAGTGTGCAGAGAAATTGGCAAGCAAGAGCACTGAAAGAATGGAGGTAGAGAATCTGGAACCAGGAGCTCTTGATTCTTTGTTGACCTTCTGCCACCAACAAGGAAGATTCTAGTAATTTTTCTGCATTATCAGGGATGAGTTCTAGGAGATTTTAGTCAACAACTTCTCACTTCTGAGAGATGTGGACATCAGGCTACAGAATTACTGTACTAGCCTATACCTGGTGTGCTGTCCGAGACCAGAGGGAAAGGGGCAGTTGGGACAAGGAAATGGGTAGATAGGAAGCTAAGCTAAATTTGGATAGGTTGACAGGTAGAAGGAATCTTTTCAGGCTACAGGGATTCTGGAGCCAAAAAAAACCTATGTCTGATTGAGAGGACCAAGTACTGTACTTCCTACCTTCTATCTATGCCCCAGAATCAAAGTACTCATTTTGAGTACCTTTGTTGATATTTCCTGAATACTAATGGTATTGCAACTATTTTTAATTAAAAAGAAACCTCCCCAAGAAAACATTAAATTTAGCAGATAGTGCATGCTGCATATTCTGATTTTTTTATTTAAACCTTTTTGTAATGATTATTTTTGAGAGTGAGAGAGAGCAAGAGTGAGCGAGTGAGCATGAGTGGGGGAGAGGCAGAGAGAGAGGAAGACATAGAATCTGAAGCAGTCTCCAGGCTCTGACTTGTCAGCACAGAGCCTGATGCAGGGCTCGAACCCACGAACCATGAGATCATGACTTGAGCTGAAGTCAGAGGCTGAACTGACTGAGCCACCCCAGGTACCCTGATTTTAAAAATAAACACAAAACTACCTTGAACCAGTGGAAGCACCTGCTCTGTGTGAGGCAACTAACTTCTTTCCGTTTTTAAAGTAACAGTCAAGCTAGTGAATGAGAGATCACTTACCTAAACTCATGTCAATGTATATAGACTTGTTATTTATTTTATTTTTGATTGTAGTAAAATATAAAATTTATTATTCAAAATTTATTATTTTATTTTTTAATGTTTTTGTTTATTTTTGAGAAAGACAGAGCATGAGTTGGGGAGGGACAGAGAGAGAGAGGGAGATACAAAATCTGAATCAGGCCCCAGGCTCTGAGCTGTCAGTGCAGAGCCCAACATGGGGCTCAAACTTGTGAACCGTGAGATCATGACCTGAGCCAAAGTTGGGCCCTCAGCCATCTGAGCCACCTAGGCACCCTAATTTTAACCATTTTTAAACATACAGTTCAGTAGTGTTAAATATATTCATATTGTTGTACAAAAAATATCTAGAACTTTTTTATTTTGCAAAACGAAAACTCTGTATCCATTGAATGCTCTTCATTGTTTCCTCCTTTCAACCCCTGGCAAATACCATTTTGCTTTTTGTCTGTATGATTTGCTGGCTCTAGATACCTTATGAAAGTAGAGTACAGTATTTGTCTTTTTGTGAGTGGCTTATTTAACTTAATACGGTGTCCTCAAAGTTCATTTGTATTATAGCATGTATCAGATTCTCCTTCCTTTTGAAGACTGAATAATATTGCATATTGCAGTTTGTTTATTGATTCATCCATTGATCGGCCTTTGGGTTGCTTCCACTTCTGGCTATTGTGAATAATGCTGCCCTGAACATGGGTGTTCAAGCCTTTTCTTTTGATTCTTTCGGATATATACCCAGAGGTACTATTGCTGTATCATATGGTAATTCTATTTTTAATTTTTTGAGGAACTGTCACACTGGTTTCTGCAACAGCTGTATGATTTTATATTCCCACCAGCAGCGGGACAAGAATTCCATTTTCTCTACAACCTCACTGACAGTTGTGGGGTGCCTGGGTGGCTCAGTCGGTTAAGCATCCAACTTCGGCTCAGATCGTGATCTCACAGTTCGTGCATTTGAGCCCCTCTGTGCTGACAGCTCAGAGCCTGGAGCTTGCTTGGGATTCTGTGTCTCCTCTCTCTGTCCTCCCAACTTGCACTCTGTATCTCTCTCTCTCAAAAATAATAAATAAACATCAACCTCACTGACAGCTGTTACTTTCTGCTTTTTTTTTTTCCTGATAGCATCTCTCCTAATGGGTATGTGGTGATATCTCATTGTGGTTTTGATTTGCATTTCCCTCATGATTAATGATGTTGAACATGTCTTTATATACTTGTTGGTCATTTGTGTATCTTCTTATGAGAAATATATATTCAGGTCCTTTGCCCATTTTTTAATTGGGTTGGTTTTTTGTTGTGTTTTGTTTTGAGTTATAGGAGTTCTTTATATATTCTGGATATTAACCCCTTATCAAATGTGTGATTTACAAGTATTTTCTTCTATTCTGAAGGTTGCCTTGTCAATCTGTTGATTGTGTCCTTTGAAGTATGGAAGTTTTAAATTTTGATGTAGTGCAATTTGTTTTAATTTTTGTTGCCTATTCTTTTTGTGTGGTATCCAAGAGATCATTGCCATATCCAGTGCAATAAAGTTTTTACCCGATGTTCTTTTCTAAGAGTTTTATAGTTGCAGATCTTTGGTTCATTTGAGTTAATTTTTATATGTGGTATAAGGTAAGGATCCAAGTTTATTCTTTTGCATATGGATACCCAGTTTCCCCAACAACATTTATTGTAAAGACTATCCTTTACCCCCACTGAATGGGCTTGGCCCCCTCATTAAAAATCATTCGACTATATCTGTATTGTTTCATATATGGATTTAAAAAATAGCTTTATTGAGATATAACCCAAACACCCTATAATTCACCCACTTTAAGTGTATAATTCAATGGCTTTTTAGTATATTCATTAAGTACTGGAGTTGTGCACCCATCACCACAATGAGTTTTAAAATATTTTATCACCTTGGGGCACCTGGCTGGCTCAGCTGGTAGTACATCCAACTCTTTTTTTTTTTAATTAATGTTTATTTTTGAGAGAGAGAGAGAGAGTGAATTGGAGAAGGCCAGAGTGGGGGGGGGCACAGAATCTAAAACAGGCTCCAGGCTCTGAGCTATCATCACAAAGCCCAACGCCGGGTTCAAACCCACCAACCATGAGATCATGACCTGAGCCAAAGTTGGATGCTTAATTGACTGAGCCACCTGGGTGCCCCTAGAGCATCCAACTCTTGATCTCAGGGTCATGAGTTTGAGCCCCATGTTGGATGTAGAGATCACTTAAATAAATAAAACTTAAAAGAAAAGACTAAAATATCTATCCCCTCAAAAAGGAAACCCCAGACACCTTGGTTGTTACCTTCCACCTTCAAACTACCCTCAGCCCTAGGCAACCATTAATATACCCTTTGTCACCATAGATTTACCTATTCTGGGCATTTCCTGTAAATGGAATCATATAACATGTGGCCCTTTGTAACTGTCTTCTTTCACTTACCATAATGTTTTCAAATGTCATCCACATTATAGCACATATTAATACTTCATTCCTTTTTTATACCTGAATAATATTCCTTGCATGGATATACCACATTTTATTTATTCATTCATCCATTGAAGGACAATTTGGGTTGCCTCCACCTTTTGGCTATCATCAATAATACTGCTATAAACATTTGTATGCAAGTTTGTGTATGGACACATTTTTTCATTCCTCTTGGGTGTATAACTAGGACTGGAATTACTGAGTCATAGGGTAACTCTATGCTTCTTAAATGGATTTCAAATATTAAAAAGAACTGATTTCTAAAAGAATGAGGAACAACCTACTGCTAAAGTATGGTGAAGGAAATAATGCTCCCGTGGGTCTCATAAGGTCAGTGATGATTAAAATTGAGTAAGGTTACAAACTATTAGTTACAGACTATTTTAAAGTTCACATCCAGTAATACTAGCTTATCGGGTTCACATTCCTAGGACATGATACAGTATAGAGAGACTAAGCTAGAAATGATGTAATATGAGAAGTTCAGAGAGAGAAAGGAAATAACCGATGTGGGGAATTTCAGAATAAAAACAAGGGAAATAAGAGTATACTTATGATGGGCACTGAGTAATGCTATACTGGAATTAAAATAAAAACCTTAATTAAAAAAACCTCCCAAATGTAAAACTAAAAAAAAAAAAAAAATGAGGGAAATAAATTGAAAGGAACTGGTCACCAACAGTGCTTTGATCCTTTTACAGTGGGGGATGGTAAACTCTTCAACCCTGGAGGGATTCCAAGAGGCATATGAAAAAAGACCATTGGGGGGCACCTGGGTGGCGCAGTCGGTTAAGCGTCCGACTTCAGCCAGGTCACGATCTCACGGTCCGTGAGTTCGAGCCCCGCGTCGGGCTCTGGGCTGATGGCTCGGAGCCTGGAGCCTGTTTCCGATTCTGTGTCTCCCTCTCTCTCTGTCCCTCCCCCGTTCATGCTCTGTCTCTCTCTGTCCCAAAAATAAAATAAACGTTGAAAAAAAAATTAAAAAAAAAAAAAAAAAAAAGACCATTGGTCAATTCACCAACAAAAAGGAATGTTGCTAGGGGTCAGGGAAGTAATGTAAATTACTGAATTGGGTGGGCAGGGTGCAGGATTGTAGGGATTGGTGGGGAATGTGGTGTGATCCTGAGTACATGCTTATCAAGAGTCATTCAAATTCATATTTTCTTAAAATAATATGACATCTAATCAAAACAATGTGAACCCAGGCTCTGGGCCAACTAGTCACAGCCCCTAAAATAAAGAGGTGAGGAGGAGAGAGAGAAGAGAGCAGGTGAGGAAGGGTGAGGGAATGGTAAGGGAGAAAAAAAAAAGGCTAGTTGATAAAAATTATAGAAAAGGCTGGTGGAGTGAGTGCAGAGAAGGGCTGGAATTGAACCCTAGCAAATTCCAGTGACACCTCATTGTCTTCTATTGCTATTTTCACCACAAGGTGGGGCTCCTGGTAAATTGACTTTGCATCAAACACAGTTTCCCTGAAGCCTTCTTCCAGAGTAGGATGGGTTGAGTTGGTGGGGAAAAGGGTAGGAGGGCGGGGGGGGGGGGGGGGTTGCTGCTTCAACTACCTCAAGGTCTGGCAGTAGATCACTGACTCTGAAACCAATAGTTCTTGTTAAAATGTGGATTCTGATTCAGTAGGTCTGAGGTCAGGTCTGAGGTCAGGCCTGAGGTCCTGCATTTCAGTAAGCTCCCAAGTGATGCTCCTGCTGATGATCCCCATAGAGCACCCTTCGAATAGCAAGGTATTAAACAACTCTTGGATGAAAAAAGAGATGGAAACTAGTACCTCAACATATTTATAAAATTATAAGCAGTAAAGGATATGGCACAATTAAGGATGCCTCCTCTTTGTAGGCCATGCCATTTTTTTTGAGTTTTGTAATCATGATAAGATATTTCAAGATATCAAGAGGCAGAGACCAGTTTAAAAAGACCACTGTCCCTAGCAACCGAGTGTGGCCATGTGATATAGTTCTGGCCAATGGGATGTGAGGATCTTTTGGATTACACATTTAAAAGGAAGGATGGTCCCTCCGGTTCTTTCTTCTCTTCTCTCTGGCTGGACACACATAGTGGTGAGCTGTTTCAGACCACGTGGACAAGGGCGACAGCAGAGGGATATTAGAGCAAAAAGATACAAAAAGGCCTAAACTTTGCAAAGCACAACAGCCATAACAGCTCAGACATTTATATTAGAGAGAAATACAGTGTTAATTTTTAAAAGTCACTGCTACTTTGGGTCTGTCAAGTGCAACTCTTCTTATATCATAAATAGTATAAAGCCACACTGCTAATTTCATTTATTATACTAGCCAAGGTTCAGATACAGGGAATAGAATTCATTCTGGCCAGTTTAGGAAGGGAATTATTAAAGGAGATTAAGTGGCTTGTAGAAATGTTGAGTATGCTAAAGACCAGATGCTAGGTTGAGCTTTCAGAAATGACTTTGAAAACCACACTGCAGATGGTGTCACCAAAGCAGCTTATGTATCTTCCACATCATAAAGCCACTGCTACAGAAACGTACTGTCCTGAGGAGGATGCTACCACAAACAGGAAACTGTCATAACTACCACAGGCTCTAGAACCACATAGCCTCTGCTGTGTTCTGCACCAGCAAAATGATGCCCTGTGCCTGCCATGTGATATTCATAAAATTAGTGCTTAGCCCTGGGGCCTCTGCTAATTCAGCTGCAGAAAAATTAATCACTTCCAACTATGCTCAACAGCAGAAGCAGCCTCTGCCTTTCTTCTGTCTTCCCAAACTTGTGTGGATGAATCTGATTGGCCAAAATAAATCCCATTCAAAACCCTACCTTCTAGGGAATCTGGGAAATGTAGTTTTAGCTTTCCGGGTTCTGCAGTTCAGGAAGGCACATCAAAAGCACAGTATTATGGAGGTTCCTCAAAAAAATTAAAAACAAAACTACCCTAGATGAAGTAATTGCACTAGATATTTATCCAAAAGATACAAAAGTGCTGATTTGAAGGGGCACCTGTACCCTAGTGTTTATAGCAGGACTGTCAACAATAGCCAAATTACGGAAAGTGCCCAAAGATCCACCAAACGATGAATGGATTAAGAAGATGTGTGTGTGTGTGTGTGTGTGTGTGTGTGTGTGTGTATACATATCTATATATGGAATGGAATATATGTGGAAAAATGGAATACTACTTGGCAACGAAAAGGAATGAAACCTTGCCATTTGCAACAATGTGGATGGTATTATGCTAAGAGAAATAAGTCAGAGAAAGACAGATATATGATTCACTCATATTTGGAATTTGAGAAACTCAACAGATGAACATAGGAGAAGGGAAGGAAAAATAAGATAAAAACAGAGAGGGAGGCAAACCATAAGAGACTGTTAAGTATAGAGAACAAACTGAGGGTTTGTTCAAGGAGGGCACTTTTCAGGACGAGCACTGGCTATCAGGTGTAAGAGATGAATTACTGGGTTCTCCTGAAGCCAAGACTACGTTGTATGTTAACTAACTTGAATTAAAAACAAAAACAAAAACAGTAGCATGAATACTGAGACCTAATCTATCATATGCACATTATCTTCTTACACACACACAAAAATAGTGCCTGTCAAAACTTACGGGATACACTAAAACTGTACTCATGGGGAAGATCATAGCCTTAGCTACTTTGATTAGTAACCAGAAAAAGAAAATAAACTACTGTATTCACCTCAAGAAGCTGTACAATGAAAAAAATAACTTTAAAAATAGAATGAATTAATTTTTTGGATTAAAACTTAAATTACTTTTAAAGCAGAATAATGAGTAAAAAAATATAAAATCTTGTTCTCTAGAAGCACAACAAAATGAAAATATCTCCAGAAGATTAATCTGGAAGAAATAGAGAAAATGTAAATAACATATACAATACAAATAACAAATACATACAGGGATAACCTATAAATACAGAGGGAAATTTTAGACATTTCACATATTTAAAATAGTACAGTGAACCCCCATGTACCTATCAGTCAGTGTAAACAATTATCAACATCGTCATTTTTGTTATTTATGCCTCTCTTTCTTTCTCTCTCCCCACTTCTTTTTCCCTTGGAGTATTTTAGGAAAATCCATGCAACATACCATCTTACCTACATATACTTCAGTATATATCATTAACAAATTAGGACTTTGAAAATGTATACTTTAACCGTGACATCATTACATTGAACAAATTAATAGTTTTTAATATCATCTAATACCCAGTTTGTGTTCAACTTTCTCTAATGGTCTCAAACTTTTTTTAACAATTGTTTTATTCCAGTCAGTATCTAAACAAGGTTCATATACTGCATTTGGTTAATATGTTGCTCAATCTGTGATAGCTATCCACTCCTTTCCCCCCACATGTTGTTTATTTGTTAAAGAAACAAGGTTCTATGTCCCCTAAAATTTTCACATTCTTTATTTTATTTTGTTATTTTAATTTTTGAGGGAGAGAAAGAGAGAGAAAGCAGGGGAGGGGCAGAGAGAGATGGAGACACAGAATCTGAAACAGGCTCCAGGCTCTGAGCTGTCAGCACAGAGCCCAATGTGGGGCTCAAACTCATGAACCGTCCTGAGTTGAAGTCGGCTGTCCAACCAGCTGAGCCACTCGGAACCCCATTTTTCACATTCTTAATTTGGCTGTTTGCATCCTCATGAAAAAGACAATATTTAAAGTGAGGCAATAGTAGATAAAATTCTTTGTTGATAAGTTTGAAAATAAAAAGTTCCAAATTTTACTACAAAAGAAGTGTAAAATGTGAATACGTTAGAAAAGAAATTGGAAAAATGTAAAGCTTTATCCAAAAAAATGCCTCCATGTTCAGAAGTTTTTATAGGTAAGTTGTTCTACATGTTCACAAAGTGATTTAAAAAAATTTTTAAGCTCTTTAAGAGAGAAAGGAGACATCATGAAATTTATTCTAAAATTTGAGAAAATAGCATCAAGACAAAAACTACATGCCAATTTTTAAGGAAATTATATACATAATATATACAAATAAAAATTAGAAAAGAGAAAATAACAAAATGTTAAAGAAACCATATCCACAAAACAAATAAGTTTTATTCAAACAATTTAAATATGGTTCAGTATTAACAATGTCTTCAAAGTTTATGTGACATGATTTCCCACTTAAAAAAACATGTTTATTTTTGAGAGAGAGAGAGACAGACCGTGAGCAGGGGAGGGGCAGAGAGAGACACAGAATCTGAATGAAGCAGGCTCTTGGCTCTGAGCTGACTCAGAGCCTGACACTGGGCTCGAACCCATGAACTGCGAGATCGTGACCTGAGCCAAAGTTGGATGCTCAACTGACTGAGCCACCCAGGCACCCCTGGATATCCTGCTTTTTAAAGGATAAATAATATTTTATTTTATGCCATATTCTATTATATGTCATACTTTCTTTATCCATTCATCTGTTGATGGACATTTGGGCTTCTTCCACCTCTTGGCTATTGTGAATAATGCTGCAGTGAGCATGAGTGTGCAAATATCTCTTTGTGATCCTGCTTTGAGTTCTTTTGGAATAAAGTATTGTTGTTTTTTTCAAACCTCTGTAGGCCAAATAAAATATTGCTTCTTGCCAGCATCAGACTGTAAGTTGCCAGCTTGCAATCCCTGTTATCTTTTATTTATTTTACCTTTGTAGTGGGGACAGTGGAAGAGCAGCCTTAGCTGGCAAAGAAGAGAGAGTTCTGAACAGAGTCTAGCAGGATGAAAGGGAGTTATCCAGATGAAGGTGTAAAAGCACTTTATTCAAGGCAAAGTGAGTAGTATTAAGAAGTAACTATGGCAGAAGACAGGAGGCTAGAGAGGTCTGAATTTGGGCTGGCAGTGAGGGATAACCATGATGAAAGGCAGGATGTTGGTATTAGTTGTTGTAGGTAAATGTCATTGGAATTAAATGTGTCTGAACTTTGAGGGTAGTGTCACACATGCTCCAAGCTTAAAGGAGTCTTGAGGTGGTGAAGGTGCTAAACTGGGTATCAGGCTCCCAAGGAACATAGCAGACTGAACAATAGACATAGATAACAGCAGCAAGTGACTGTGAATGAAATTATGAAATAAGAGAGTTTCATGTGGGCAAGGGGCATTAATCTGGATTTGGCAATGGGTCAAAAGGTAATGTGGTCCCTGGGAGGATGTGCTCTGGAAAGAATATTCCCGGGCAAAGCAGAGCCCTAGTTAATTGGGACTCATGCAATCTTGTCCTGCAGATAAGACTCCCCACTTAAGACAAAGAGACATCATTCTGCCTTGATGGAAATAGGGACCATTGGGAGGCAAAGATGGGGTCAGAAATGTATGGTGTGGGAGAGTTGTAGTACGTATGGTGTAGTATGTGGTGGAGTATTTTGTGGGCATCCCTGAGGAGCAAGATGGACCTCCCACATGAAATTGTTTCTGATGTCAAGATGGATGATGCAGACCAAGAGGGTATGAAAGTTTTATTATTCACATGATGTGGCTTTTTTTTGGACAGCAGGGCAAGTTCCCAAGTAGGTTTGAAAAGGGCTTGAGAGAGCAGAGAGGGGTGACTGACTTAGGTTTATAATGGTTAGAAGATAAGGCTGGGGTGAGGGGTCCTTTGCCTCACACTGGCCAAGATTTGCATGATCTAAATTTTTTCCCAGTGCCAAAGGAGGGAGCACATGGGTTTTCTTATCAACTTCCCAGATGTGGGGCAAAAGGGGAAGGGGGAATAGCAGGGCTTGAATGTTGTCAGCCATCAAATATTAAAAATGGCACCAGACTCCCTATTACAGAGTACCAGAGAGCCCTGGTGAGCCTGGACCTTGAGGGTACTAAAAGCACAAGACTGTTCACCAGACATCTCCTTAATCCCTTAGAAGAGATCAGTCACAGGGAATTTATAGGCCAGGACTATATAGCTCAAGCTCATGTGAAATGTTGGAACTTTTAAAATTTTCCATGTTTTTCATTTATATTTCTGGTATGTTTCCTGTGAGGGTTATCAGAAAAATTCGCCTAACAAAAAAGGCCAGTAATCTCACCATCATGAGTAGTGTGTGTGTGTGTGTGTGTGTGTGTGTGTGTGTGAGAGAGAGAGAGAGAGAGAGAGAGAGAGGGAGAGAGGGAGAGAGACAGATGTATAGTGCTGATTGGCACTCAGGATCCATTTCTATCTCATTTTGGTGTCTTTCTGTACTGCAGAGGCTGGAAAGCAGGAAACCACATTTGCTTGGACTCTTCTGGGGTGAATTTTTTCCTATACATTTTGGTTTACCCATAGAAAGCAAAATTAAAGCACAAACTCTTCTAGTTTTTGGCTACTTCTCTGCTGGTGAACAAGAGGTTGGAGGTTTTTCTGAAGTGGTATTCTAATGCGCAGCCACTAACTTCATGGGTGTTAAGAGGCCATTGTGGTGTGTTGGCAGTAGCTTCCTGAAATTCTTCCTTTCTGATCCCTGCATCACAGCTATGGTTGTGAACCGCATGGTTCATGAAATCAGTCGTTCCAGTATCTGCTTACTGATTGCTCACTGTCCAGATTGGTGCAGAGCTAGTAGTTTACCTGGCTGATCAGTTCTGCATTGTTCTGGAAGTTATTGTTGGAGGCTCAGCCTAGAGGCTGCTCCTCCAGCCATTCTAGTTAACTTGTAAACATTCAATTCCTTTGATTAAATTCCTTTGTGCTTAATATAACTAGATTGGTCCCTCTTGAAACCCTGACCCCGTACTGTTATTGTGTGTTTATGTTAATAAGGGGAGAATGTTGGTTTGGGGGCAAGGGAAGTGTGGACATTATATCAACTCCAAGCCTTATTTTGAGATGGGGGAGTGTAGGGACCCCACAAGTGAGAGAGAATGGTGGTCTCTATGGAAAGAAACTTGGCTGATCCCAGGGATCTGAAAATCAGATGGGACCCAAGAAGGTGTTCTCAATTAGGGGTAAGGTGAGGGGGGAAAAGCCTTTAGGGCTCCCAGATACCTCCCTCTAACTCTGTTTGCCTTGGAGCGCTAAAGGAAGAGGGTCTCAGACGACTTTCTTCCATCAGTAGATGAAGGTGTTTATATTTTATTTACTGTTGTATGTGTTGTTTTGCCTCTAAATAGCGGGAAGCTTATTCTCCTGAATAGTTTTTGAATTCTTCATGCAGCCATAGTGTACTTGAAAAACCTTTTCTTTTTCTCCTCCACAAAAGAAAGATAACCTGAGTATGGTCTCCAACCAAATTCATACAACCATCCCTGAATTTTGTAGAATGAAAATGAGATTTTTCAGGGCAAAGGTAGTGACAATTTCTAATATTTTTAAGGTGACAATGACACCTTAATGCTGTCTCATACAGGGCTAGCAGGGGAAGTGGTTTTGATTTGATTAAATGAATAATTTCCAGGTGCATTAAGCCTCAGGTCTCCCCTGGGTCTCCACACCTGTCTCTCCACTCCACCTGGGCCACTCACTCTTATGACACATGTTGGAACTTGATTTCAAGGAACTGGACCACCTCTGTAGTGTTGGCCTTGGACACATTCTCCACTCCTTAGAATGTGGCTTTACCTTCCATTTCAACAAAAACCTTGAGGTTTTCAGTGAGGAATTTCAATTTTTTGACCCCAACCAGTGAACTTATCTATACTTGCAACCTCTTTCACTTCTTTTATTTAGTTTCAGAAGAAGTTCACTATTGACATAGAATTCACATACCATATGATTCAGCCACTTAAAGTGTACAATTCTGTGGTTTTTAATATATGCACAGAGTTGTGCAAACACCACCACCATGTTTTCAGAAATTTTCATCACCACAAAGAGAAACTCCTTAGCTGTCACTGCTCTCCCCCCACCCCCAATTCTCCCCTTTTCCAACCCTGGGAAACTACTAATTTACTTTATTTTTCTATAAATTTGCCTGTCCTGGCCATTTCATATAAATAGGATCATGTAGTATGTGGCCCAGAGTGACTGGCTTCTTTCACTTAGCTTAATGTTTTCAAGGGTCATCCACATCTTAACATGTATCAGTACTTTATGCATTTTTAATGGTTGAATAGTATTTCAGTATATGAATATATCTCATTTTTTTTGTCTGTTAATCACTCAATGGCTATTTGGATTGCATCCACCTTATCGTGAACAATGCTGCTATAGACATTCATGTACAAGGTTTTGTGTCGACACATGTTTTTACTTTCCTTGGGTATATGTACTGAAGAGTGGAATTTCTGGGTCATGTGATAACTCTAACTATTTGAGAAAGTGGCTGCACTATTTTACATTTTCACCAGCAGTGTATGAAGTTTCCAGGTTCTTCACATCCTTGTCACCACTTGTTATTCTCTGACTTTTTGATTATAGACATTATAATGGGTATGAAATTATTATGTCTGTAATGCTTAGGCCAATCATAGTGTACTTGAAAACTGTCTTTTTCTCACTATGGTTTTTCTCTGATGGGTAATGATGTTGAGCATTTTTTCATGTACATATTGGTCATTTGTACATCTTTTTTTGAGAAATATCTATTCAGATCCTTTGCCCTTTTAAAAATTGGGTTATCTAGGGGTGCCTGGGTGGCTCAGTCAGTTAAGCAACTGACTCTTGATTTCGGTTCAGGTCATGATCTCAGAATCGTGGGATTGAGCCCCAAGTCGGGCTCCACACTGGGTGTGGAGCCTGCTTAAGATTCTCTCTCTCCGGGGTGCCTGGGTGGCTCAGTCGGTTAAGCCTCCGACTTCAGCTCAGGTCACCATCTCACGGTCCGGGAGTTTGAGCCCCGCATCGGGCTCTGGGCTGATGGCTGAGAGCCTGCTTCCGATTCTGTATCTCCCTCTCTCTCTGCCCCTCCCCTGTTCATGCTCTGTCTCTCTCTGTCTCAAAAATAAATAAACATTAAAAAAAAAATTTAAGATTCTCTCTCTCCCTCTGCCCCTCCTCCCACTCCCACTGGTGCAAGTTCTCTCTCTCTCAAAAGAAAAATAAGTTATCTAACATTGAGTTGCAAGAGTTCTTTATATATCCAGATACAAATCCTTTACTATATATATGTGAGTCAAAGTTCTTTCCAGTAGAAACCCTGAGTTGGGCTTAAAGCACTCATATCCCTGTTGCTCCCAGCTTGAAGCCAAACCCTTCTGTTTTGCACCTTCAGAGATCAGTGCTAACGGAGGAAAGCTTCCATAAACTTCTTACTGAAGTCCTGAGGCTTTGCATATGACAGCAGATAAGGAATGTGAGCAGGAGTGGCACAGCCTCCTGAGTGATGAGATGGATTTATGTCAGGGAGATGAGTTGAGTCACCACACTGAGAATTGTGAAGGGGAGACTGGGTCATGGGGGGATGGGAAATCGAAGTGAGGCAGAAAGGTTGGGGTGCAGGTTAGCAAGCAGAGAGGAGCAGCCTCTTTGTGGAAGCTGGTCTGGAAGGCTTCTTCTCTGGGGAAGTGAAAGGGAATAGCCATGTTTGCTATTAATTTAATTTTGATTTTCCCTTCACTGTTGATGAGGGTGGGGTTGTCTAGAAGCTGATAGAGGGATGGAGTTTTGGATGCAAAACACTTATTAAAGATCAACATCTGTGAAAGAAAGGGAGACAAAGCAAGACGAGCCAAAAGTGAACTGCAGTACAGGCCTAGGAAAGCCTCAGGGAAGCTGCGTGGAAACCCTGGACCAAATATTGCACATCAGAGTTGTCTCACATCAGACCAAAAAAGCCAGGATTTTATATCCCTGCTTTAATTGGTCACTGGATGCAGGCTGCTTGGGAATGGTGTGAGGTCAGGTGAGGAAGCTCTCTGAGGTGACTCAGACTCTATGAAGACTATGTCAGCTGGAGGCTGTCTGTTGTTTGTACTCTTGGCCATTGGTCAGGAAGGGGAATTTGGGTATGTCAGTATTGCTTTATGTTTCCTAACTGTCCTATTTAATGGATTGAATTTACCTACTTATTAGTCTGGAATGTCTGGCATAGTGAAGGCTGTTGGTCAGGCTGCCTCCTGTTCATTTCCTTGTGAGCTTTTGTGGCAAATGAAGAACCAACTGGAGGAGAGCCATCTTCCACTTTGGCCAGACCTCCCCTTTACCATGCATGGGTGATGATATGGAAGCCATCTTGTTCATGGGCAGTGGGAGATGCCCCCAGTGTTCAGGTGGACAGAACCTTTCTCTTCTCCTCTATGGTTTCTACAGACACTTTTATCGTCTTTGGATTGTACCATGGAGGAAACGTTCATTGTTCTCTCCATCCTTTTCTTGGCTCCCCCTCCTGTTTTCCTGCCAGAGTCACTGCTCTTCAGGGTTCTTGCCCTCCTGCTCCTTGCCTCAAAGATGCGTAAGGGCTGTGGCAAGCATACCAGGGAGGGTCTAGCTCCTTTCCCTGGATGGGGTTGCAAGTTCAGTTTAGCCTCAAGCCCAAGGTGTGCTCTTCATTCCAGGTTTACCATTAATAAAGTTGATACTTTGATCCCTACAGGTCTCATGACCTATGGAGAAAGAAGCTAGAAGTGCTAAGGGGGTAAAGGATTGAGCTTCCTGAAACCCCAAATAGAAAGTGCATGGGGAAGTCCCAGGTGCAAAAGTGAGGTTATTATTTTTTTTTATCTTCACTATAGTGGTAAAGGCCTGGCCACACTAAGTTATACTTAGAGCAAACCTACCAAGGTGTTTACAAATCCATTTCACCAGATGAGGAACCTCAGGCTCTTACAGGTCACTTCCTTTTTTTTCCCCCCCGAGAGGTTACTTCCTATTTAAGACAAGGCTAAACTCCATGAAGTCACAGCCTGTACTTTCCATTTACTTTTTACCCCATCTCAAATATTCTTCTTAACCACATCCCTGAAATTACTCCTGCCTGTGTCACCAAAGGATACTGTTTTCTGCTAACTCCATCAGACAGTCTTTAGATTTTATCTAGCTGTTTAAGTTAAAAAAAAAAAACAACAACAAACAAAACCTTAATGTTTATTTATTTTTGAGAGAGAAAGAGACAGAGTGTGAGTGGGCAGGAGGAAAAAGAGAGGGAGGCACAGAATCCAAAGCAGGCTCCAGGCTCTGAGCTGTCAGCACAGAGCCTGACGTGGGGCTCCAACTCATCAACTGTGAGATCATGACCTAAGCTGAAGTCAGATACTTAACTGAAGATTTCATCTAGCTGTTTAAAGTTTTTACTTCTTAGCAGCTTCTGACACTGTTTACCACTCATTTCTTCTTCTAAAAATTCCCTTTTCCCTTCTTCTAAAAATTCCCTGGCTTTCATTGCAGTGTGCCCATTATGGTGCTGAGCATCCTGACCATGCCTTCTCTGGCTCCTTAACTGACTTCTCACACTTTTAGTGTTCATTTTCCCCAGCATTCTGTCTTTGATCTTTATGGTAGGTAATGTGCTTTGGCTCGCTCATCGTGCTTTTCAGACCAGCCTCCTTCTAACACATGGAAGCCAGAATGCTAACCAAACAACCCCCACCCCACAAAACAAATCAACAAAGCAAAACATTTTTTGTATGCTCTAGAGTTCTGTATGTTATTTAAGTTCTGCCAATCAGATAACATTTGTGTGAGATTTAGATTTAGAGCTAATCTGAATACAGAGTCAGGGCATGGGAGTGGTTTTTTTTGCTGGTACAGATTCAAGTGGTCATAATGTGGTTTTGGAGCAAGTACCTATAATACTAGTTCTAATGTATCAGACAATTCCCTGATTTTATAGATCCCTGATCATTTTATAGGCAGCAGCTTCTTCAGCTCTTCAGTTCTGCACTGTGGCTTTGCATGCAGTCTTTTTCATTAGGCTTCTTAAGTAGGCCTTCTTAATATTCTGTAATACATTCCTTTCCTCTTAACCTAGCCACAGTGAATTCTTTGTTCTGTATATACTTTGTAAATAATGACTAATAGAGTATTGGGTGTTTTATTTTGTTTTAAATTCAATAGGTTATCCATGGACAATGTTATCTAGTACCATAGATTGATTCCTCTTAATTTTATATCTGTGGACCAGGCAACTCTATTAAGCTCCAGATTTATATTCCCAACTGTCTACTGCACTTGTCTATTTAGAATGTCAAATGAAACCTTGAATTCAGTGTATTGAACTACTTTTTCCCCCAATAGGTTTGTTTTTGTTTTTGTTTTTTTTTTTGCTTCCTATCCAGGTATATATCCTAAAAGCATTGGAGTCATTCTCTGTTCCTTTGTTGCTCCTTTCCTCATCTTTCCATCAGCAGCAAGACCCGTTGATTCCAATTTCTAAATATGTCTTGAATCCACCCTCTTCTCTTCATCCCCATTGCTTGTGCCTTAGTTCTTGTCTGGATTCTTAAAATAGAATCTATAGAATATAGACTATAGAATATATAGAATATAGAATATATAGAATATAGAATATAGAATCTTGTCTTCTTCCTCTTTTTCTTTACATCCCTCCTTTTCTTCTTCTAGGCTTTAAAATGTGTATTGAAGGTAATTGTGTTTTTGGTGTATTCTTATATTTTAACATGTCTGATATTGGATACATCTTACAGTTGTTGGTGTCTTCTACCTGCGGTCAGTCAGGAAGCTGTTCCAACATAATGATCATCATCTGCTTGCACAAACTTGATTATTATTTGGGGTGATATCACTGGACAACTACAACCCCCTGGTGTTTTATTCAACAGTTGTTCAAGGACTATTTGAGGAAGGACCATTTGTTGTATGATAAACTTTTATTGACACCTTCTGGTAAACTCAAGTCATGACAGCATCAGAAGCTACAGAATGGTTTTCAGCAGCTTGGAAGAAAACCTGAAGACAATATTAAAGTATTAAGTGGCTTACTTAGGAAGTCAAAGTAAGCACTCTTTTAATAGATGCTGTATGTTGCTAATGCTCTAGATAGCACAGAGATCAATATTGTCTAGAAAAATACAGCGATCAACCATTTTGAATCCAAGAGAGCTCAGAAGATTTTGGACTGGTAGGAAGAAGTTTTAGAAATTCTATGGCCAATTTATTTTATTTACATTTTCTTTTTTATATATGTATAAGAGTAAGATAGGATAAAAAAATCTACAAAATCTACAAATGTCCCTTTCAATCAGTATAAAAATTCTAAGCTATAGGAGAGCATTTTGTCCTAGTTCTTCAGCTTTTTTTCTTTTTTTTAATATTTGTTTTGAGAGAGAGAGAATAGGAATGGGCAGGGGCAGAGAGAGAGGGAGAGAGAGAATTTCAAGCAGGCTCCATGCTATCAGCACAGAGCCTGATGTGGGGCTTGATCCCATGACCATGTGTGTGATCATGACCTGAGCTGAAATCAAGAGTCAGCCGCTTAACTGACTGAGCCACCCAGGCGCCCCATCAGCTTTCTTCTCAGTGGTGCATAAAATAGTGCATCTGAGTACATTGAGATCCAGTGAAATGTGTACTTCTCAAAGTTTTGTGGCTTTTTAAAAAATAAAAATCAGTTTTCTTCTAGGCATGCACCCCCATTTCTGCTTCTTGGAGGCAGCTACTTTCAAATCTTTTAGATGTTTCTGTTGGTATTTGCTTCTTTTTCTCTAAGTAGTATCCTTATACTGCTTTCTTCTGATTTTTCCCCAGTTAGACCTATATATTGACTTCTGATTATAGAAAATAAGTATTTCATGCTCTCTTACCATCTTTCATTTCTCAAGGCATCATACACATCTTCCCCACTTTTCTTCTCCTCCTAATACCGTTACATTTTTAGTTAGGTCAGTATTCACCATTTACAATATTACAGCTATATTGCCAGTATTCCTACCTGAGTCCTGTAGTGTACTACTACCAACTTGTTTCCTTTCTTGTACAATTTTTTGTTTTAATAATCTCCCTCAGTTTTGATTTCATTTTCTGTTACATTATTTCATGTTCAAGCTGTCTGGAAAATCTGTATCTTTTCTCAATACATTCAGATATTGAGATATTCTATTTTCTTTCAGTATGATTTGTCTTGTTCCTGTCTGGACTGGGTGCTCTCTGGGCCTGTATCAAGCGCCATCTTGAGATTTCTATTTGCTGTCACCCTGTGGCTTTCCTGTCACCTCTCTTCTGTAAGATCTCTGATACCTGTGGGTCACATGCCTTCCTCTTTCTTGGCTTATCTTTTGGTTTCACTGAAGCACATGTTCCAGTAGCAGCCTCAGAAAGGATGCTGGAGAAGAAATATTTCAAGAATTTGGATATCTTAAAATGTCTCTAGTCGGTACCACTTGATTGATACTTTGTCTGAGTATAGAATCTTAGATTGAAGTAAATTTTCCTTCACGTTTTTGGGAGCATTGTCCATTCATTGTCTTTTTGCTACTAGTTTTGCAATAGAAGTCTGATGGCATCTTGATTCTAGATCACTTGGATGTAATCATCCCCCACTGAGTACCCCCAGAGACTTTAGAGCTTCTCTTTGTTCCTGGATTCTGAAACTTTGTCATGTTTTGCTGGGCCCTCTGTGGACGCTTATAATTTGGAAACTTATTTTTAAATTGTGGGAATTATTTCAGTGCTACTTTCCTTCCTTGTTCTTTTTTTTTGGAACTCTTATGATTGAATTTTGGATTATCTATAATCATCCTCTTTTGTTTTTACTTTCTAGGAAATTTCCTCAATTTTGTCATTCACCTCTTCTAATAAGTTTTATATTTCTAATATTGCTTTTAAATTTCTTTTGTTCTCCAAATGCCCCTCTCCATACCTTTCTGTCTCTGTCTGTGAATGTATCATTTTTTCTGATATTTTCCTAAGGACATCAGTTATGATATTTAGAAATTATTTCTCCTGAATTTGTGTTTCTTCTCAACTTGCTATTGAGTTGTTGTGGTTTGTTTTGGATTCTGTCGTTCACATTGGAGGCTTTCCTCAAATGTTTGGTGATCTTTGACTGTCTGCCCATATTTGCAACCAGATACTAAAACCTGACTGAAGGCTCTGTGTGTAGAGGCTGGGCATTTTGATGGAAGGCTTTGCTCTTGGGTCCTCAGGCAGGACCCAGACCTTTTTACTATGGGACTGAACTATCTCACTATCTAAATGTCTCTTCTCCTGGTCTGATCACTTTCCCCAGAGAGAAATCTTCCAACCAAATATGACTTATACCTCTTATAAAGTCTTTCCTGACCCATTGGACATTTCTGCATAGGTAGCCCTCTGTGTATCCTCTGTCAATTTATGATGCAACATCTATAAACTTAGGTGTTAGTGTATAGAATACATCATGAAGCTGTTTTTTCTTTTCTTTTCCTTTTTTTTTTTGTATTAGCCATATACTGACTAATACAAAGTAGGTATTTCCTTACTTATTCCTATGTCCCCATCTCCTAGCAAATGCCTGCCATGCGAAAAATGCTCAATAAATATTTCTTGAAAAAGTATGCATCAGGCGCTGTATTAGGTTGTGGAGTGGGAGAGATGGGGTGGAAGTGGGGTTTCAAGAGTGGGCCAAAAAGACCTTTTCTTTCAGAAAGATTAAGTCTATCCATACCCAAACAATTCTTGCAAGCACAATGTTTATCTTGAGTTAGCTTTGGCTTTTGTTTGAATGCTTTAAAAATTTTTAAAGAATGTTCTCAAGTACTCAGAAAGGCAGGTGTCTCCAGATTGATGAGCATTAATTTGTTGGGGAATCTTTCACTAATGATGGTTTTGTTTTCTTCATCTCTAACAGCTTAGACACGGTAGCTCAATTATTTGAGTTGTAACATTTAAAAAATGATAATGAAATGGTAGTATACCCTTACACAATAAAGGCAGAGGGTGTTAAATATTTTTAATGGTGCAAAAGTATTTGTCACCAATTGCCTATGCTCATGCTCAGTAATTTCCTTCCTGCTCTTCCTCTGCTCAGATACCATTAAAATGTTGTAGTAAACTTCATTATGAAGGTGAACACATTACAAGAATTAAAAAATGCTACCCTCTTAATCATAGTAAAAGGTGTTTTTTAAATGTAATTTTAAAAAACATTTGCTTATGTTATTTTTTATTTTCTACCCAGCCTAGTACCCTTCCCCCACACATGACTACTAACTATGAGTGAATCCTCCTATTGCTTCCTGCTCAGCTGAATCAACACTTCTGGAGGCTGTGACTAATAAAAGCCACAGCCCATGGTTATACTTGACTTTTGAAAATCCTGGCTAGCTTTAAGGACGTAATTACAAGTACCCATGCTTACAGAATGAGTAAGTTGGTACAAAAACAAGTCAGACTTCATCAATGATTGTTAATTTACTTGGTGTGTGTGTGTGTGTGTGTGTGTGTGTGTGTGTGTGTGTATTGACTGATTACTTAGATATTTGGAGATCATGATAATGTAAATAAAAGTATTTGATTTCTAGGTCCTCAATGGTCCTTTACTTTTGTATTCATGGCTTAAAATAATGGGAAATATGGAAAAGGAAAGATGTGATCTCTGAAGGGCAATCCAACAGATACTGTGCTTCTGAACATTATCTTGACAGCTAAGTACCTTGGAGATCAATTAATCTTCAGGAAAAAAGAGAGGGGTGTTTTTCCAAGAACATAAGGATCTTTTTCAGTAGTGTCACTGGGACCATGAGTAGACTTTTAATTTCCCTCAGAAAGGGTTTCCACCAAAAGAAAGCAAACATGTATTACTTTAGATGCCCCACCTTGATTGATATCTGTGCCTGTAAAGTTCATTTCCCTTGAATAGTACCTGCCCCAGTCCAATAAGCAAAGCAAGGTTGGAGACCTCATGGAGACCATGAGCACAGCCGAGATGATACACAGGTTTAGTACATTTACTATTCCAGTCACAGCCAAATGTCTTGAAACATAATCTTAAAGTTTCTGTTCTCAGTTCCCCATAGTCCTTTTAGATCTCAGCTCCTTGCACTCTTGCTTCTGCCTCCAACACTCAAGTTTTCTCAAAAAAAGCCATTATTGGTGTCTTAGTTGACAAATACAGCAAACTATTTTCTGCCCTTAAGTTTTATCAGTTTTTAAAAGCAACTGGTTTACAATCTTCCAATCTCATAGATTTCTCTGTTGGTTTTTCCCTCTGATGCTTCAGTTATTCCTTAACCTCTACTCTCATTTTTTTTTCAATTTCTCTATCACTATAGGTTTCTTCTCCATAGCCTTTTACCATGCCAAAGTTTCTACTGTATTAAAGGAAAACTCTCTTCCCCAAACTTGTAATCTCTGTCAGAGATCACCCTGTATTTTTTGTACTTATTATGAAACCTCATAAAAGAATATAAAGTGCATTCCTTGCACTTCTTTATTGCTCATTCACGTTATGGCTCTCTATAATCAGGCTTATCTGCCATCAATCCAGTGAAATGGCTCTGGCAAAGTCATTCATGACTTTCTAATCCTTTAAAATCCTTACCTTAATTAACTTGTTTTCCAGTATTTGACCATATTGGTCATGTCCTTCTTGAAACTCTCTTTACCTTGCTTCCATGACATTGCTCTTTGCTGCTTCTCTTCTTGCCTCTCTAGACATTCTTTTTCAGATTCTTGCTGTTCCATTGTCAACTCCTTAAACACTTATGTTTCCCATTATGTTAGCCCTTTTTGCCTCTCACCCTAAGTAAGGTAACCCAGAGTAAGCTTACCCTTTTCTGTGGCTTTAACCACCTTACACATGCTGATGATAGTATGTAATCTACAGAAATCAGCATCTTAGACTTTATTTTCTGCTATGAAGTCTTGTTTTGACTACTGCCAGCTACTCTGAGAGAAATATAGCAGTGCCCCTCATAGCATCCCTCTTCATTTCTCAGAATTTGCCTTTTCCTCCTCTTGAAGGCCATGGCACTTTGTGTTCATCTTTTATTTCAACCCTCATGGCTCCTTTCCCCTTTGGACATATAGGTCTGTCCCTCCTATAGATTAAGCTGTGAAAACCAAATCCTAGACTTTTTTTCTAAGGCAAGGCAATATCAGGTCTCCAACACATACTGCTGGATTTCTGAGTGTTTGAGGCTGTGGAGAGAAAAATCTTTAATTGGATGTTCTACCACTACTTCCAGTATAACATGTCCCACATGAATTTTCCTACCTTCTCCCACCACATCCTACCCTGTGTCTGCTTCTTTTCTTTATTTACAAAGCTGGTAAATATTATCATCATTTAACCAGTTGCCCAGGCCAGAATCCTGTGTGTCATTTAGTGCTGCTCACTTCTCCTTACCCCCTTTGCCCATTCAATTCTGTGGCTTTTATTGTCTAAATGTCTCTTGATACCACCTTCTTTGCATGGTCCTTGATGTAACTGTCTCTTTCAGGCCCTATTTGTCTCTTTTCCTGGCTATTTCCTCTAGTATTTCTTCCTCTAGTCTGTCTCCCACATGGTTGTCAGAGGGATCATTTAACTATACGTCTGGTTATATTTATTTCCTACTTAAAAATCTTGATGACCAGATTTCCAGTGATTTTATGAAAATAAGCATGCTATGCAAAACCTTTTATATTTCTCCTTGTCTTTTCTCTGGTCTCATCTGTTGTCATCCTTTGAACCTGCCAAACACACCATTATCCCTAGTCTCTGTGTCTTCCTGTATATATGTTGCTTTCTCTGTCATTGATGCCTCTTCTTCTCTCCACTCTTCTCATCCTGTGACCTCTACCAACATCTACTTATCAGGGAAATGCAAATTAAAACTAGAATACGGGGCGCCTGGGTGGCTCAGTTGCTTAATGTTTGATTCTTGATTCCCACTCAGGTCATGATATCATGGTTCATGGGGTCAAGCCCTGGGTCAGGATCTACACTGAGAGCACAGAGCCAGTTTGGGATTCTCTCTCTCCCTCTTTCTCTGCCCCTTCCCCCCACCTCTCTTTCTCAAAATAAATAAACTTAAAAATAAATAAATAAATAAATAAATAAATAAAACCAGAATGAGATACCATGACATATGTGACAAATAGTGTTGTTGAAGATGTGAAATCACTAAAACACAAATGCATTGCTGGTAAGACAATAAATTGTTTCAATTTCAACTTTTTTTCTTTTTCTAATTTCAACTTTGGAAAACTAGTATCTATGAAGGCTAAATGTATTCAAAACCATTCAAGAATCAGAATTCTGATTCCTGTTAGAAATAGTTGGCTTCAACTCCATGTTCCCATAGCATTGTATTATAGTATTCATCTCACTTTATTGTATTTGTTTACTTTCATATTAGTTTTTCCCACTAGACTGCCACATATTTCCGCAACCAGATCTGTCTTCATGTCGGTACTGTGAGAGACTAGTACAAGTCTGGCGCATAATAGATATTCAGCAAATGCTTGCTGAACGAATTACGTGTATACTTAAATAGAACTTAATTCTTGGCAGTGATTTTTAATTTAAATTTTAGTTAACATATAGTGCAATATTTGTTTCAGTACTAGAATTCAGTGATTTATCACTTTCATACAACAGCCAGTTCTCATCCCAACAAGTGCCCTCCTTAATAGCCATTTCCCACCCACTTCCCCCTATCAAGCTTCAGCTTGTTCTCTGTCATTAAGAGTCTCTTGTGGTTTGTTTCTGTCTCTTCTCTTGGTGGTAGTTCTTTTTTTTTTTTTTAATTTTTTTTAACGTTTATTTATTTTTGAGACAAAGAGAGACAGAGCATGAACAGGGGAGGGTCAGAGAGAGGGAGACACAGAATCTGAAACAGGCTCCGGGCTCTGAGCTGTCAGCACAGAGCCTGACGCGGGGCTTGAACTCACGGACCACAAGATCATGACCTGAGCTGAAGTCAGCCGTTTAACCGACTGAGCCACCCAGGCGCCCCTCTTGGTGGTAGTTCTAAGTCAGGTTTTGAACTTGTATAATTTCTTCTGATAGGAAGTGAAAACTGTGTAGCTCCATGTGCTTCCCCTTTTGTATTAGTTTTCAGAAAACTTTACAACTTTGAAAATCAGATTTTAAAATATCAGCACCAACCTGCCTTTCTATAAAAGGAGAACATTAAATTAAATCAGTACATCACAATGCTCATCTAGGAAAAATTGTCAGAGAGTAAAATATAAAGAGCCACCTAGAGAAAGGTCAGCCTAGATTAGTGACAGTTTATAGAAACATCAATGGCAGAAAGATGATTTTAGATTCCTACCTGATGACTTTATCTGGTTCAAAATAGACTGAAATATAAAATACAACACTGGCAATCAAACACAGTAAAGATCATTTAAGGAAACAAAGGGAAGAGACTCTGCCAGCTACCTGAAATGAGTCATCTGGTACAATGAAGTGATGGATTTAGCTCCAAATTTTCTGGAGAGTAAGGCAAAGAAAGGAAGCAATTAAGTTACATAGCTTTCAGTTGCTGTTGAAAGGATGCATAAATTCATACTGAACCCAAATCAACCAGTTCATAAATGACAAAGCCAGAATTTGAACTTATCTACCCCTTCCAGTACTCCAGACCCCCTCCTCCTCTTACAGAAAGAGGTGCATTCATGCTGGTCACAGTTTCTCCAACCCCAGGGAGCAAGGCTGCCTCTCAGAATAGCTAAGTTGGTTATACAAATTTCAGACCTTATCTGTAACAAGGAGTGCATTTTGAGAAACTTCAGGGGATCTCATAAATGAATAGTAAAGTGTATCAAGTTTACTTAAACTACCTCTGTAACTTTTGATAAAAAAGTGGAATCATAAAATTCTTAACTCCTTGGTGCTCTGAAGTATTTATGAGAGTGAATGAAGGATATGGGTAAGATACTGTTTCATGAATGCACAGAGGAGGAACTTTTCTGTCTAGGCAAGGCACCTGCAATCTAAAAAGAGGGAAAGAAAGAGAAAGAACCATTTGACAAGAGGTGTGTTTTGTCATCTCATTCCCCATTATGGAAAATTATTTTCTACTCTGGTCACTGATGTTTTGCCCCAATCTTTTCTATGATTCCAGGAGGGTGCAATTAATAGGTAATTCAGACACTGAATCAGGAAAATCCTTTCCACCCTGCTTGCTCATTCTCCTTGCATAGCATCTAAGGGCAACTAGCAGCGTTGTTTTTTTTTTTTTTCTTATGCCACATAAATATAAGTACAGTGAGAAAAGGAAGCCAGTAAAGCAACCAAAATTTCTCTTATGCTACAAAAAGTACATACAGATTGACTGCAAGGCAGGCATTACCAGACAAATACATTAGACAGTTTGTTTTCTGCTTTGCTGTCTTCTGCATTCTCCTTAAGGTCCCAAGTTATGTTTGGAAACAAAGTGTATGTGTAATGGATCTGTGGCTCAATGCCTTGGGAATGGAGGAGGGAGGGAATGAAAATTGTACCCTTCTATGTGATGCTGCTTTCCACTGTTGAGAAGCAAACAGAATTGTTTAGTTTAAATTAAACTAATCATCTAATATATTAGATAAAAAATGCTATATTGATAATCCAATACCAAACTGCATTTAAAAATACAATAGGCTAATTTGACCTCCTACCCACCCTGAATTTCTTGTGTAGCATTGTAATTTATGATTGAAAATTGATTTGTGAAAATCATATATAAAACATAGTATTATATGTCATCTTTTAAAAAGCTAAGAAAACATGGCTTCTATTAACCCATGCTAACTACGAAAATGAAATTTTAAAGGCACAAACCCCAAAAAGACAAGGTAAATGAAGAAGGCAATTGCAACAAAACTTGGGGAGTACAAAAACAAATGTGAGACCACAAAAAGCCAAAGACTAATTTAATAATGAAGAATTCCCAGGATCAGGTAGGATTTTGCTGCAGAACTTCAGAAAGACCAAGAAATTGAATCTGAAACTCCAAATGAGAATCAGTTGGGCTCCTAGGTCTCCTTCCCTTACCCCAATACCAGGCCACTACTCCTCTCCCATCCTGGAAGAAGATGGAAGGTGACTCTTTGAATCAGAAGAACTCTGGCCTCAGGGATAGCAGGCACATCTGTGGACAGAGCACTGTCCTGAAAACAGGGTAATTCTGTGCATTAAATAGATTGAATTCTTTCTTCCTGCAGCCTACACAGCTCCAAGAAAATGTTGACAGAGGCATGACTGTCTGGCTCAGTTGGTAGAGCATGTGACTCTTGATCTCAGGGTCATGAGTTCAAGCCCCACACTGGGCATGGAGCCTACTTAAAAAAAAAAAAAAAGGCACTCTAAGTGCCCTGTCTATAGAGAAGATGTTGAAAGAGAGGCTTACACACCCCAGACAGGAATTTGGAGGATTTCTTTTTGGGGACTGATCAACCCAAGAGAAAAACCAACAGATAATGTTGGTTTGGGATTCCCATAAATGGCTGTACCTCTGTCCAAGTGAAGTTTAAAAGCCCTGTCTACTCACTGTCCAATTTTCAGTGCTTCATCTTTAAAAATTATTAGAGATCCAAAGAGCACCAGAAAATTGAAGAACTCCTTAAACATGAAGTAGAATGTACAGAACTGAAGGAAAAAAATTTAAAAAGGAACTTGGAACCAGTCAGAATGGCTAAAATTAACAACACAGGAAATAACAGGTGTTGGCAAGGGTGTGGAGAAAAAGGAACCCTCTTTCAGTGTTGGTGGGAATGCAAACTGTTGCAGCTACTCTGGAAAACAGTCTGGAGATTCCTCAAAAAGTTAAAAATAGAACTACACTATGATCCAATTACACTACTAGGTATTTACTCAAAGAATACAAAAATACTAATTCAAGGGGATATATGCACCCTGATGTTTATAACAGCATTAGCTACAATAGCCAAATTATGGAAACAGCCCAAATAACCATTGACTGATGAATGGATAAAGAAGATGAGGTATATATAAAAAAATGGAATACTACTCAGCAATGAAAAAGAATGGAATCTTGGGGCACCTGAGTGACTCAGTGGATTAAGCATCCAACTTCGCCTCAGGTCATGATCTCCTGGTTCACAAGTTCAAGCCCCATATGGGTCTTTGTGCTGACAGCTCAGAGCCTGAAGCCTGCTTCAGATTCTGTGTCTCCCTCTCTTTCTGCCCCTCCCCACTCACATTCTGTCTCTCTCTCAAAAATAAATAAACATTTTTTAAAAAGAATGAAATCTTGCCATTTGCAACATCATGGATGGAGCTAGAGAGTATTACACTAAGCAAAATAAGCCAGTCAGAGAAAGATAAATACCATAAGATTTTACTCATATGTGAAATTTAGGAAACAAAACAAATGAACATGGTGGAGGAAAGGGAGGGAAACCAAGAAACAGATTCTTAACTGTAGAAAATAGACTGATAGTGACCAGGCGGGAAGGTGGACAGGGGATGGGTTAAATAGGTGATGGGGATAAAGGGGTGTACTTGTCCTGATGAGCACCGCGTTATGTATATAATTGTTGAATCACTATATTGTATACCTGAAACTAATATTACACTGTATATTAACTAACTGGAATTTAAATAAAAACTTGGAAGAAAAAATAAAAAGGAACATGGAGGGTACACAGACAAGGCAAGGGGCAGAAAACACTAGAAAATTATAATTAAAATTTGAGAGGTAAGAGAAAATAATACATGAAAGATCATTCACAGAACACAACAAGGATCTTAAAATTGAGTATACAATACCAGAAGTAAAAAGTTTAATAGACAAGTTAGAAGGTAAAGATGAAAGATTTCAATATGCAGAAAAATAATAGAGACAGAAAGAAAAGAGAAAAGAAACAAGAAAATTAGTGAAAGGAAAGGAGTTCTAGGAATAGGGAAACAAAGGAGGGAACATTAAAAAATAGTACAAAAAATTCCCAGAAGGGAAATGTTTACATTCCCGTATTAAGTACCCAGCATGATGCATGTGGCAAAAAAAAAACCCCAAAACAAAACAATAATCATCAATTTTAAGACATCTGAGAACAAAGTGAAGACGCTAATGCTTCGAGAAAGGATAAACAGGTCATATACAAAGGTTCAGGAATGAGAATGGCATTAAGTTTCTCCACAGTAAAATTAGAAACTGGAAGAAAGCAAAATAGTCTCCTTAAAATGCTGAGGGAAAGTGCTTACCAACCCGGGATTCTATTCTCAAACTTTTCATCAATTATGAGAGGTACAGAGCTCTCAAAAAAATTAATGTACATGCATCTTTCCTCCCCACCCCCACCCCCAAGAAGCTACTAGAGGAGGTATTCCACTAAATGAGGGCGTAAGCCAAGAAAGATGATGACAGAGGATCCAGAAATCCAAAAAGATCCAACACAGGGGAGAGATGCAGGGATTTCCCAGGCTGGCAGTAAAGACAGAATCCAGGATGACAGTAGACAAGCAGGTCAGGAAAAAAACTGATTCGGTTTGGCACATGAGGGTTGAGGATACCAAGAGGGAAGTCCCGAAGAAGTAATGAAACTGACATTTTGCCAGATGTGTTTAACAGTTTTGAGAGAGTATTTATAGTTTTGTTGAAAGTCTGTATATGAATAAGAGATAGATGTATATAGAAACTAAAGAAACAAAGAAATTATGAATAACTCCAGGGACAACAAAAAATAAGCAAGCAAAGATATATAACCACATTACTCTGTATTTTCAGCTAGAAATAATAGTCATATAGAAATATAAATAATAGTCATTTAGTCATATAGTGACAATTGAGTTAAACATAATCATAATACTAATGGAATTAGATTTTGGGGGAGGAAGTATGTGCGTGTGTGCGGTGTAAGGAAGCTAAATACCCATCTTTCAGTGGGAAAAATCAATAGATAATGTTTAAGATGAAAAGAGTCAAACACTATAAGCATACTATTTAGAAATATGGAGCTAGCAACCAGAATAACAGCTATAAATAGAAAAGTGACCTCTCATGTCTAAATTAATGTAAACATTTACTACTTAGGGAATGGAAACTGGGAAAGGAAGAGGTAAAATTTGGAGTTTGGATTTTTTTTAATGTTTATTTATTATTGGGAGACAAAGAGCATGAGCAGGGGGAGGGGCAGAGAGCAAGGGCGACACAGAATCTGAAGCAGGCTCCAGGCTCTGAGCTGTCAGCATGGAGCCTGATGTGGGGCTTGAACTCACAAACTTTGAGATCATGACCTGAGCTGAAGTCGGATGGTTAACTGACTGAGTCACCCAGTCACCCTGAGTTTGGATTTTTAAAAAAATGTTGTAGAATTATTTAAGTTTTAAAACTATATACAAGTATAACTGATACAAAGTAATTTAAAAATCATGTAGAAATTAGAAAATTTGAGAACTTCAGGATCTCAGTGTTGGAAAAGGTTTTAGTAGATATTTGTTGAGTAGCTTTCAAACTTTTTGGACCATTACCCACCATCAGAATGTATTTGCATAAAACCTAGGGCTTCAACACACACACACACACATCTACCCTCTCCTCCCACACAACTAATATATTTCATGGAAGTGCTTAGACTTACTATTTGTAATAGGCTAGAGGACAACAAGAGGGAGTGGCTGGAAAAGGAGGTTAATGGTGTCTGAAATGGGAGAACTGGCAGGACTTATGAGTGGATGGAGGGGTACCTGGCTGTCCCAGTTGGAAGAGCATGCAACTTTTGATTCTCAGGGTTGTGAGCTTGAGCCCCATGTTGGGTATAGAGATCACTAAAATAATAAATAAACAAACAAACAAACAAACTAAAAAAAAAGAAAAAGTGATAACTTTCTTTTCTTCTTCTCTATTTTATATTTAAAAATGTGTTGGGTTAGGACTCACTAATAATTTCATAAACTACAATTTGAAAAACACGAATCTAGTTCAACCATCTGATATTTTTGACCCCACCTCTCACAGAAAACTTCCTGATTCCCACCCAGTATTTATCCTTTGGCCAACTGTTCTCATAGGACTCTTAAAGTGGTTTGGGATTGGGCAGGGTCCAATGGGACCATCTCACACTGGACCAGACAAATCTCTTTTCAAGCCCTCTACAGATACGCCTGGGGGCTGGGGTATGTCTGTGAATGGAATAGCTTTCTGAGTCCTATAGTAATATAAATTTTGCATTAATAGTCTTGCATATGGAATGTGCTCAATAAATAATTGCTGATTTAGCATGACTTGTTCTTAAAGGCCCACTAAAGCCTCATCATAAGCATGCATTTATTCTTCTCCTTCTCTGGCTGTTTAAATAAAGCTGGATGGTTTGCATTTGCTTTCCCAATTGACTTGGTGGAGATTGCTCCATTGCATCTGGAAGGGTTTAGTGCTTGGAATGGAGCTGAACTCCATCACCAGTACTGTTTTTTTTTTTTTTTTTTTAAGATATTCATACATTGTTGTTCATTCAAGTGCATTCAACTTCATTCACAGGGGATGGACTCTGGAAGGCCAGTCATGCAGGGCTTTTACTTAAGCACACCCAAAGGATGCACATTTCAGACATCTTAATGGCCCAGACCCTCACAAAAGAATGAAAAGCATTTGAAGACAGGAAGCACAGAAGCATGGAAGAATTTGATTTAATGAAAATATAGACTCCTGGAAACTCTACTCTGCCTTTAATTCTCATACTTCAAATATTACAAATGAGGGCTGAACCCCTAATTCTAATAAGATTAGAGTCTGTCTCTGATTGGAGAGTACATATGGCTATAAAGCAATTGAAGATTTATAGGAAGCCTGTCAGGTGTGCAGTGAACCTAGAATATAATCTGACTTGCTCTTTTGTCACCTGTGAATTTTCTTGGAAGTTTTGTATAGGAAAACCCTGATCACAGGTTTTTAAGTATTTTTTTTAACTAAGCAGACATTCATAAATACATTATAAAGTTGTCAACTAGTCTAACAGCTTTCTGTTTGCCCTTTTCAAGGTGGTAGAAATTGTGCATATTTTGTATGTCTCCAAATAAAGTATACTTCAAAGGAAAACGTTTCTTTTCCTATGAATAATTTAAAATCCCTTAGAAAAGCTTCATACAATGCTGAATTTCCATGGGACATATCATAAAAACTGCTGGCCTTGAGTAAAGCATATAAAAGACATTTCAAAACAGTGAGAAAATAGCTCTATGTCTGTGCTGATGTAGAAAAATGAGTTACAATGAGAAAAAGATTCATAAAGGATGTATGGAGATCTGGGAGGTAGGAGTGAAAGATGGCCAGTGGATTGCTGCCATTGAAGAGGTGCATAACAGGGATGCCTGGGTGGCTCAGTCAGTTGAGCATCTGACTCTTGATTTCACCTCAAGTCATAATCCCACGGTCATGGGATTGAGCCCTACATCAGGCTCCATGCTGACTCATCAGAATCACTTGAGGTGCTTGTTGTAATCAGAGGTTAACTGGCTTCATCTTGGTGTTACTGAATTAAAATATATAGGAGTGGAGTCTGGGAATATATGTCCAGCAAGTTCTTCAGGTTATTCTATTGAATACTAAGAGAAGGAACCACTAATCTGATTATGGGAGCATGCCCACAGAATGGTCACTGTCACATATGCACCTAGAGTATTTCATGCCTGGTCACTATTGTCTAACAGGTGGACAATGTAGCAGAAAGGTGCTGGTGGCACACAAGAAATAGTGTCAGCCATCTGAATGGGAAATCCAGGTGATCTGGCTTGTGAAAAGCAGCTTTTATTTCCACAAATCATTTAAGGTAATTATGCTCAAGTTTTTGAGTGACATGATTAGAGGGTAGAAGAGGTTCCACTCAGTGTTTCCTGCACTTGGTAGGACCTTACCTGAGACAAGCAAATTGGTATTGCCATCAAGCAAAATCTCCCACTGTAAGACTCAGGAAACCATACTGAAATTGTGGTGTTCTTGACTGAGATGCTACCTTTCTTTAAATTTTTTTAATGTTAGGCCAATATCCCTGATGAATATGGATGCAAAAATTCTCAATAAGATACTAGCAAATCGACTTCAACAGCATATAAAAAGAATTATTCACCATGATCAAGTGGGATTCATTCCTGGGATGCAGGGCTGGTTCAACATTCGCAAATCAATCAACATGATACATCACATTAATAAAAGAAGAGATAAGAACCATATGATCCTGTCAATCGATGCAGAAAAAGCATTTGACAAAATTCAGCATCCTTTCTTAATAAAAACCCTCGAGAAAGTCAGGATAGAAGGAACATAATTAAACATCATAAAAGCCATTTATGAAAAGCCCACAGCTAACATCATCCTCCATGGGGAAAAACTGAGAGCTTTTTCCCTGAGATCAGGAACACAACAAGGATGTCCACTCTCACCGCTGTTGTTTAACATAGTGTTGGAAGTTCTAGCATCAGCAATCAGACAACAAAAGGAAATCAAAGGCATCCAAATTGGCAAAGATGAAGCTAAGCTTTCACTTTTTGCAGATGACATGATATTATGCATGGAAAATCCGATAGACTCCACCAAAAGTCTGCGAGAATTGATACATGAATTCAGCAAAGTTGCAGGATACAAAATCAATGTACAGAAATCAGTTGCATTCTTATATACTAATAATGAAGCAACAGAAAGACAAAGAAACGGATCCCATTCACAATTGCACCAAGAAGCATAAAATACCTAGGGATAAATCTAACCAAAGATGTAAAAGATCTGTATGCTGAAAACTATAGAAAGCTTATGAAGGAAATTGAAGAAGATATAAAGAAATGGAAAAACATTCCGTGCTCATGGGTTGGAAGAATAAATATTGTTAAAATGTCAATACTACCCAAAGCAATCGACACATTCAATGCAATCCCAATAAAAATGGCACCAGCATTTTTCTCAAAGCTAGAACAAGCAATCCTAAAATTCATATGGAACCACAAAAGGCCCCGAATAGCCAAAGTAATTTTGAAGAAGACCAAAGCAGGTGGAATCACAATCCCAGACTTTAGCCTCTACTACAAAGCTGTAATCATCAAGGCAGCATGGTATTGGCACAAAAACAGACACATAGGCTAATGGAATAGAATAGAAACCCCAGAACTAGACCCACAAAAGTATGGCCAACTCATCTTTGACAAAGCAGGAAAGAATATCCAATGGAAAACAGTCTCTTTAAGAAATGGTGCTGTGAGAACTGGACAGCAACATGCAGAAGGTTGAAACTAGACCACTTTCTTACACCATTCACAAAAATAAACTCCAAATGGATAAAGGACCTGAATGTGAGACATGAAACCATCAAAACACTAGAGGAGAAAGCAGGAAAAGACCTCTCTGACTTCAGCCGCAGCAATTTCTTACTTGACACATCCCCAAAGGCAAGGGAATTAAAAGCAAAAATGAACTATTGGGACCTCATGAAGATAAAAAGCTTCTGCACTATAAAGGAAACAACCAACAAAACTAAAAGGCAACCAATGGAATGGGAAAAGATATTTGCAAATGACATATTGGACAAAGGGCTAGTATCCAAAATCTATAAAGAGCTCACCAAACTCCACACCCGAAAAACAAATAACCCAGTGAAGAAATGGGCAGAAAACATGTATAGACACTTCTCTAAAAAAGACATCCGGATGGCCAACAGGCACATGAAAAGATGCTCAACAGCGCTCCTCATCAGGGAAATACAAATCAAAACCACACTCAGATATCACCTCACGCCAGTCAGAATGGCCAAAATGAACAAATCAGGAGACTATAGATGCTGGAGAGGATGTGGAGAAACAGGAACCCTCTTGCACTGTTGGTGGGAATGCAAACTGGTGCAGCCACTCTGGAAAACAGTGTGGAGGTTCCTCAAAAAATTAAAAATAGACCTACCCTATGACCCAGCAGTAGCACTGCTAGGAATTTACCCAAGGGATACAGGAGTACTGATGCATAGGGGCACTTGTACCCCAATGTTTATAGCAGCACTCTCAACAATAGCCAAATTATGGAAAGAGCCTAAATGTCCATCAACTGATGAATGGATAAAGAAATTATGGTTTATATACACAATGGAGTACTATGTGGCAATGAGAAAGAATGAAATATGGCCCTTTGTAGCAACATGGATGGAACTAGAGATGTGATGCTAAGTGAAATAAGCCATACAGAGAAAGACAGATACCATATGTTTTCACTCTTATGTGGATCCTGAGAAACTTAACAGAAGACCATGGGGGAGGGGAAGAAAAAAAAAAAGAGGTTAGAGTGGGAGAGAGCCAAAGCATAAGAGACTCTTAAAAACTGAGAACAAACTGAGGGTTGATGGGGGGTGGGAGGGAGGGTAGTGTAGGTGATGGGTATTGAAGAGGGCATCTTTTGGGATGAGCACTGGGTAGTTGTATGGAAACCAGTTTGATAATAAATTTCATATATTAAAAAAATAAAAAGTAAATTTTTTAAATGTTTATTTTTGAGAGAGAGAGAGAGGGAGAGAGAGAGAAGGAGGAGAAGGAGGAGGAGAGGGAGCAATAGGGAGGGAGAGGATCCAAAGCAAGCTCCAGGCTCTGAGCTGTCAGCACAGAGCCCCATGCAGGGCTCAAACCCACAAACTGTGAGATTATGACCTGAGCCAAAGTCGGACACTTAAACTACTGAGAAACCCAGGCGCCCCAAGAATCTACATTTTATGCTTACTGAAATGAACTGTAACTTCTATAAGCTTATGGGCCTAGCTGGGCATTTTGTCAAGCCTAAGATCCAGTCTTCTGTGGGATGACATCAGCCACATAAACATCTTTAGAAGATACAAGTAAAAGGAAGATAGTAAGGAAAACATACACATACACACAGACTTGAAACTAAAGAAGAGACCAAACATTTAATTGTTTTAGAACCCAAGTTTTAAAATTTGAATAGTAATTACCCCAAAAGTCTTCTGTTGTATAATTAGTGAATTGATATATTTATCCATTCATCAAATATTTACTGAACACCTAAGTGCTCTGTTAAAAGTTGGGGGTTCAGGGGCGCCTGGGTGGCTCAGTTGGTTGGGCATCCAACTTCGGCTCAGGTCGTGATCTCAAGGTCCGTGAGTTCGAGCCCCACGTCGGGCTCTGTGCTGACGGCTCAGAGTCCGGAGCCTGTTTCAGATTCTGTGTCTCCCTCTCTCTCTGACCCTCCCCCATTCATGCTCTGTCTTTCTCTGTCTCAAAAATAAATAAACATTTAAAAAAAAAAGCTGGGGGTTCAAAGGAAGTTGGACTTAATTTGTGTCTTCAAGACTTTTGAAGAAAAGAAACTGTAAGCAACTATAAAATAACTGCTAACATTCAGATATGGATTAACAAGTTACAGAGGGGCGCCTGGATGGCTCTGTTGGTTAAGTATCAACTTCAGCTCAGGTCATGATCTCACAGTTTGTGGGTTCAAGCCCTGCATCTGGCTCTGTGCTGACAGCTCAGAGTCTGGAGCCTGCTTTGAATTCTGTGTGTCCCTCTCTCTCTCTACCCCTTCCCAACTCCTGTCTCTCTGTCTCTCAAAAATAAATAAGTGTTAATTTTTTTAAAGTTACATAAAGAGCAGTGCTAATAGTCTTAACAAAACAAGAAAATTCTTTTTTTAAACTATAATTCTACCTATTTCAGATGGAACTAATTCTTAGTTTTCTCTGTGGCATTTAAAATACATTAAAGTATAACTTCTACCTATTAGTCTTCAGATTGTTCACTGTAGATATCCTGACTTCAGGGTGGGCAAGAGGCAGTGACACACTATTATTGAGGTGACTCTGAATTGTAGTTTCTGGTTTTCAAAGTGAGGTGTCTTTAGTGATTTAGAAAGATCCTCAGGGAATTCAGGGAAATGGTGTCTTGTAATATGGTACTACTGTAATATGGTACCACTTTTTCTAACATTAATCAATCATTTACTTAATATCTTCCCCATTGGTATTCTATCAAAAGAGTATTTTTTCCGTGTTTTCTGTCCTACCTTTTAATGAATCAATGGCCCATAGGAACTTTGGCTTCATAAATATAGTCCAAAAATTTTGCAAATAAGCAAATAAAAACAGAAGACCAGTTTCAAGAAGATAGAATAAAAAATATGAATTGCTAAACATCGTCATGACAAAGCTATATCCATTGGACCATGTAAAAGCTCTCCTCAAAGCACCAAGATGTAACTTCACTCCCCTAATGCTACCCAAGATATGATAAATAGTGAAGGGGGGGTGAAATACTACCAGTTTTAAGGGCAGGAGCTTTGATAATCTTGAGATTTCAGAGTCCAAGGATTGTAAATTTAAATATTACTGAGGACACACAGGTTACAAAACCTGTTCAGGTCCAGCCCTTGTGACCATGTTGATTGAGGATCCAGTGATGACAGAAGTAACAATTTTTCAAGAATAGGCAGAGATCCATAATTTTTTTAAAGTTTTCATACTTATTAAAATTCTGTGCAAGTTTTAATGAAGTGTTTCTGTGGATTTGCAACCCCTGACCAAAAGCTACCATTCCTATATCAAAACAGGAATTCATCTTTGGGAAAATCTTTTTGGGAAAGTCCATGTCCTTTCACTGAAGACCAACTCTATAGCTCAAAGCAGATAAAGTTTCTGATTGTTTTTTTTCTTGGTTCTCATGGAACCCTTACTTAAATCAATATGATAAAGCATCCCACTCGGAAGCTAGCACTCTGCTTAACAAAAGATAGCACCCTTTCCTCCTCCCTCACTTTATACTAAGAAATTGATACATGAAATCAATGTCATTTCAGGTGAATGAAAGATTCATCGTTATTATAAAATAAAGTGAATAATTATAACATAAAATCCCAGTAATAATAATGATCATAAAGGTCAACTGTAGGTCAAGTTGATAGTCTTGAAAGTTAAATAAAGGCCTTGACTTTTGTATTCCTCTCAGTTACATGCAATTTTATCTGGTTCTACACAGAAACCCATTTCCTGCTCTGCCCCTAGTTCTATCTGAACATTAGTAAGCTTTTTTGTAACAAAAATTCATGCATTTTTTAATAAATGTATGGTATCCCAATAGATAGAAATAAAAATATCCTAAATCTAAACTGGACTTCATCTCAATCCTTGTTACTGAACCAACATATCCTTACACTGTGAAATGTGTGTGCTAGGTTCAGGACATCACATTCAGGACATCAGGATGCCCTTTGGAAGCTGGAAACACTGAAAGGGCTATGGCTCTCTTCCTCTTACCTACTACTCTCTTCAGGCATACTTTGCTTTACTGTGCTTTGTTATGTTGTGCTTTGCAGATATTGCATTTGTTTTTATTTTTGTGGGTTTTCTCCCCCACAAATTGAAGGTTTGTGGCAACCTTGTGTGAAACAAGTCAATCTGTGCCATATTTCCAACAGCACTTGCTCACTTGGTGTCTCTGTGTCACATTTTGGTACTTATGGAAATATTTCAAACTTTTTCATTATTATTATGTTATGGTGATCTGTGATCAGTGATCTTTGATGTTACTACTGTAATTGTTTTGGGGTGCCATGATCTGCACCCATATAAGATGGTGAGCTTAATAAATGTTGAGCGTGTCTGACTGCTCCACTGATGGGCCATTCCCCAATCTCTCTCCCTCTTTTCGGGTCCCTCATTCCCTGAGACACAACAGTATTGAAATTAAGCCAGTTAATAACCTTGCAGTGGCCTCTAAGTACGTGAAAGGAAGAGTCCCAGGTCTTTCACTTTCAATCAAAAGCTAGAAATGATTAAGCTTAGTGAGGAAGCCATGTCCAATGTCAAGATGGGTCAATAGCTAGGCCTCTTGCACCAGGCAGCCAAGCTGTGAATGCAAGGAAAAATTCTTGAAGGAAAATAAAAGTGCTAACACATGATATTTATCCCCACAATAACTACTTTGATGCTTTTTTGGGAAATATTAAATGCCAAATTCTTTCACAATATACATTCTCATCTAAAGATTACATCACATATACTGGCATTGTAGAAGGTACTGGAGATATAAAGATAGGAAAATATCTGCTTCCTGATACAGTTTTTAAGACCTCAGTAAGCTCACAAGATTATTTCTTCCATTTTTGGAAGGGTTTACTGTTAGCAAGTTTGCTTTATTCACATAGTCATGGCAATGTAAACATCAGATACCTAAAGGTTAGCAAAAATATGTGATATAAATATCTTAGGAGGTAGAGGGAAGGAGAATCCTCATTTCCATAGTAAGAAGTACATAAATAATATTTAAAACTCGAAGAATCAAGAAATGGCAGTATAGGCACATTATTTAGAAACATGGGTGGAAGGAATGCCAGAAACATTCCTTCTGGGTTGCTTCTGGGAAATGACAATCAAGGAGTGAGAAACAGCAGGGCAGGGACTGCTCTTCATTGGTCTTATACAACAAAGAGTTTTAAAATTTGTAAGTACACATTTGATTAAAAAATCACTAAAAGTGGGGCACCTGAGTGGCTCAGTCAGTTAAGCATCTGACTCTTGATTTCAGGTCACGTCATGATCTCATGGTTCGTGACTTCAAGCCCTGCGTTGGGCTCTGCCCTAACAGTACAGAGCCTGATTGGGATTCTCTCTCTCTCTCTCTGCCCCTACCCTGCTCATGCTCTTACTCTCTCTCAAAAATAAATAAATAAACATTTAAAAAATTATTAAAAGTGTAGGAATTTACCCCAGGGATACAGGAGTACTGATGCATAGGGGCACTTGTACCCCAATGTTTATAGCAGCACTCTCAACAACAGCCAAATTGTGGAAAGAGCCTAAATGTCCATCAACTGATGAATGGATAAAGAAATTGTGGTTTATATACACAGTGGAGTACTATGTGGCAATGAGAAAGAATGAAATATGGCCCTTTGTAGCAACGTGGATGGAACTGGAGAGTGTGATGCTAAGTGAAATAAGCCATACAGAGAAAGACAGATACCATATGTTTTCACTCTTATGTGGATCCTGAGAAACTTAACAGAAACCCATGGGAGAGGGGAACGAAAAAAAAGGAAAAAAAAGAGGTTAGAGTGGGAGAGACAGCCAAAGCATAAGAGACTCTTAAAAACTGAGAACAAACTGAGGGTTGATGGGGGGTGGGAGGGAGGGTAGCGTAGGTGATGGGCATTGAAGAGGACATCTTTTGGGATGAGCACTGGGTGTTGTATGGAAACCAGTTTGATAATAAATTTCATATAAAAAATTATTAGAAGTGAAAGAAATTGGGTACACAGAGGGAAGCAGAGATATAGGAAATGGGGATCAAGGACTTACAAGGCTCAGTCCATGCTTCTGGTCCTTATCTGAGACCCAGCAATGCCTCCGCCATTAGATTCTCATGGATATCAAGCTACCCTTCCAATAACCTCCTCCTGCTTAAAGCCAAGTGAATTTCAGTTATTCACAAGTGGAAGCATCTAACACATACATACTTTAAGAACAACATTTCATTGAAGGATGATCAAATAACAATAATCAGGAAGATTCAACAATTTTTCTTCCAAAATCTTCTTAAAAATAAGCACTCACCCTTAAAGTCCCTAGTGGACACCACAAATTCTGGTATTTGTGAAGAGAAGAAAATTAGAAAGCATTATAGAGCAGGAGTTGGTAAACTTTTTCTGTAAAGAGCTAGACAGTAAATATTTTAGGCTTTGCAGACCTTATAGCGCTTTGCCACAACTCAGCTCTGCCATTGTAGTGGGAAAGCAGACATAGACAATACACATGAGTGTGGCTGTCTTCAACAAAAAATTTTTTTTAATGTTTATTTTTGACAGAGAGAGAAACAGAGCATGAGCGGAGGAGGGGCAGAGAGAGAGGGAGACACAGATATCAGAAGCAGGCTCCAGGCTCTGAGCTGTCAGCACAGAGCCCAACGTGGGGCTCGAACTCACAGACCGCGAGATGGTGACCTGAGCCGAAGTCGGACACTCAACCGACTGAGCCACCCAGGTGCCCCTCAACAAAATTTATTTACCAAAACAGGCAACAGTCTGGATTTGGTCCATGACCAAAATTTACTGACCCTTCTTTAGCACTAGGGCCACTGTATAAAATTAAATAATCTGTACACAAAAGTGAGTGACCAAGGTAACAGATGGGGACTGAAATGTAGCCACACTCCCTTTGCCATTCTCTGTACCAAAGTGTGACACTATGTTTGTCCAGAGAAGAGGGCACTTTTCTCTAATTCATCTGTCTAGTGGGGATGCTTTTCTCTAATCAGACGATGGCTCCATGGCTAGTTTCTTCCCTAATTAGATCCTCAGAGGACATGGAAACATTAAAATATTTGCAGGTCAGTAATAACCTCCTACATGAGACTTCTAGTCATCAGCCAAAATATCCCAAGCCAACTTCCCATTCTTTCCATGACCTAGTGTTGAGTCACTTCATCTTCCTTTATCATTCTTCTGGGAAATAGGCTCAGTGTACCAAAGTCCCAGAACCAAACACAATACTCCAGGAATTGTCTAAGGAGTACAGAGCAAAGTGATTATTTGTTGGATAATTGTAGGATCAGATAAGGTCTTGGGCAGTAAATGTCTACTATGGACTCATAGTAAGCTTGCTGCCAACTGAACCCCTTAGTTCCTTTAAACATGTGCTGCTGTTAAGAAATAGTTCCTTTATGTTCTATTTCTACAGTTGAGTTGTTAGACCCCAGGTTTAAACTTTATACTTATTTCTATGAAATTACATGTTTTAGAACTGGTTCATTGTTTCACATAGTTCAGAAGGAGGTGTTAGTTGTCCTATCACTTCATGGATCTCTGTCTGATAAGCCTGCCACCTATCATCTTACTGAAATCACAGATTAAAATGTTGAAAACAGTAAAAGCCAGAGTGTAGGAAATTGCTTGTTCACTACCTAAACAGAAACTTTAAAGCAAGGTATATGCCTATATAGGTGTAATAATAAAAAACTAATCTCTAAAGAAAATATTACTTCTGTAGACCTTAATTCTAAATTTCAGTGAAAATTTTAATAACTGTGGAATACATACAATGATATGTAATAAGAGTTAATATTTAACAGCATAATAGACCAATTATTTTCTTTTAAATGTTTACCACCAAGAGACCACAATAAATAAATAATTGTAAAAGATCACAAAGAGAAAAATAGAATAACAATAAATAGAAGTTAAGAAATATAAAATATTCCTCTTACTAGTAATAAAAGAAATACAAATTAAATAATTAATAATTAATTATAGGCCAAAATGCTCAAAATATATAAAACATCTAGTGCTACCAAGGCTGGATAAAACCATACTCCTCTGTTGCTGAAGTATTATGAGTTGGTATGATCTTCTTAGAAATCAATATGATGGGATGCCTGGGTGGCTCAGTCAGTTAAGTGTCCGACTCTTGATTTTGGCTCAGGTCATAATCTAATGGTTCATGAGATACAGCCCTGTGTCAGCTCTGCACTGATAGCATGGAGCCTGCTTGGGATTCTCTCTCTTCCTTTCTATCTGCCCTTTCCCCTCTCACGCTCTCTGTCTCCCTGTCTCTCTCTCTCTCAAAATAAATAAAAAAGCAATCACTATAGTGATATGTATTAAGGAGTGTGAAATTTTTTCTTACTTCTTGACCCAGGATTTTTATCCTAGGGAAGTAATGAAAGAAGAAAAATGTTGAAGAGGTGCATATGAACATACTTTATAATCCTAAAAAATTGAAAACATTATCTTCATGTCCTAAATACCCTACAAATATTGTATTTTAACATCCTGGTGAAAGAAATATATTGTGATGAAGAACTGGAAGTATTAAGTATTAAATGTGTAAAAATATGGAGAAATAATTGGATGGTAAGTGGAAAAGCTATATGAGCAGAACTAAGGAAATGGAGCAGAACTAAGGAAACATGAAAAGAGATAATTGAATATTGATATTATTGAGTAAATTTTTTTAAAAAGTTAAAATCAATGTTACTGTAATATTGTCTTCAAAATAAATGCATTTTATATTAAAATTCACTACCATATAAAATACATCTTACTGAGTAGTTTGAAAAGTTATTGGTGGGGGCAATGTGGTAGAATCTAGAAAAAAAACATGTAGGGGAGGACCCTGGATCTCTTTCACCTGTGCAGAAAGGAAGGGTCACTGAGTTATAGCCTAGTTGCTAGACAAAGAGTGGGAAAGGGTTGATGGGATGGTGACAGTGTCTTCCTGGACACAATTTGGGGAAAGCTGTTCCAGTAAATCTTGCTACAAATCTCTAAAATTCAGAGTTAAGTAATTTAAATGGAATATTTTACACATGACATAGCCCTGTGGTCTTTCTGGCATTTTCTTGTCTAACATATTTCCTAGATTAATCATGTATTGCTTGAGACAGTGATTATTTACTATGAGTTTCTACCTTAATGTAGGGGAATTTCTTGACAGGGAAATTTCCACATATTTCATCTTGTTTTGTTTCTCTTTTTTGAAAAGTTTTTATTTAAATTCCAGTTAGTTGACATGCAGTGTTATATTAGTTTCAGGTATACAATATAGTGATTCAACAATTCCATACAACACACAGTGCTCGCCACAAGTGCAGTCCTTAATCCCTATCACCTGTTTCGCCACCCCCCCCCAACCTCCCCTCTGATTACTATCAGTTTGACATCTGTGGGGGTGGGGGATGGAACGCATGTCACAATAACCAGGTGGTCTGTATCAGGATGTGTTTGGCTTCACATAGTAGTTGAAGTCACAAGGACATTTACTGATATTTAACTAGATATCTGGAGGAGGGCAGTCTCAGGGTTGACTTGATTATCAACAATGCCCTTGAGACTCTAGACTCTAGCCCTTCCCACCATCTTCCGCTTGCATTTCATCCCCATGATTTTGCCTCACAGTTGCAAGATGGCTACAAGAAGTTCAACCATCCTGGTTTCCCTCTCTAGAGTACAAAGCAGAAAAAACAAGTAGTGTGGCATATCCTTAGAGGTTGGGTTGAATTGGATAAAATGATGATTATAATGGTGAAGTAGTAAGAATAAGCTTCTAAGCAAATTCTAGTGTGGACTGCCCTCTGTGCATGGCTAATAAAAAGCTCCTCCAAGAGAGGAGGTGAATTTGTCTAGCTAGGGACTAGTTCTTGTGTGGGGTAGGTTTAGAGGGGAGAGGCTATGAGAGGGCTAAGTGGTTATTCTTGGTTTTGTTTTAATTCACCACTGAATGGCAGGCAAATAGTGTCTAAGGCAGCACAGGCTTGAGCTTATAGCCTAGTGTTCTTTGGTAGCTCTCAAAGGCCTACAAACTAGTATCAGTCTAATTTCTCCCTTTCTTTCCTTTTTCCTAGTCATAAAAACATTTTATTCCCTGAGAATTTTCCAGTGCACAGGCTGGATGTGGCAGCCACTGCTGAATGAAGCCATTGCTATGGAAGCTCTTGTCCCAGTTGAGGAGCATTCTGTGTTCACTCAGTCTGGCACCTCCCACACTGGATACAGTTGTTAGGGGCCCTTGGCCATGGACCTTGGGCCCCTGCGTCAGCTGCATGGGCTTGTTGCCCCAACTAGTCAAAACCACTGGCCCATAATGTTTTACTTTTTATGTGTTCTCATCTTTGAAAAGTAATTTATTTTCTATCCCTTTTGTTCAAAGATTTTGAACATTGATGTTGTCTTAAAGGGTTATCTAGCTTATTCATGTCACTAAAGGCTAAAATTAGAATCAAATGAGAACAGGAAGGCAAAAGTTATAAAGATAACCAAAGAAGATTCTATCTTAGATACTAAAAGATTTGCTTCAAAATAATTGATTGTTTTTACTATGAGCAGGGAGAAACAGTATAGAAAAGAATACTAGTCTTTGAATCAGAAAATTTTGGTTCAGGATCCAGCTTTATCATTTTAACCTTGAACTGAACAATTACCTTTACTGGGCTTCATGCAACCTATTTATGTGTCTAAGAAGCAATATTGTTTTTAAATTTATGGGACTAATTTGTTGACTCTTTTCATCTGTTTGTTAAAAAAATTTTTTTTATTCTTTTTATTTTAGAGAGATAGACCATGAGCGGAGAAGAGGGGGGGGGAGAGAGAGAGAGAGAGAGAGAGAGAGAGAGAGGGAGGGAGAGAGAAACTTAAGCAGGCTCTATGCCGAGATTTTAACCGACATGGGGCTTGATCCCACAACCCTGGGGTCATGATCTGAGTTGAAATTAAGAATTGAGTCAGACACCCAACTGACTGAGCCATCCAGGCATCCCTCACCTAGTATTCATTTTAATACTCAGTTTTCTTTTTCCACATTTATGATTCTAAATGTTAATATTTTTCCAATCTGTTACTAATAGTCTCTAACTCGCTGATTATTTTTATATGTAAAAATTTTATAAAAATTTTATAAAATTTTTTTAATTTTATATTTTATATGTAAAAATATTATTTTTATATGTAAAAATGTCATTTTTATATGACATAGGCTTTTCTCATTGAGCTGTGCTAATTGATGACTTTGTTAAGGTGGAAGGACGCTTGTTTAATTTTTTAAAAGGATTAATCAAAATTGGACATAACAGAATCCAGATCCCAAAGTGTCACAATCAGGAATATTAGAGTGAAACTAACAAAATGAAATTTAATAAGGATAAGTGTAAAAGTCTTCCCAGTACAGTACAAAGCATACATAATTTTGGAGAAGTTCATGTGGGACAAAGATTTAAGATTTTTATTTGACTTTAAATTTAATATGAGTTAACAGTATGAAGAAGTTGCTTAATTTGAAGTTTTGATAATCTAAAATTTACTTTTTGAGATTGATTCTATGAAGCTCTAGAAGACTGACAATGGGTAAAAAGAAATTGAAAGTAGACTTTAATTAAGCATAAGAGAAATCTTTTTACTAGACCTGAGGAACAAAGAATTTTGGTTAATTTCAGGCCTGGCTATTTTCAAGTCTGACCAGTTTCTTGGTCCATTTTCCATTTGGACAATTTCTGGTTTGATCAATCATTCATCAATAAATGTTAATATACAATGTTATGTTGTAGATTTATCTTATTTTGATTTCTGCCTATTCTCTATTTTTCATTTCTTTATTTGCCTTTCTTGCCTTCCCCCGGCTTCTTTAAACATTTTTTTAGAATTCTATTTTGATTCATCTATAATTTAAAAAAATTATTTATTTTTTAATTAAAGTATAATGAACATGCAGTGTTATATCAGTTTCAGTTGTACAATATAACGATTCAACAATTCTATATGTTAGTGTTCATTCAGCATAAGTGTACTCCTACTCCCCTTCACCTATTTTACTTTTCCCCCACCCGCCTTCCTTTTGGCAACCACCAGCTCTCTATATTTGAGAGCCTAAGTTTTTTGTTTATCTCTTTTTTCTGTTTGTTTGCTTTGTTTTTTTAAAGTCCACATATTAATGAAATCATATGGCATTTGTCTCTCTCTGTCTGACCTATTTCAGTTAGCATTACACCTTCTAGATCCATCCATGTTGCAAATAGCAAGATCTCATTCTTTTTTATGGCTGAGTAATATTCCATTGTGTGTGTATAGATGAATGGATAAAGAAATGGTATATATTATATATAATATATATCTTTGAAAAGTATATTATATATAATATATAATAAAATAATATAATTATAATAATATGATAAATGTAATATAATATAATATAAATACCATTTCTTTATCCATTCATCTATAGGTAGATACTTGTGTTCCTTCCATATCTTGGCTATTGTATATAATGCTGAAATAAACATAGGGGTGCATATATCTTTTCAAATTAATGTTTTATTTTCTTTGGGTAAATACCTAGTAGGGGAATTACTGTATTGTATGATACTTCTATTTTCCATTTTTTTGAGGAACCTATATATTGTCTTTCACAGTGATTGCACTAGTTTTCAGTCCCACCAACAGTACACAAGGGTTCCTTTTTTTCCCCCAACATCTTCACCAACACTTGTTTCTTGTCTTTTTGATACTAGCCATTCTGACAGGTATGAGGTAATATCTCATTTTATGTGTCTCCTGGCCATTGTATGTCTTCTTTGGAAAATTATCTATTCATGGCTTCTGTGCATTTTTAAATTAGATTACTTTTTGGTGTTGAGTTGTATACATCCTTTGTATATTTTAGATATTAACCCCTTATATGCTTTGTAAATATTTTTCCCATTTGGTGGGTTGTGTTTTTGTTCTGTTGATGGTTTCCTTTGCTGGGCAAAAACAAAAGCTTTTTATTTTGGCATAGTCCCAATAGTTTAATTTTGCTTGTATTTCCCTTGCCTGAGGACACATATCTAGAAAAGTGTTTCTATGGCTAATTTCAAAGAGATTACTGCCTATGTTTTCTTCTAGGAGTTTTGTGGTTTTAGGCCTCAAATTTATGTTTTTAACCCATTTTGAGTTTATTTCTGTGTATAATGCAAGAAAGTGGTCCCATTGTACATTCTTAATCTTTCCTCTTTCATTCCAATTTTAGTATATGTGCTGCTGCAGTGATCACAATTTATCTATGTTTTTGAGCAGATCTTTTTCTATCAATTTTTAGTGGCTTCTCTAGGTATGATGCCATACATATGTAACTTATTCTACTCTACTGGGGTCGTTTCATCAGTTCCAGTGAAGTATAGAAACCTAACCTCCCTTTATGTCTCTTTATCCTCCCTGTTTCTAATATATTTGTTTTAAATATTTCCTTTACATACATTTAGAACCACATTTAAAAATGTTATAATTTTTACTTCAACCATTGTATGAGTCTGCTCAGCCTGCCATAACACAATACTAACAGCAGAGTGGCTTCAACAACAGAAATTTATTTTCTCACAGTTCTGGAGCCTGAGAAGTCCAAAATCAAGATCCCATCTGATTTAGTCCCTAGTGAGAGCCTTTTCCTGATTTACTGAGAACCTTTTTCTCTCTGTGTCCTCACATGGTAGAGAGAAAGAGAGCTCTGGTTTCTCTTCCTCTTATAAGGATACCAGCCCTACAGGAATAGGACCTCACCCTTTTTTAACCTTTATTACCTGCTCAGAGACCCTGGGTGGGGGGTGGGCCACCTTGGGGATTAGGCCTTCAACTTATGAGGAGCACATTCAGTCCATGACAACCATCCAACATAATTTAGGAAACTCAATAGGAAAAGGAAAGTCTATCATATTTACACATATTTTTGCTTATTGTAGTTTTTTATTCTTCCTGTTGTTCCAAGGTTCCTTCTTTATTGGTTCTCTTCTGTTAGAGAATTTCCTTTAGCCATTACTGTAGAATAGATCTGCTAGCAAAAACGTCCCTTTGTTATGCTTCATGTGAGGATGTCTTGCCTTTGTATTTATTGTAGAAGGATATTTTCACTGGGCATAGGAATCTGGATTGGCAGTTCTTTTCTTTGATCACTTGAAAAATGTTGAGCCACTTCCTTCTGGTCTCCATGGTTTCTGATGAGAAATCTGGTCATTCAAATGCTTTCTCCTTTTACAGTTAAGGTGTCATTTTTATCTGACTATATTCAAGATGGTTTTCATTGTCTTTGTCTTTCAGAAGTTTGACAGTGATGTGTCTTGATGTGGATTCTTTGGATTTATCTTATTTAGGTTTGTTCAACTTCTTGAATCTGTAGGTTTGTTCTTTTGCCAAATTTGGAACATTTTCAGCCATTATTTCACGTACTTTTTAGCCTCACCTTCTTTATCTCTCTTTCTAGGCCTCTGATGACACAGAGGTTCTGTCCTGTTTGGTTTATTAGTCTGTTTTCTCTCTGTTGTTCGTATTGGATAATATTTATTGGTCTATCTTCAAGTTCGCCAATTTTTTCCTCTGTCTTCTCCATTCTGCTGTTGAGACCAGACCATTTGCTAAGCTCTTTATTTCAATTATTACATTTTTAAGTTCTAAAATTTCCATTTGGTTTTTCTTTATATTTCCTGTTTTTTGCTATGATTTTTATTTTTTTACAGCAGTTAGTTATTTATTTATTTATTTATTTATTTATTTATTTATTTATTTATTTTTGCTTCTTTCAAGAATGCTCATAATTGCTTATTAAAGTCCTTATGATGACTATTTAAAAATCTTGTTATATAATCCTAACATCTTTCTCATCTCAGTGTTGGCATCTATTGATTGTCTTTTTACATTCCATTTGAGATCTTCCTGGCTCTTGGTATGATAAATGATTTTAATAGAAACCTGGACATTTTGGATATTGTGTTAGGAGACTGTGGATATTATTTAAACTGTTTTAGCTGATTTTCTCCAACACTGTACCAACAGGGAATGGGAGGGATGCTGCCACAGTACTGTTAGGTAGGAGTCCAGGTTTCCCACTCTGGCTCCACTGACACCTAAGTCAGGGAAAGAGGCTTCTCATTACTACTGCATTGAGGTGGGCATGCTAGCGCCTCACCAGGCCTTTGCTGCTAGATCCCTGGCTGGTAAGGGGTAGAGTGTCTTGTTACTGCTCCCCAAATTGTCTCCACTGACACTATAGGAAAGAATTGCCTCTTTACTGCCCATCAGGGATGGGCAGTATTTAGCCTTCTCTGACACCATCCAGCATGAGTAGTGGGTGCTGTGTTACAGCCTGGGGAGGGTAAAAGCCACAGGTTTCTTTAGGTGGTGTTTTGCTATAGTAGATTATTATTTTCTAAAAGTTTTTAGTCTTGCTAGGTTACTTCTTTCCTGGTCCTATAGTTAGAAAGAACAAGATTGTTGGGGCTTTTTGTATCTACATCTGTTTGCATTTCTGGGTCATTCACTTCTCCAGCAATCAGTCTGAGATGTGTGTAGAAAAGAGAAGAAATGAAAACCCAGGGAACTCATTGCTGTGTTGTTCTTTGGGCTCTGAGGTCCCTAGCCTGTTTGCTTTCTCCTCTCCATTTTTCAGTCTTCTAATGTTCATTTTATGTCCAGAGTTTAAAGTTGTAAGTAGCAGGAGGAATAGGGAAAATAAGTGTATTTCATCCTCCTGGAAGTGGAAGTCCTAGCTTCTCAGTTTATACGGTCTTTGTGTATTTCACATTAGCAGTATTAATTAGAGCATAACAGAGCTTTGAAATAACTTGTAGAAAAATCTAAATTACTTTAGAATGGCTCTAATGAGAAGGCTGAAAATTTTTTTTTGATGAATCATGGTCTATTTAATTTCATTCAAACTAAATTTAATGCTATCTCTTCAGAATAAATACAAGAATGTTTGAAACATCTCTGGACTAACAAAAACCTACATTCTGGTTCACAGTCTTCCACTATCCAGCCATGTGAACTTGAGCAGATTTACTGCAATCTCAGTATTCTCATCTGGATTAAGAGTGTTGGGCTCATTAGATGATATCTAAACTTCCTTCTAGCACTGGCATTTTACTTACCCCTCAACAACTTATTACTTTTTAAAAAAATCTCTAGACTCCCACTGAAATACAGGGTTTGAAATATGTTTGTTAAGTCAAATAAAATCCTCATGATTAGACAAGAAAAGTAAGGATGGCTATTATTTATTGGATACTTACGGTGAACCAGGCACTATAGTAAATGTTTTATAAATGTTCGCTCATCCAATCCTCAAAACAGTAAATTAAAGTAGAGATTATGTACATTTTATTGATAAGGAGAGTAAGGCTTGGAAAAGTTAAAAACCATGTCTGAGGATATTTTTTTTCCTGAAGTTTTCTTTTTTTAAATAAACATCTATTTGATTCCAAAACTGATGCTTGCAACTACTTACATATACTCTTAAAAAATAGCTTACAATTTTTTAAATGTTTATTTATTTTTGAGAGAGAGAGAGAGAGAGAGAGAGCGAGCAGGGGAGGGGCAGAGAGAGGAAGACACAGAATCTGAAGCAGGCTCCAGACTCTGAGCTGTCAGCACAGAGCCCAATGCAGGGCTCGAACCCACAACCCATGAGATCATGACCTGAGCCAGAGTTGGACACTCAACTGACTGAGCCACCCAGGTGCTCCTATGTTTTCTTCTAGGAGTTTTATGGTTTCAGGTTTCACATTTAGGTATTTAACTCATTCTGAGTTTATTTTTGTATATGGTATAGTAAAAAAGTGGTCCAGTTTTCCCACACCATATCTTGAAGAGACTGCCTTTTCCTTATTATAATACATTCTTGCCTCCTTTATCATAGATTAGTTGACTATGTACTCTTACATATACTTTTTATTTTTTGGCCACTTTTCAATAAGCAAACTATTTTATAGATATGGAATCTTAAAGGAGAGGTCTAGGTAGCTAGGTGATGTCTTTTAGTTTTCTCCAGTCACTTTATTCTGCTTGGATTTGTTTTTTAACTGTGTAACATATATTCAGAAAATGTACAGCTACAGCTAGTTTTTTGTTTTTTTTTCTGTTTATTCTCTTTATCCACCCACCATTTAGTATTCTATTATAGGGAGCATCATTCCCCTTGAGAGGTAATGGAATAAACTCAGGATTTCAGACAGCCATTCCTTAAGAACAAAAATTTAATTTGACAACTTTCCATAAACTTTATAATGTCTCAGGACAGTCCCAGGAATTAGAAGGAATGTATTGTTATCTTTACGAGTAAACTTTACTTACTTATAGAGAATGGATAAGGATTTGAGTTAATCAAAAGGTAGAGGTCAAGAAGAAATATAAAAATAAAAAAAGAAAACAGAAGAATAGAGCAAATAATATCAAATTTAAAAGTATGTGGTCTTTTAAACTATTTAACATGATGCTAGTTCCTAAAAATATTTCATAAAAAGTTTCATTTTAAGTAAATTAAATGAGTGTGTATTAAAAAAGAACTGTTTAATACTATGCAATTTGTTGAGATGTTATGTTTTCATAAAGTCAAAATTATGTCAAAAAGAGATTCATCCTCTTAATCAAAATCAACTCTATAAGTTTGTAGGGATGCCTGTTATGTATTTATTTGGCAAAAGACCCTAAAGTACTTATGTTAACTTGTAAGGAAGGGAATAACAAGATGAGAAGCCAGGAGTACATAAATCCTTATTTTACCCTCTCTTTTATTATGAAGTCCCCTTATCATTCAGCTGGCTCACTCTGTACAATTTTCTATGTCAGTCTGCAGGGGCATTCCAATGGAAGTTATTCAAATTTCACATTACTATGTGTTCCCAGAATTACCAAGAGAACTAATTGTGATGTAAAAAGTTTTAATATCATTTCTTTATAAGGACTTAGGAAATTGGCAATTGGCTCCTTAATCTTGATCTGAGATCAGATGTGCTTTTCTAGGAAAATGATTTTCTCTTCAGAAAGTTGCCATGATTTTGGTAGGTAGAGAACTGGTCTCCATATAGGAAGTTCTGTTTTTGCCATAAACCCATTGTGTGGAGAAGGCATTCTGGTGTTAGAGAAACAGCTTTCAGAATAGTTTTGGTTGGTTTAGTTTTTATTGAAACTGAACAAAGTATTATCTGGTTCAGACAAAATATCTGTTAAGTCCAATATAAGACTGATAAAAACTCAATTCTGGGTAGAGTGGAAGTAGAAATAGGGGTACAGCTCTGACCCTTGTCACTTCACTCATGCATTAAGCGTTTGCTATTGAACCTCTGAGTCTGGGCAGCAGCATTTGAAAAGCCTCCAGTGAAATGTAAAGATCACTAGGTTAGGAACCCAATAACCTAAACTATATAGTCCCGTTATTGCTGTCAACAAGCTGTATGACTGAACCTCCGTGGGTCCAGATTTCCTCATCTGTGAAACAAGGAGATTGAACTTGGTATCTTTCAGCTCAAATATTGGAGGGAACCATTAGCAACTGTATGCAAATCACAAAACTTCTGTGCTTTATCAGTTTTCTACTGCAAAATAAGATGCTCACTGAAGGGTAAAATTTGCATGCATACCTTAAAGTTCTAAGTATTAAGAGATTTTTTTTAGCCTTAAAAATTAAAGGGAGTTGAGAGAAAATTGCATTATAGATGTGAAATATAAAATTGTCCTGTTCTAAGCGATTTCACTGTATCGTCCTTTCTCAGTTCATTGCAAATAATTAGCAGTATTTTATTGATTTACTGAGCAAACATTGAGTGGCCCACTAGAGTGCCAAGTAGGCTAGAAAAGACGATTAGCAAATGACCACTACTCTATAAACATTTATAGTCCTCCCCTCAAATACAGGAGGGAATGTGTTCTTAACAATGTGTTGCTATCAACGGAACCTCTTTGATTGTGATGCCACGTTCTAAGTGATAAAGATGGTGCTGCAAAGGCACATATTGAAGCTAAATGAAAAGTGAAGTGTACTCATTTAGAAAGACTACTATTTAAAGACACAGAGACTTTCATTAAGGAGAATGGCTTTGTTGCAATTGATCTTTGATCAACTGGAGCAAAGAGTATTTTTTTATAGGTTTAATAGCCTTTGCTTTCCTGATAAGCAGAGTATCTCTTAAATATGAAGATGGTTCCATTGTCTAAAAGGAGATAGATCGTCCCACCAATGCTGCCCATATTACCTGAGTGCTTCTGGATTATTAGTGGTTGGTTGAAATGGATTGGGGCCAAAAGAGGGTAGAGTTGGATGAAGGTGCCAAAAGAGATCTTTGAAGGTTTAGAAGGGATGCCTGAAAGGTCCATTCCCTCTAGACTTACCCCCCAATCCTCATGCTATGATAGGAGGGGCAGCCTTTGGGCAGGTCTCCCTTTGTTATGCAGACTGCTAGATCTCCCAGCTCAATCCACAAATGCACCCACCCACTCTGAAAGGGTCCCTCCCCAAGGTGGATATGAAGTCCACCCCTTACCGTAGACATGGCAGCCTCTCCATATACCCACCCAACTGTTGACTGGCGTTCAAGGGCCACCACCATCACCCACCCCAGCACCATCTTCCAGGAACTGGCCTCTCCCCCATTAGTCCCCGCCCCTCTTCTGAGAGCACCCAATGGGTGGAGTCGGGGCTGTGGTGGGAGGGGCCTGAGGCGGGCGCATTTAAAGAAAGGCAGAGGGCGAAAGGAGGCTAGAGAGGAGAAGAAAGAAACCAGGGGGCGAGGCGCCGTCCAATGACAAAGCCCAGGGGTGGGCGCCGGCCGCCATCTTGTACCGGGCGGCAGGATATTCACCCGCGTCTTCCGCCCTCGGAGGGGGAGGGGCGGCGGCCGAGGCGAGAAAAGTAGCGAGAGACGCGCCGGC
>NC_064816.1:74571572-74771452 GCF_023721935.1 Panthera uncia
GCCGGAGGAAGCCCCCGCCGCCGCCGCCGCCGCCGCCGCCGCCGCCCCCGCCGCCGCCGGCCCCCGAGGACAGCCGCTCCCCCAAGCCCGCGGCCCCCGGGCCCTGCTTCGGGGGCCGCACCCTGGAGGAGATCTGGAGGGCGGCCACCCCGACGCTGACCACCTTCCCCACCATCCGCGTCGGCGGCGACGTGTGGGGCGAGCGCAGCCTGGCGGCGGCGCGGCGCCGGGCGCGCCAAGTCCTGCGAGTGAACCTGGAACCCGTGGTGAGGCTCCGCCGCTTCCCGGTGCCCCGGGCGTGAGACTCGGCCCCCTCCGCGAGACTCGGCCCCCTCCGCCCCGGGACGGCTTCCGCCTGGAGGGATGAACAAGTGACAGTCGAGTGTTTACAGATCCGGCCGGGACCGCGTTCCCTAGTGCACTTTACGGGCGAAGAAGCACCGGATGGTCCCGGCCCGCGCCCCCGGGATGCGGCGCCGCCGTCTGGGACTCCGGGGCAGGTGGTGCCCTCTGCTGCCTCCCAGTACCGGGTCTGCGGAGGGAGGAGACAGCTGGACCCGCAAGGGTGGCCCCCTTTCTTCCTAACCCCAGATTGAGACGTCTCCAGGACTATAGGGGCAGATCCGTTTTCTCCCTTTTGGACTCTACCTCACTGGTCTGGAAGCCCTCCGAAGAAGTCATTCTTTTTTCCAAAGGAATTTGGTTTCGTGCTTGTGTAATAAAGCTAGAATTTACTTGCTGTTCATCCACCTCCCCGCTCCCCCCGCCCCACTTTTTCTTTTTTGACTGCCACCCCTCGTTCTGGACGAAAGATCGAATATGTGTTGAAAGGTGTTGCACTAGTTTGTGCTCAGGGTATTCTGAATCCCACTCGTTTCCGAATTTTAACTGGATTCCAAAGCTTTGACCAAGGATTTTTTCTAAGAAATTCAAGCGTATGACTGTTAATAATGTAGGGATTTGTATGGCTTTGAATTTCATGGGCTCAGTGATTACAAACAAAGAGATGCAAAGTTCAACTGTTTAAACATTTTTAAGGTGTTTCTAAAGATTTTATATTGAAATTTAATGTTTATATTTACTGAGCTCTTAAAGGAAATGGCAGAAACTCATGGAAGTTTTGTTTAGGAAAAGTTGACTTGTGAAATTCTTTTTAAGTGAATAAAATTAAAGTGCATTGAAACCACATGGCTATGATAAAAAAGAATGAGTGAATTACAAAGAACTGGTGTTGGTTAAAGAGATGGATGGAATCCGATTGGAAATGATTTGGCCTCCTTGTACTAGTCTAACATACAGATCTGGGAATATTTCAAGGATAATTTATTTTAAAATGGAAATCGCGTAGGAAAAATGAGTATGCGTATGCGCGGTGACCAAAATGCCAAACAGAATACCCATTGGAATTCTCAGAAGTATTAATGATCTAGAGGGGTGGAGGCATTTCTTGGTATCAGATAACTGGTTGAAGTTAACTTTGGGCAAAATAGGTTTTCCTCCCTTGTTTTTGTTGTTGTTGTTGGCTAACAGAAATGTCCAGATTACTATCAGTTACTCTTATAAACATCATGACAATTAGTTAACTGTTTTGCTTCACGAGTTACCTTTATTATCTCGTTTCCATTCATAATTATGTTTGTAGTTATTGGTCTTTTGTTTGACAGCCGAAGACCACAGGAATCAAACAGGCAAGCCACAAGAGTACTGACCCTTCTTTTACACTTTTATAATAGTGTTTGTATCCTATGGCCCAGTGTGGAATTCTTGATTATCCAAGTGCCTTCGGTCATTGGTGGCAGCAAGACTTAATGGTTTTTAGCCAGTGGTGCCGCAGCCAGATTTTACTGCAATATCTAAAGGGTCAAGTAGTGATTTTGTACCACTATTATTTCAAATTTGAGTATTCTGCCATGGAACCATCCATACCAGGCTGGAACATGACCTATGAAATCTTCAATGTTAAGGTTTCTCTCTGCTTGGCAGCTTCTTAGGGGAATAATGAGAGTTGCAATTTTGACTCTTGTGTTTTTAGAATTCAAATGGCATAGCTTTCTGAAATGAATTTTTCAAGTTTAATAGTTCATAGTAGGAGTTTTGTGACTTTAATTTCAGTGTTCTTGTTTTGTAAAAAAGAAAAAAAGGAAAAAAAAGATATATCTATATATATATGACTTTATGCCAGTTACCCAGTAAGCCTCATATTCTTTTATTCACTACTCAATGATAATGTGTTGCTACAAATACTGTCACATGAGTAAATAAAAGTGAATAATTACTTAGAAGATGGAGAGTGTTAAATTATATTTGTGTGATAGGAAGCTTATATATATTCTTTTGGTTATTAGCTTCCATTGCCAATTGTATTTCAAATACATAGGGTTTTCTCCCCCCCCCCCATTACCTTTTTTAGCTAATTAGCACCTGAGGAAAAAATACATATTTGTACCACTTCACTATTGTATATAATTTTATATTAATTAAAAAATAAATCCAATGGCCATATTAGAATGTAATTTCAACATATAGCTTATCTAGATAGCTTCCCAGAGGATTTTGAAATTAGATGTAGCTGGGAGGATAACTTTGCTCAGCACAAAATTGAAACATAACCATTGACACCATGCGTTTATTTAAACTTAACTGAGAATCTTATTTTTTTTTCTTCCTATGCCTTGTTACTTTAGTGCACTTGAACTTGAGTTAATGCTTTGGGTTATCCGGGCTATCTGATTTCAGTTTGGATCTGATTGCCCATCCTAAATTTAATGTTATTTACCTGGTCTCTTAAAAAATCTTGCCGTTTCTAGTTTGCAAAACAAGATGTAAAAAAATCTTTATTTTTGCCAAGTTGTCTTTAGCAAAACCTTGCTGAAGTTGGTTGTTTTACAACTTATACAATGTGAAGAAACAACTAATATAGTTGATTCGTATATTAATAGGAAAATGAAAGTATTTTATGGATACTTTTGGGCAGAATGTGAAAAGGAACTTGGCACGGTGGCCTTTTTGATGAGGCATTCATTTACTGTCTTCTAAAGTGAGTCTGTGCTTAGCTTGTACATAGTTTTTTGAAAGAAATCCCATAATCTTTATTCATTCTCTTACCTTTATATCTCATATGGCACAAGTAAAGGGGGAAGTTAAGGAGGAAGTTTATCACCTTGCTATGCTTGAGTGCCTAAATGTGGTGACCGGCACCTGAAATAACCTTTTGAATTCCTGATGTCATTGTTATCCCCCTTCAACTTGTCAACCAGCAACTTATTTTTCCTTATGGAACTCAGTAATGTTATGATTGTTGAGGGCAAACTTCATTGTTGTTAGTGCAAAGTGTCGCTGTGGTGGTGTGTATTTATTTTGTCCAAGTTTGAGTACCCGATTGGACAAGTGTAATTTAAGCTGGTGGCTGACACGTATCGATTTGCTGTGTGCAAGCAATAGAACTATCTTCCTGAAAACTATTCAATAAAAATGCATTAAAAATATTTGGATACAAAAAAATGTGAGCAATTTTGAACTCAAAATTTTTTTGTTGTTTCAAGGATTGCCACAGCACTCTTTAAATTGGTGTTTTTAATGGACGTATATACATAATATTTACTTTATTGCTGTGTTTAAAATATTTTTTGATAAGACTGTTATGTCTTAAGTGCATTAGAAGGCAATTGTTTGTAATGGAACTGAATTGTTTTCTTGGACAGTTTGATGTGCGCATATGATTAAGATTTACAATCTGGTTGTACTTTTCTTTTTAATTTATTAACTGTAAATAAATTTTAGAGAATATACAGTGTCTGGCTTTTCTAATGATGTTGGGGAGTTTTTGAAATGGGATTTTATGTTTGCATGTGAATTGGAAGGCGATGTGAGAAGTTTTGACTTCTTTTGTGAACTTCAGAATCCTGGAAGTCTTGAGATATGTGTTTTATGCTATTTGGGGAGTCAACAGTATATCAGTATCAACTCTGATGATCTAGTGAATCTCTGAGACAGTGCTTCATGCCCAAGCCCAAACCATTACCCAGTTTGCCAGCTTAATAAAGACTTTAAAAATGCATCAGAATTCACTTTGACTCCTGACCCCAACCCCCTTGGGGTGGTGATAGAAGGTCTCACGCTCACGTTTTTTTATATTATAAAAGAAAGTAAGCGTGCTCTATGTGAGTAGCAGCAATAAAGACTGTTCTACAGAAGTAAAGCCCGAATTTTCATTACAGTCTAGAGGGTAGAAGTGCAGTGCTAGGAAGGACAGGATTCATAGTATTATGTGGCCTGAATATGTCTTCGTATCTGAGTTCCTATCAATAATTGGAGGCAGCAGTGTAATAACTGTGGATCACATTGCCTGGGATGGCATTAAAGCTTTGCCACTTGCAACCATCCGAACTTTAGGTAAGTTACAGAAACTGTGCTTTACCTTCCTCAAGAATCAAATGCGGTTAGTAAAAGAAACTATTGGGCTATTGAAAGGATTAAAAATGGCGTTAATGGGTGAACACATAGGAAATGCTTAATAAATGCTATTAATTGGAGGCATATGTACTGAGAATAAGTGTATATGCTGAGTGGTCCTTTGGGAGTTTAGCATCCTGAAAATAGAGTGTGGTCTGGGAAAGGCAAAAGACAAATGATGAGAAGGTAATTTGTGGGTGAATTAAATTGAAGACAGACAGCAGGAGGTTAGATTAAGTTGATTTATTAGGTAGTTTTCACTGTTGGAGGTTTTCTAGACTTCCTTAGAAATTTGGGGTCTTTTTATCATTTCTCTGGAAGATATTTAAAATATGCTGTTAGGGATATTAAACTATCTGAGAATCTATAAAAGTAATAAAAGTTACTGTTCAAGAACTTGCCAAATTTCAACACTAAGTTTTCACTTCAAGTTAGCTCAGTAAGGTTTGCTTCAAAGCCATGTGAATTTACATGTACAAAACTAAATTAGAAGCAATTTGTGTGAGCTTTGTACTTCCTGTGTTGAAACAAATGAGTGCAGTAGTTAGATTTGAAATAGCAGAAAGTTATTACCAAAAGGAGAAGATATCCTCACATTTGAAGCACTGACACACTCATCTTTGGATTTTGGGTCTAATGCCTGTAATTTAGCTCTGATACCACCCCTCCCCCGCCCCCCACAAGGAATAACAATCTATTCTAAGTTGGTGAGCAAGCCAAAGTTGCAGTAGCTGAAATTAACACAAAAAGAATTTCCCTAGATGGAAGTTATCCAGTGGTAAGAAGCTCAAAACTCAGCCTGATTGCAGATTCCGCAAGAGCAATGACTTCTCACCGTCAGCACTCACTTGTCTTGGTAAATGTCACCCTAAACTGTAATTTATTACATGAACATATCCAGAGCCCAACTGGAAAGCAGTGCTCATAACAACACGAGACAGTATGGCTCCCAAGCAAGTTTTAGTAAATATTCTAGTGGTCTCAAAACTGAACTTCGCTTGCTTTTGAAGGTATTCATAGAAATGTTAACTTTGAGATTCTTCCAAGTACTGAAATTAACTATGTAAAATGTACATACATTTCTCTCTTCTAGGATTTTTTCAAGTACGTATTCTTTAAATGTTTAGTAGATGAGTAGAGGAAAAAGGGTATGATTTAGAGGTCTGCACTCAGATTAAGATTATTGAAGCATAGCATACATTTAAAAGGACATATATTTATTAAAAGTATTATGAGCACAGCTTGATGAAATTGCATAAATTCAATATACTTGTGGAATCAGCACTCATTAAAAAAATTACCAGTACCCTAGAGGACCCCATATGCCTCTTTTAGCCACTGTCTATCTCCCCTTCAGGATAGCAATTATTCTGACTTTTTACAGCATAAATAACTTTTGCCTGTTTTTAGACTTTATAGAAATGGAATTATGTGTCGTATACCTTGCTTCTTTCACTCAAAATTATGTTTGTGATATTCATGTTATTGTATGTAGTTATAAATCCTTTATTCTCATTGGTGTATAGAATTCCATTGTGTGAATAGTTTACAATGTTTCTGCAACTCTTGATGGGCATTTAGGTAGATTCTAGCCTAGGGCAATTATGAATAAAACTTCCGTGAACATTATAGGACATGTCCTGTGGTGAACATTTTTTAAAATAGTGTTTATCTAGGAGTGAATTTGCTGGGTCACATGTCATCCAAATGATCAGCTTTGGTAAGATACCTCCAAACAGTTTTCCAAAGTGGTTATACCAATTTACATGAACTTTTTTCTATAGTAGTGCCTGCGAGTTCTGAGTACTTCATAGGCTTGGCAACACTTGCTATTTTTGGTCTTTTTCATTTTAGCTATTCTGGCAGGTAAACAGATTTTTTTTTAATTGAAAAATTTCACTCCAAGTATTGTATACAAATGGTTAAAAAAAAACCCACAACATCTAAATTGCAGATAATGACTTGCAATAAAAAACAAAAGGCTCTCTTTTACCCACAAACACCTCTCCCCTAGAGGCAACACTTTTTTTTTTTTAAGTCAGGGTTTTTTAAAACAGGCTATATTTTTAAGGACGGTTTTAGGTTTAGAGATAAATTGCACAGAAAATACAGAGCTTCCCCACCCCCACCAGTTTCTATAGATATTACTACCTTGCATTAATGTGGGTACATTTATTATCACTGATGGATAAGCCACTATTGGTTGACACATTATCATTAACTAACATTAGGGTTTACTCTTTGTGTTGTATAGTTTCACAAGTTTTGACAAATACATAACGGCATGTATCTCCCATCACGGTATCATACAGAATAGTTACACCACCCTAAAAATGCCCTGTGCTCCACCTATCACCACTTCCTCTCTCCCCCTAAACCCTGACAACCACTGGTCTTTTTACCATCTCCGTAGTTTTGTTTTTCTCAAATGTCATTATAGTTGGAATCATAAAGCATATGGCTTTTTCTGATTGGCTTCCTTCACGTAGTAATACACATGTAAGTTTCCTCCATGGCTTTTAGATAGCTCCCTTCCTCCCTCTTTCCCTCCCTCCTCCCCCTCCTCCCTTCCTTCCTTCCTTTCATTAAGGGAGTTTATTTTTTAAAGCAGTTTTAGGTTTACAGAAAAAAGGACTGGAAAGTACAGAGAGTTCCCCTGTTCTCCCTCCTGCCCCACCCCCACCCCCAACACATAGTTTCCCCTATTGTAAACATCTTGCAGTAGAGCAGTGCATTTGTTACAACTGATGAGCCAATATGAAGACTATTATTAACTAAAGTCCAAAGTTTATCTTAGCATTCAGTGTGTTGGGCAGTTTTGTGAGTTTTGACAAATGCACAATGTCATGATTCTAAGCATTTCACTGTCTTACAAGATAGTTTCACTGCTGTAAAAATTCCCTGTGCTTCATCTATTATTCATCTCTCTCTTCCCCCCTGAGTCCTTGGCAACCACAGGTCTCTTTACTGTCTCCATTATTTGAGGCAACACTTTTAACTGTTTCAGGTTTTCATTCTTTTGTTGTTTATCTTCATAAATATAAATAATATACTATACTGCTTCTTATTGATTTATCAATTTTAAGCACCGTCTACTAACTTCCTATGTGAAGATAACGTACAGGTCATCTAAGCCACCTGTCTTCTCTCTCCTTACCTTCCGATATGTTACTGAATTCCTGTCTTTATACTGTTTTAGTCAGGTCCAGCCAGCCAATGAGTCATTATAGGTATTTTAAACAGTTACACACATGATGGGACATCCCAGAAGCCACACAGAGGATGGTGAAGCAATCAGGAATTAGTATCATCAGAAAGCTGTTTCCACCCCCAGGGCTGGAGAAACTCAGAACCATGCCTAGCAGGAACTGAGAACATGGAAGAAGAGGCTGCTGGGAAAGAAGCTAGAATCTCTGAGGAGATAAAATCACTGCTAGAAAATGGAGTGGGAGAGAGAAAAATATCTGAGCTTATACCTTCCTCCCTTTCTCCAGTCAAGCCTCCATTGGTCAAACCACTCTGGAAGCCAGTTGGTAAGGAACCCAGGAAACACAGTCTGTAAGAGAAGTCCAGGAACTGGATCTGAGGGCAAACAGACATAATGGATGAGGTTACATATGTGTATTAGTTAGGGTTCTCCAGAGACTCAGTATCAATAGGAATTGGTTTACAGGATTATGGAGGCTGAGAAGGGCAGATCCAGGAGACCCAGTGGTTTAGTTCCAGGCAGAGTCCAAAAGCCTAAGAATCAGGAGAGCTTATGATGTATGTTCTATTCCAAGTCTGAGTCTGAAGGCAGGGGACGACCAATATCCCAACTTGAAGACAGTCAGATAGAGAGAGTGGATTCTGTCTTATGCTGCCTTTTGTTCTATTCAGGTCTTCAATAGATTAGATGAGGCCCCCCAGTGTTTGGGAGGACAATCTGTTTTGCTTAGTCTACTGATTCAGATGTTAATTGTACCCAGAAATGTCAGCACAGACTCACTAGAAATAATGTTTAACCAAATATCTGGGCACCCTGTGGCTTGGTCAGGTTGAAACATGAAATTAACCATCACAAGATATAATTTTATGTATGTATGTATGTATGTATGTATGTATTTTGAGAGAGAGAGAGAGAGAGAGAGAGAATTCCAAGCAGAATCCACGCTGTCAGCACAGAACCTGATGCTCAGCTTAATCTCATGAACCATGAGATCATGACCTAAGCCAAAATCAAGAGTTGGATGCGTAACCAACTGAGCCACTTAGGCACCCCACAAGATGTAATTTTAAACTAGAGACTTCTTACTTCTTACTTGTTCTATCATTTTTCACATCTTACATTGTAAGATAAATGTCTTCCTTATCCTTTCTGCACGTTTTCTGTCCTATCAGCTTTGGACTTCTGTCATTGTTGTCAACATTGGTATTCTGCTCTGCAATCAAGTCTCTTTAGATTGTTCATAGGTTGATTCTAAAACTTGAAAACCAATAAATGGTTTACATTATTGTGATTATGTAAACAATATGCAAATCTTAGAATTACTACTCCTTCCTTGGAATTCTTGGACCTCTTGAATGAGGACAGCTCTGGCATCAAGGTGTAATGGATTATTTTTCTTTGTACTCCATCAGTGCTTTAAACCACACCATATTTCCATTGGCTTATTCTGAATAAGACCATCTTATGGATATTTGTTTGGTTCTCCTTAATTTTCTGATTGCACTTATTTGTTTTCTTATACTCTTTCAGCATTCTCAAATCATGCCATTTATGACATCATCTTGTTTCTCCCTCAGAGTTGTCTTACTGGACCCTTCTCTCCTCCTGCCTCAGTTTAGCCTGGTAACTCAGTAGGTCTGCTTCATAGCTTTCATCCTGGGGTTTTCCTTTGCTACTGTCCCAGTTTGTTTCCATGGTTTGACGGTAATATGACTCTCTGAGAAAGTAGGGAGCATTTAAAAGCCTGGGCTTTTGAGCCAGACTGCCTGACTCTTACTTCCACCACTTACCAACTGTGTGACCTTGGATAAGTTATTTGGCTTCTTTATAAGTCTATTTCTTCATCTATAAGATAATAATAGTAATTGTATATACTTTATAAGATTGTTGTATGGCTAAATGTAATAATATGTGAGAAGCACTGGGAATGGTGCCTGGCACAAAAATAAACACTCTGTGAATGTTAGCTGTTATTAATTATATTTTTTCTTTATTTCTTCTTTCCTTGTTTTGCTGGAGTCCACTCTCAGATAACTTCCTAATAAAGAATGAATAGAGTCAAATGTTCTGAGGCTTTGCATGTCTCAAGATATCTTTAATCTGCTCTCAAATTTAATTGATAATTTTGATAGGGGTAGAATTCTAGGTTGTAATGGCCAGATGCCCCTTCCTTAGATTGTCCCCCGACCATAACACCATTGGAACTACCATATCTACTTTTTATAGTGTTTCTGACTCACCATCACTTTCACCTTCTCCTATTTTCAAAATCATTCTCTAAGCCCAACCTATGCTTAAGGCAAAGGGAATGAAGGTATACCTTATGAAGGGCTTAAAAGAGAATTTATGAACATATTTTAGACTGCCACAGTCTGCCTGCTGGCCTCAAATTGTTTACTTACATCCTGCATGCAAAATATCCTCACCCCATCCCAAGAATCCTCCCTCTTAAAGCCCCAACCCTTTATAACATCAGCTCAAAGTCCAGAATATTGTTATCTAAATTAGGTCCAGGTGTGGATGAGTCTCCTTGGGTGCACTGGTTTTTGACTACACTTTTTCTCAATCTGAAGACCTATGAATTAAGCATACAACCAACACGGGCACGTGATAACCAGAATAAATGCTGCTGTTGGAAAAGGAACGAAGGAGGTTCTCATGAGTCACCGGTCCATAGCAATTCTGAAGTTCAGCTGGCACAGGTAGGCAGTCCCTTCACTGGGTCTCAAGGCCTGGGAATGATTTTCCATGGCTCTAGCTCCTGCTAGGAGCTAAGTCATTCTTTCCTTCTCATGAAAGGTAGCCTGTGTCTGCAGCCTCATGGTTGTTTCAGCCTACTTACTGATTGTAGGAGTTTGTGGGTCCAAAGCCCTCTTTCATTTTATGCACTGGGATTATGTAAACTCTTCTCTACCCTGGGCTTCTTCAAGGACTGATGAGAAACAATACTCCTAAACTTCAAGTTATGTTGTAACAGAGCCCCACAGTTTACTCTGTGGGGGTATGCCTATGACACAGAACTCTGGGATTCTCCAAGACTCTACTTCATTTAGGAAACCTTTCTGGCATCTTTTCTCCAATGTCATCGGGTTCAATTTTATTGCTAATGATTTCACCTTCAATAAGGGTGATGTTATTGATGTTATTTGTGCTAATAAAATGTGAGACTATATTTTAATGGCATTGAGTAAATGCAAGTAGTATCAGTTAGGGACGTGTTCAGCTGTTCCAGAAAGGCTGCCACCAGTGGCATAAACAAAGAGAGTTTTACTCACAAAACGGGCTGTAGGCTGCACTCCATTAAGGCAGCAATGTCATGGCAGCAAGCTGCATGGAATAGCAGAGCTGCCAATTTCTTTATGTCCTACTACAAAATCTTGGAACAAATGTGAGCAGGCATTAACACTAATAATACCAGTATTTTTACCACTTACCCTCTTCAAGATGCGTGATATGTATGAGCATGTCAGGCTCACAGCGCATCTGTGAGGTGGAATGATTGATGTCTTTTTGAAGTCATTCCTTTTCTTCTTCTTCAAGTCAAAAATTAGCTGTCATATTTCTAGGGCACGTGGCTTCGCCAAAACCCCTACTAGGTCTCCTTGGCTTATCAACGCATCAAGCAAATGGCTTATCAATGCATCAAGCAAACTTCTAAGAATTCTGGGATCTGATACTTGTGGGTCATGGAGAAACCAGTCCAGACTTTTCAAATCACATTAAAGGTCCCTGCTGTTCAGTATACTCTCAGAATGGACCCTTGGAAGGTGCTCCTGTATTAACGTTGTACTTCAGTTGGCAAGAAACTTGCCTCCTAGGAGGCACTGTAGCTTTCATATCTATTAGTAATTACCAATGAAGGGAAAGCCAAGGATTTTCTTTGTCTTCTTGTTGACATTTTCCAATGCATACTAAGTTAACAAGTTTCATTTTGTTTAATTCTTACCATCATATAACCACTGCAATATCATCACAGAACAATGGTGGCCCCGAATGTAGCATCATCAGTTCTGGAAACTTCAGACGTGGCTGTGGTAGCAGTTAGGGTGGATCCCATCCAGTTCTTGGCCACTTGGGTTTGTCTGCTTCTCTCCTCCCTGCTCCCCCCACCCCCCTCCTTTATCTCTTCCCCGCTCCCCCTGCCCCTGCCCCAGCCCCAGCCCCAGCCCCAGCCCCAGCAGCAGTGAGAATCTGGTTAGTCAGTGAGTCTCTAGCAGATATAGATAGAGGTCATTTCTCTGGATAATCTTTATGGTTGACTGTGGCCTGGGTAGCAGGATTGGTTCAGACAGAAACACCTGGTTTTGGGGCCACTGAGCAGTGTCTGTGCCCTGCCTGAGAAAGGGGACAGTATGCTTTTCAAGCACTTCAAGGCTCCACTTCTCCCTGCGGACTGCTGTGTTTTGTCACTTTCATCCATTTATCAAAATAACCTAAACTTTATGCTAAAGAAAGTGGGCCTTGTATGTCCTTTGCAGTTTGAAAAACTGTCAAATCACCTAAAAATATAAGGGTGGGATCTCAGAATCTGTACCTTTACTAACTAAGCAGTCCATGGTTCTGTTGACTGGGGAGAGGTATCAGACCATACTCTAAGAAACCCTGCCTTAGAACATTATAGCTCTTTGGACTTTCAAAGCACTGTGTTTAACCTGGTTATCAAAACTCTTTAAGTCTTTGTGAGTATACATTCAGAGCTATTTGAGATCTGGATCCTAGTCTCCAAGTTTTCATTACCTTTCAATGCTGGTTTTTCTTTTCCCAGAGCTCTCTTTACTTTTTGCATCATTCTATTGGGCATTTGACCAAACTTGTCAAATAAACTTTTCCTCAAATTGAATATATGAACATTTAAGAGCACTGACATGTTCAGTGCCCAAATATTTTATTATTTCCGGTAGGAGTTGGTTCTGTCTGTGGAAGATGAATAAACCAATGTTTTTTTGTTTTGTTTTGTTTTGTTTTATTTTTTTATTTTTTGCACATAAGTAAATACATGTGCAAGGCAGCATGCTGAGTACCTGCCAGGGGGAATAAGAAGGTCAGGAGTGTAAATCATATTTCTGTCATCAAAAAAAGATAAACTTTTTATCTGATTAATTAAAATAAGCTGTGCTTTAAAAAATAAAAGGAAAGATAGCCATGAACTCAGGTAAAAGTTAGGCAATTAAGTATTTTTTCCCTAGGGCAGCAAGGAGTTAGACAAATACCATAATCTGTAAATTTTGTTCTAAAAAGTTGCTACTAATAAGATTATAAAACTTATCTTTAAAGCTTGCTTTGTGTACTGCTCTTATTCCTTTGTTCTTCAAAGCTGAAGGTTTTCTCTTTGTCTCTTAATATGAAATGAAAAGACATTTTCCCCCCATATTTTCTTCTTGCCATTTTAAAGCTGAGCTTTTTAAAAGTCTTTTATGTATTAATTCTTTTTCTCTTCATCCTTTGTATAAAACCAGCTTTGAGATTGGGAATAATGTTGACTATTGTTAACCCAAGCTCAGTGGATTTAACTTCTCATAAAACCAAGCATTTTGAGGAGACTTTGAATTTTTATCTTGGAGTTCCTTGTCCAGACCATGGGCGGGGTTTTATTGAAATAATCCATAGCATGGTGGAGACCCTGTCTCTGGAAGGAACTGTCTGATTAGACCTTATAAGTTGATTTTTCTCGAAATCTAGGCATTGAGAGGGCCGGAGGTTGGATGATGGGAGAGCGAGACCATAGAAGTGCAGAATACCCAGGTTTACTTGAAGCCAACTGAGCAGAGGAAGGTTCTGTCTTGCAAGAGGTTGGCTCAGCAGGGCTCGGCTCTCAATTGTTATGGACTTAGTGAAAAATACACTCATGGGAGCCCACAGGAAGGATCCCTCTAGAATTCTAAGGGAACTAGTTCCTTTTTTTTTATTAAGGAAAGGGTCTTGGGGGGTGCCTCCTTCACCTTTGTGTGTCCATTATTCTTCTTCACACTATTTGTGTTGTCATTAACCCCCTTAGGTAGCCCTTGCTCCCCTCCTAGACCATGTGTTCCTCACGGAAGGACTCATCTTTCTCATCTGTGCGTCATTACTATAGTGCCAGCCAGGTGCAAAGGACCCAGTACATATTGAATGAATGCAGTGTGTTTATGGAGTTTCGGCTGCCAATTTTTACAGAAGAACTCCCTATGTCACTTGAGTTTTATGCATAATAGAAGCAATCTCTACTGGAGATTCTCTCTCTCTCTCTCTTTTTACAAACACCTATGTAATAAACTTTCGATTAATTCTTACCATTTTGTGATCAAATGAATTGGCTGGAAATCTTGCCACATTTTACAATCTTATTTGCACCCCAATACCACTTAAAAATCACTACCTAAGTCCCTTAACAAGAAGCACTACAGCTCAGTGATTAAGAGGGTGGCCCCTGGAGCCCGGCTGCCTGGGTTCCAAAATCCTACCTTGCTCTCTTTCTAGCAGCAGACCTTTGGACAAGCTACTTCCTCTCTTTGTTCCTCAGTTTCCTCAGCTGTAAAAAAAAGGCAGAGCATAACACCAACCTCATGGAGCTCTCACATGAATTCAGTGTGGCAACACAGGTAAAAATGCTTAGAATAGTGCCTGGAACTCACTTAGCTGCGAGTCAATAAACATTAGCTTTTATTAGTAGTGATGTAAAAAAGTTTACAAAGTCTCTGCTTGCTTACTTAAAATTTTCACATTAGCCGTGTTGAAAGCAAAGAACAGGTGCACTCTATAAAGCACCATGTCAAGGTCAGACTTACTCAGGAGGATGAGGTCAAAATCTCTGATGGTGGTTGAGTGCAAGAGGGTGTTCAAGTGAACAGAGAGGCACAAGACTTGCCCTCGGTACAAATCGATAGCAAGATGACCAGAAAGCCATAGGATACCAGAGGGAACAAACTAACATTGGTTTAGTTCCTACCATACACCAGTACGATTCTCTGCACTTCACACTTGTTTTTCTCTCAAGCAAAACTAACAGTCCTGTGTGATACATGTTATTATTCCCATTTAACAGACAGCTAACTAAACTAATGCTTAGAAAGGTTAAGAAACTTGCCAAATATCACACCTATGTGGCAGAGCTAGGATTTGAACCCACGTCTGTCACATCCCACTCCCTCTGCTAATCTTTAGAAACATCTTTGGAAGAAGTGAAATAAATTAATCATGCCCTGCACGATATAGAACTGGATACTGTAGGACCATGAAATCTCAAGGTGGAAAAAAATCAATTTAAGAATATTATTTTGCTCGCTGTTGTATTTCTCAGAGTGTATAGCCTAAGTGTTCAATATTTGTGAAATGAGTAAGTTTATGAATGAATGAACAGAAGTGTGAATCCCTATGCTCCTACGATTAGACTGTTTAGTTTGGCTGAGGATCTCGGGGAAGTCTGGCTTACATCTTAAGCCATCGGATGTGCTTCCCTTTAGAGCTGTCATGGCAGGTGAAAGAGAAGGTTATTTCACATAACATTTGTCTCAAATTACTTGTAGGCCAGTACAAAAGCAGCCCACAAACGTAAGCAGTGGGAGTCATACGTAGTTTGAAACCCTTCTTTCCCACCCCGCAGGTGCCATCCTACAGCCTCTCTGTGTTAGAATCCTGTGTGCCCCATGGCAGGCACGTCTTCTGATTTATAACAATGTCAGCTCTCTAGACTGCTACGGATGATGGCGTAGGCTAGGTTCTGAGTATATTCCAATTCCCTTTTACCTCCAAAACACCTTTGTTAAAGTCTTTCCTTTAAATGTTTGTTGGTTTGTTTGTTTGTTTGTTTGTTGAGAGAGAGAGAGAGAGAGAGAGAGCGGGCCAGGAAGGGGGGGGGGCGGAGAGAGAGAATCCCAAGCAGGCTCCATGCTGTGAGCACAGAGCCTGATGCAGGGCTTGAACTCACAAACTGTGAGATCATGACCTGGGCAGAAACCAAGAGTCGGATGCTTAATGGACTGAACCACCCAGGCGCCCCCACCCCTTTTAAGGTTTTGATTCCCAGGTTTTACGTAGATAAACGACAGAGCTGATAAACACAACAAAACAAAATGGAATGATGGATATGGAACCAGGGATTGCACGATTGCAGTAAGGACAGAATATGTGAGAGTAAGCGGGGCGGGGGCGGTAAGGAAGGGCGAGGGGGCACTTGGAGGGTCTGTAAATGGAAGCTGACATTCTAGCAAAGGTGGGGAGTTGCTACTTGCATTCCTTTACGCCTGAACTTCTTGTCCCCAGCACGTGGTGTCCACTTGCCATAGGCTTCACAGCTGGAGGATGGATCAGCTGCTCCCTGCAATCAGGAGAGAAAATTCCATCCACAGAATTCACTCATTCTCCTGCCCTATAATGTTTACCCTCTGGCTGGTATTGCTAAAAGCACCTATTTTCTTTACAACCCAGTAGAACAGGTAGATTTTCCTCTGCCAGGCTTTGCTCGCTTGCTTCTCAGTTCATTCATCCACCTGTGGCTTTATTCACCCGCTCAACAAAAAATGATTGAGGGCCTCCATGTGCCAGACTCTGTTCTAGAGGTAAACCCCTGCTTCGGTGATGCTGGTGGGTGATTCTTGACTTCTGGGCTTGCAGCTACTACATCATGTGGGTCACTCCATCACCTTCTGTTTCTTTTTCATTGTCATTGGGCAGGTGTCTGCCTGCTTCTTCTCTCTAATTATGTACAGGGTAGAATTCAGTGCTTTGGGGATATGGATGACTGCAGTGAACAGACTCCTGAATGTGTCTATTATCTCGGTGAATCGTGCATATTTGTGTTTCAAAAGCTAGTTGATTCTAGAGCTAGATATTTTAAACAAAGCAAAAACAGTCCAGAAGGAGCTCAAGAGACAAAGTCATTGGGTGAGCCCCAAACCTGGGAGGAAATGCAGTTGGGCTATAGGCCTCCAAATGTGGAGCTAGACTGTTGTTGGCTGAGAGCCTCACTGTCTGTCTTCAGCTAGGAAGTGGTACAGCTGGGATGAGAATTCTCATAGTCAGATTCTTGGTCTAGTGTTTTTTTCTGCCAACTCATTGGCCTGGAAGGGCTGAGACCTTTTTGGACCTTTATTGTGTTTTGCTGCAGGAATCAAACACAAGGTAGGTTTCTTAGGCAGTTATAGAAGGGGCTGTGACAGTAGGGTAGGGTGGGAGGCAGGGAGACCTGGCAGGAGGGAGGACACTGGAGCGGCAGGAGAGTGGGTCTGAGAGATGCTCTGTTTCCTTCCATTTTGTTCTGGGCAGGCCTTAGTAAGGATGTCTGGTCCTGAGTGCTAGTGGAGTTCATGTACTGGCAGTGGCCATGAGGGGGTAGGGGCACCCTGGAGAGGTTCCTGATAGTCCATGGGAAGTAGGTATGTGTGCGTGTGTGCTTGTGTGCGTGTGTGTGTGTGTGTGTGTGTGTGTATGTGTGTGTGTGACAGAGAGAGAGAGAGAGAGGGAGAAAGAGAGGATCCCAGTAAGGGAGTGTGATATTTATTCTGATTGCCTATTCAAATCATTTTCAAATGACTCAAATCATGGGGCATTTTCCTTAAAAATAAAAGTAGGTCCTAAAATTAATACTAATAACATTAATAATAAAATCAGATCCAAAATGTGATGTCCATTATTTTAAAAAATCTTTCTAAATATGTTTCTTTCATTTGAGAAGTTGGCTTTTGTCTCTGAATTCTGGAAGATGTAGTGGAGTATTAAAGATGGTCTGGAATGGCACCTTCATGGGTATGATTTTTTTTTATTTGAGTGTAGATGACACATGATACTACACTAGTTTCAGGTATACAACATAGTGATTTGACAACTCTATACGTTGTGTTATGCTCACCACAAGCATACTTACCATCTGTCACTACACAACACTATTACAGTACCATTGCCTATGTTCCCTATGCTGTGCTTTTTATCACGGTGACTTATTCATTCCACAACTGGAAGACTGTGTCTCCCTCTCCCCTTCACCCATTTTGCCCATCCTCCCATCCCCCTCCCCTCTGGCTGCCACCATTTTGTTTTCTGTATTTATTGGTGTGAGTTTTTAAATATGTTTATTTATTTAAGAGAGAGAGAGACAGAGTGAGCGAACATGAGTGTGAGCAGGAGAGGGGTGGAGAGAGAAGGAGAGAGAGAATCCCAGGCAGGCACTGTGCTGTCAGCGCAGAGCCCAATGTGGGGCTGGAACTCATGAACTATGAGATCATGACCTGAGCCGAAATCAAGAGTTGGGCATTTAACCAAGTGAAACACCCAGGCGTTCCTTATTGGTGTGATTTTTTTATTCATTTCACAGACTGAACATTCTGGCAGGAGAAACCTGAAATGCACAGTGAAATGAATTTTTCTAGTCAATGTGGAGGAGAGAGCAAGGCAGAATGGGGTGAGTACAGAGGGTAAAAGGTTTGGAAGCTGAGTTCATAGCACAACTACCAACACACTGTGAGGATGTTAGCAAATCAGGATTCTTTCTATTTCATAACTTCATGATGCAGGTTAAAGTTTTACATGGATTCCATACAATCAGAATCCTTTCTGCATGAGCCATTGAGAAAAGAGGGCTTCCGATGGAATTATTCGGGCAGACATTGTTTATCTTTTAAGTCAGTGATGGAAAATGATGATCGGAACCCCAGGATCATGTGGCTGAGGTTCAGAAATGCAATTCATTCACCATGAGGACATTTTGAAACTGAACATTTCCCAGGTTTGGTTCTTCTGTTTTGGTCACTTTTTAGTTAAAGTGTTTGGTAAGCAATGTTTATCTTAGTTATGGCAAGGCTAATGTCTGAATAGGGATATCACTAGAAAATTAATGCATAAGGTTTTTCTGTTTCTAATATAAAGGAGAGTCATCTATTAACATAAACTATGGTTTGAAGATAGGGACCAGCACATGGAAAAACTATTGTGAGCCTAGGATTCTGTTGTGGAATATGGTATTTGTTATGGTGAAAGATGATTGTCAAAATTCCAACATTCTTATTGAGTGGCGCTGATGGCTAAAAGGAGAGAGATATTTTGGTTGAAATTCATGATTGCTCTTGAAAATAGAAGTGTAAATAGGATTCTGATGAATTACTTTGCTAACTGATCTTTGTTAAACAAAGTAATGTATTATAAATGGAAAAACTAGTCTGTATTTTTTCTTTTAAATGTTTATTTTGAGAGAGAGTGCAAGTGGGGGAGGGTCAGAGAGAGAAGGAGAGAGGATCCCAAGCAGGCTCCACACTGTCAGCACAGAGCCTGAGGCAGGACTTGATCCCATGAACTGTGAAATCATGACTTGAGCTGAAATCAAGAATCAGATTCTTAACTGACTAAGCCACCCAGGCACCCCAAAACTAGCCTGTCTTCTTAAATTTTTTTAAAGGTTTATTCATTTTTGAGAGATAGAGTGCAAGTGGGGGCAGGGCAGAGAGAGAGGGAGACACAGAATCCAAAGCAGGCTCCAGGCTCTGAACTGTCAGCACAGAGTCTGACATGGGGATGGAACTCAAGAACCGTGAGATCATGACCTGAGCCGAAGTCAGATGCTTAACCAACTGAGCCACCCAGCCACCCCAAAACTAGTCTTTCTTCTTAGGAAAACTGTTATTTAAGAAAACCTTGCTTATAAAGGGCTCCTGGAAATTCCACAGAAGATCCTCTTTTCTGTAGATTTGTTCATTTTCTCACTACACATAGATATTTTTCTAATGTTTTAATTTGGTGTTTTCTAACTCCAACTTGACTCCCTCAAATACTTACAGTAAGTCTTTTCTTGTATGATCATGTTTTAAAAAAGATGCATTTAAGACTTCTAATATAGATCCATTCTTATCGTGATGGGCATGTAAGCTGTTTCTACCTTTTCTGGAGAGCAAATTGGTAATAAATACTCAGAACCTTAATCTGCTCATAGCCTTTGGGTCAGTAATTTCACACTTGGAATTTTGTTCTAATACAATAATCAGAGATGAAAGACTAAACTGGTGTTCAGAGGTGTTCATGCAACAACATACACAAGGAAATTGGAAATGAAGAATGTCCAGTGGTGGGAGAATAATTGTGTTACAATATACCTACACAATGAAATTTTATGTAGTTGTTAAAGTCATGTTTTTATAGCTCATTTAGTGCTCTGATGTTAAATGAAAAAGAGAAGGAATATATAACATAGAAGATATATTTCTAGTTTTCTTTTAATCAAATAGCTCAAAATACTTTGAGGTATGATTTACATACAATAAGATTTTCCATGTTCAGGTACACACTTTGGTTAGTTTTGTCAAATGTGTAAAGTCATTCAATAACTACTGCAACCAAGACATAGAGTCCACCACCCCAAAAAGTTCCTCTTGCCTTTGTAGTCAATACTTTCCCTCTACTCTTGGTCTTTGGCGAGCTATAGTTTTGCATTTTCCAGAATGTCAGATAAATGGAATCGTGCAGTGTGTTGTCCTTGCATCTGGCTTTCTTCACCTCTGAGATTCATTTGTATTTTGTGCATCAGTATTTCACTCCTTTTATTGTGGAGCACTGCTAGATTGGTATAGGCATTTGAGTTGTTTCCAGTTTCAGACGATTGTGAACCATTGAGTAGAGGATGTAACATTTTTATTTCTCTTGGGTAGACATCGTGGGAGGATTACTGGGTCTTATGGTGAGTGTAAGTTTAAGAAATTGCTAATCTCTTTTTCAAAGTGTTGTACCATTTTGCATTCCTACTAGCAATGAGAGCTCCAACTGGTTTGCATCCTCTATACTCATAGAATTGCCTGTTTTCAAATTTCAGCCATTCTAATAGGTGTGTAATGGTATCTCATTTTCCTAGTAATTAATGTTAAGTATATTTTCATGTCCTTCTAAGCCATCTTACATTTTCTCTAGTGAGATCTCTATTTAAATCTTTTAAAATTGGAGTTGTCATATTACTGAGTTTTGAAGAGTTCTTTATATATGCTATATACAATTCCTTTGTCAGATATGTGATGTGCAAATATTTTACCCAGTTTATAGCTTGTCTTTTCAGTTTCCTAATGGTGTCTTTTAATGAGAAAAAGTTTTCAATTTACCAACTTAGCTATTTTTAATTTTATGGTTAATGATTTTTTGTAATAAACTTCTCAGTTGGAATAATTTTAGGTTTATAAATGAAATTGTGAAAATAACACAAAAAGTTCACATACACTCAACCCACTTTCCCTCTTATTAATGTAAATATGGTTCATTTGTGACAACCAGTGAATATGGTTTATCATTGTGCCTTATCTATGAAGTCTTTGCCCCCAAATCACAATTTAGGTGATTAAATCTGTACAATTTAGCTTTTAGGCTTCTGTGATACATTTTCAATTAATTTTTGTGTATGATCTGAGGTGAAGTTGAGATTTATGTTGGTTTTTTTTTCTTTTTGCTGTATGGGCATTCAGTTTTTCTGAATACATCTTTTATTAATATATAATATATTAATATACTTTTATTATATATATAAAATAAAATGTATATATAATATATAAATATATACCAATATAAAACAGCCTGGCTCTGTTGTGGTTCCTCTTTTTCCATGTGGTCTAGTCCAAAAGCTGAAAATCCTATGCTTTCTACTTCCACATCCACCCTTAAAATAAACCCCCATTACTTAAGACAACTTGATTGGGTCTCTGCTTCTTGCAACCTAAAAGAAACTAGCAACCCTAACACAGTCCAAAAAAAATTATTTTTTTTCATCTTTAATTCCAGTGCATTTTTATTAGCATCCCATTGGGAAGTTCTATTTCTTCTATTTTCTGGCTTTATGGGGATGAATGACTAAACATCATGTTCTGGGCCCAAAACTTCTCCTCCAGGGTCTGGTCTCCATGAGTGAAACGAGAGCTATCTATGTCTTTATTATAACATTCTATTTTTCTGATAGTTTTAAACACATTGTCAAGATCAAGGGAAAACATATTAGTATGTTAACCAATTATTCATTTTAAAATTTATTTTTCATATTATCCCAGCTCAAAGACCAGAGTTCTGAGAACAAGAAATTCTGATTTGGGGTCGAGAGAGAGGGTTGCAAGTAGAAATTTTCTGAACAGGGGCACCAGGGCGCCTTAGTCATTTAAGCACCTGACTCTTGGTTTCAGCTCAGTTCATGACTCTTGGTTTCAGCTCAGGTGGTGAGATAGGGCCCTGCATGGGACTCTGCTTGAGGGTGGAGCCTGTGTGGGAATCTCTCTGTCCCTCTGCCCTCTCAAAAAACAAAAAACAAAAGAAGAAATTTTCTGAACACAGGCCAAGACTTGTGTTTGTGAAACTGGTTATCAAAGATGGTAAAAGAGTTACTGAAGCTTGGTTTTGCATACTGGAGACAGCAGGTGATGGACTAAGGAGTCAGAGTGCTTGGGTTTAAAGGCCATCTCCATAACTTTCTGAGCCGTGTGACCTTGAGCAATGACAAAGCCTCCATAAGCCTCAATTCCTTCTTCTGCACACAGGGGTGATTGGGAGGCTCCTATCAGGTACTGTGTTTGTAACACAGGAAGTGCTCAGTAGCTGTCAGTTCATCTCTTTGCTCCTTATATTCTTAGCACTTCTGTCAGGGGGCCTGGAGGCCTGTGTGCCCGCCTGAATCACCGGCCTTTTCAGGCTAATTGTTCACCGGCCTTTCAGGCTAATTGTGATGAAGGCTTCCTGTTTCACTGAGCCCTTGAGCCACCCCATCTGTTCAGCCATTTCTGTTGCCCTGTGTGGGTTCTCTCCTCCTTTTTAAGACCCTTAATTAGTTTTGGGTGATAGAATGATCACACCACCTGAGCATCAGTTATTAGCAATAAGTGTGGCTCCTCTGAATAGCTAGGGTATCCTAATTATTCCCACATAAAGGTAGTTTTCTGCAGCTCTGATTACCTGCTAAATTCTACCAATGCATATTTTAAAACGTTGTTTTGTTATTTGGAAATCATTTGCTTCAGATTCATCCAATCCATCCAGAAACACCTGCAATAACATTGAGATAAAATTCTTTTGTTTTACTTTTTGTTCACTTTTTAATGCCAGTGCTTTTTTTTTTTTTTTTTTTTTTAGGCATCCCTTTGGGAAGTTCTATTTCTTCCATCTTCTGGCTCATGTTTCCTAAATAGACAATTAATTGTTAATAGTTGCTGTCTCTGGGAGGTTGTTGCACTCTTCCAGGCATTAGTGTTGTCATGCCAGGCCTGGGGTGTTCATTCTTTCACTGACTTTTGTTCCAGGTCCACATGACAAAGGCAACAGGATAAAGAAGGTACTGACTTGAAACAGCTAGAAATTCAATTCAACTAGGACTAGGTTAGCACCTGCTGGGGGCAGTGGGCACAGCGTTTAGGTCAGGAGAAACAGAAATGAACCACAAGTGAGCAAAATGGGCTGGGTATAAGAGAAAAAAAACCTATTTCCAGCACTACAGTCAAGTTTTCATTGCTTTTGTTTGAACTATGGGGTAAATGTGTAACATACTACAAACCCATATTATTTCGGCTGCTTATTTTATTTTATTATTATTTTTTAATGTTTATTTATTTATTTAGAGTGTGTGTGTGTGTGTGTGTGTGTGTGTGTGGAGGGGGAGGAGCAGAGAGAGAGGGGAGAGAGAATCCCAAGCAAGCTCTGTGCTGGCAGTGCAGAGCCGGACCTGGGGCTTGAGCCCACAAATGGCAAAATCATGACCAGAGCTGAAACTAAGAGTTGGTCACTCAACTAACTGAGCCACTCAGGCTCCCCTTGGCTGCTTATTTTAATTTCACATTGGGTCTCAGTATTAGCAATACCATAGGGAGTGGTGTACATGCGTAATCTAAGGAGGGTACAGCTTTTAGATCTGGCTGATTTTTTTTCTTTATAACATTTTGTACAACAGCAATATTTCATAATAAGTTAATTAGAAACACAAATTTGAAGATTGTAATTGGGAGGAAATCTGGTAAGGAGTCATTGCAGTTGGCCAGGAGATGTGAAAATGACAGAAATTAGTGTGGAGGCGGGAAATGAGATGAGGACAGATCTAGGATTTTTTTTTTAAAGGCCTTTTGTTGTTTAATTAACATTCTATAAAGATAACTTTTTTTGGTGCATAGTGCTGTGAGTTTTAATGAATGTATAGACTCGTGTAAGCACCACCCCAATCCTAATACAGAACAGCTCAGTCACTGGGGCACGTGGGTGGCTTAGTCAGTTAAGCATCCCACTCTTGGTTTCGACCCAGGTCATGATCTCACATTTCTTGAGTTGGAGCCCCACGTGGGGCTCTGTGCACTACTAACTTCCTAGAACCTGCTTGGGATTCTCCCTCTCTCCCTCTCTGTCTGCCCCTCCCCCACTCACACTCGCTGTCTGTCCCAAAATAAATAAATAAACTTTAGAAAAAAAGAGAAGGGTTCCATCACCTCCCAGAATTCCCTCATGTTGTCACCCCCTCCCCCATCGCTGAGGCCTGACAACCACCTACCTCCATCTTTAATATCATATAAATGGACACTTATTGTCGTTAACTTTCTGAGACTGATTTCTTTCATTCAGCATAATACCTTTACAACACATCATTTTCTTAGTGTTTCACTGTATCGATATACCAGGGTTTGTTTTACCATTCATTTCCTGAAGGACATTTGTGTTGTTCTGTTTTTGTCAGTTATGACTAGAGCTGCTATAAACATTTGTGTACATGTTTTTATATAAACATAAGTTTTCACCTCTCTAGAGTAAATACCTAGGAGTGGGATTAATGGGTCACATGATAAGCGTCTGGTTTTAACTTTACAGGAAACTGCCAAACTATTTTCCAAAGTGGATGTAACATTTTGCATTCCCACCAGCAATGCATGCACGTTGCAGTCACTCTTAGTCCTTGCAAGTATTAGGTATTGTCTTTAAAAAATATGTATTTCAGGAGTGCTTGGGTGGCCCAGTAGTTGAGTGTCCGACTTTGGCTCAGGTCATGATTTCATGGTTTGTGAGTTTGAGCCCCATGTCGGGCCCTGTGCTGACAGCTCAGAGCCTGGAGCCTGCTTTGGATTCTGTGTCTCCCTCTCTCTCTCTCTGCCCCTCCCCTGCTCACACTCTGTCTCTCTCTCTCTCCCTCAAAATTAAATAAACATTAAAAAAATAATTTCATTAGGTGTGTAGTAGTATCTCATTGTGGTTTTAATCTGCATTTCCCTAAAGCCTAGCATTGTTGAGCATCTTTTCGTGTACTTAAATATATGATATTCTGGATACAAGACCTTTGCTGGATATATGAGTTGGGAATATTTTTTCCCAGTCCATAGCTTGTCTTTTTGTTCTTTTAACAGTGTCTTTTAACAGCAAAAGTTTTGATATTGATGAAGCCCAATTTATTGATTTTTTTTCTTTTAAGTAAATCCAAAATTATAAACCTTATAACTTCAGACATAAATTTGTACTCTTTATTCATTCATTTGCTATTCTATACTAGCATCTGAATGTTTTCAGGTTGTTGCTTATGGTTGCACAACTTGTACACTGCACAATTCTAGGAGGCATGATTTATGTGGACTATAGTGTGAATGGTAACCCTCAAAGCTGTGAAGTGTACAACTTGTACAAACATGTATTATCTCTTTGAGGGTCTTCTCTACTGCATATATTGCTGTCATTGCTGTGGTTCTGTTTTACTTTTCTTGCCATTTATTATGTGGAGTGTATATTGAAGCTAAATTTAAGAAGCTCCTGTTTATGAACCATGTAAAGCTAATTTGTTCTCATTGATTCTCAACCAGCTGATGGCTTATCCTTGGGGTTTCAGCAACATCAGGCTTTCAAGTTTGTTTCCTTAGCTGACTCTATTAATTTGCATTTATGGAAATTGGAAACTCCCTGCAGCCAGCCAGTGTTAACTAGACAGCCATGGTTTTGAAAAATCACATCTAAACAAAGGACTAAAAATTTAAGATTTGTAGCATCATCTGGATTTGCAAAAAAAAAAAAAAAAAAAGCAACAATATAAAAAGCAGGAAAAAAAGCAACAGAATATGAAAACAAAAATGCTATTTGCAGGGACTATTTTGGCTCCAAGTATTTCACTATTAACTCTGAGTAGCTCTGGGCTGGTGCGTGACTTCCCTCTGACAACATGAATGTACCATTCAGTGTCACAAGATGCTTATATTCTAAATACTTGGTCCCGCTAAAGATGGGATCACAAACTATTAACTGATCAACAGTTAGTGTTGTAGCAAAACCAGCAAAAATTCAACAAAACAGACCTGTTCTGAGTGTGCTCCTATATCATTGTCTTCATCGTTACTATGGGCTCTACAATGCTGCACTGTGAGGCGAGGATAGGGAAGGATGAGCAAATATCCTGCTTTTGAGTTGTTTTTGTTCAAAATCAGGCAGATTATGTTTTTAGGTAGAGGAGACACATAATAAGATTGTATCTTGGGAATGAGCGTAAGTGAAATAGGGAAACTGGTAAAGAGGGCATCTTGGGAAGTGTGGACTTTGAAGGCTGAAGGTTTGGGAGGAGGGGGTGTGTCATATCACAGGTAGGTGAAAAGATTACTTAAGAAGGGATCTCTGCTTGGAGTGTCCAAAGAAATGATTTGAGAGATGAGAGTAGGAACTTATTTACTGAGGGGCTATTGATCCCACTCTAGGAAATGACAGTATACACAAAGGTATTTTGTTTTGTAAGTAAGCCCATGAAGGTATTCCAGGGAAGGCTATCGTGCCTGGTGTCTTCACCTACCAGGCCTCTTCATAATAAGCTACAGTAGGATTTCAGAAAGCGTCCCGTTTTTCACCACTAAAAATGGTGAAAATTTTATGATATTAGCTGTAGGCTTTTATTTTTTATTTTTTGCTTGTTTTACAAATGTCCTTTATCAAGTTGATGAAGTCTCCCTGGATTCGTAGTTTGCAGAGAGGATTTTTTATTTTTTGTGAATGGGTGTTAGGTTTTGCCAAATGCTTTCTCTGCATCTGTTGTTAAGATCGTATGATTTTTCTTCTTTAGCCTGTTGTGATGGATTACACTAATAGATTTTTGAATATTGAAGCAGTCTTGCATACTTGCACTAAATCCCTCTTGGTTATGGGTATATAATTCTTTTTACACATTGCTGGATTTGATTTGCTAACATTTTATTGAGGATTTTGTGTCTATGTAAATGGAAGATACTGGTCTCCCGTTTTCCTTTCTTATAATGTCTTTCTCTTGTTTTGTCAATGCTGGCCTCCTAGAATGAGGAAGTTTTCCCTCTGCTTTTATTTTCAGGAAAAGATTATAGGACATTAGCATCATTTTTTCCTTTAAATGTTTGGTAGAATTCATCAGTGAAACCATTTGGGCCTAATGCTTTCTTTTTGGAAGCTTATTAAATCTTGATTATATTTATTTAGTAAATATAAGCCTGTCAAGATTATCTATTTTTCCTTGTGTGGGTTTTAGTAGTGTGTGTTTTATTTTTTTAAGTTTTTTAAAATGTTCATTTATTTATGAGAGAGAGAGAGAGACAGAGTGGGAGCAGGTGAGGGGCAGAGAGAGAGAGGGAGACACAGAATCTGAAGCAGGCTCCAGGCTCTGAGCTGTCAGCACAGAGCCTGACATGGGGCTCGAACTACGGACCGGGAGATCATGACCTGAGCCAAAGTCAAACGCTTACTAACTAAGCCACCCAGGTGCCCCAGAGTGTGTGTCTTTTATAGAATTGGTCTATTTCACCTAAGTTATGAAATTTGGGGGCATAGAGTCATTCATGATATTTTTTATTATCCTTTTGATGATCATGGAATCAGTAGCGGTTACCTCTTTTTCATTTAAGATATTAGCCATTTGTGCCTTCTTTTTTTTCTTGGATAGCGTAGCTAGGGGTCTATTACCTTTATTGATCTTTCAAAGAACCATCTTTTGATCTCTCTGTTGATTTCCTCCAATAATTTCCTATCTTTTATTTTATTGATATCTATTCTCATTTTTTGTTATTTCTTTTCTTCTGCTTGCTTCAGCCTCCATTTATACCTCCTCCTCTATTATCCTAAGGTGAAAGTTTAGGCTACTAATTTGAGATCTTTCTCCTTTTCTATTTTTTTAAAGTTTATTTATTTTGAGAGAGAGAGCATGTACGTGAGCAGGGGAGGGGCAGGGAGGGGGGGAGACACAGAATCCGAAGCAGGCTCCAGGCTCAGCACAGAACCCAATGCAGGGGCTTGATCTCATGACCATGAGATCATGACCTGAGTGGAAACTAAGAGTTGGATGCTCAACCGACTGAGCACCCAGACACCCCAAGATCTTTCCCCTTTTCTAATAAATGCATTCAATGCTATAAGTTTTACTCTAAGTAATGCTTTCACTGCCTCCCACACATTTTGATAGGATGTATTTTCATTTAGTCCAAACTACTTTTAAATTTCTCTCAAGATTCCTTCTCTGATGTGTTATTTAGAAGTATGTTGTTTAATCTCCAAATATTTGGGGATTTTTCCAGCTATCTTTTGGTTATTGATTTCCAGTTCAATTCCAGTGTGGCCTGACAGCATACTTTGTATGATTTCTGTTCTTCTAAATTTGTTAAGATGTGTTTTATGGCCCAGAATGTGGTCTGGGGTGGTGAATGTTCTGTGTGAACTTGAGAAACATGTTTATTCAACTACTTTTGGATGAAGTACTCCATACATATCAGTTAGATCTAGTTGATTGATGCTACTGTTTAGTTCAGCTGTATCCTTAACTATATATCCTGGATCTGTCAATCACTGACAGGTGTTGAAGTCTCCACTATAATAATGGATTTTTCTCTTTCTCCTTGAAGTTCTAAAAGTTTTTCCATCAAGTATTTTCATTCTCTGTTGTTGGGAATAGACAAGTTAGTGATTGTTATGTCTTCTTACAGAACTGACCCCTTTGTCATTGTATAATGACTCTCTTTTATCTCTCTGAATTTTCCCTGTTTGAAAAGTCTGCTTTGTATGAAATTAATATAATTATTCCAGCTTTCTTTTGATTAGTATTAGCATGATATATCTTTCTTCATCCTTTTGATTTTAATCTATCTGTATCTTTATATTTCAAGTGAATTTCTTATGTAGTTGGATATAGTGGATTTCTTATATAGTTCTTATATAGTTGGATCTTGTTTTGGGACCTCCTCTGACAATCTGTGAGTTTTAATTGGTATATCGAGACTATTCACATATCATGTAAGTATTGATATAGTTGGATTAATATCTACCATGTTTGTAACTTTTTTCTATTCACTGCACTTTGCGTCTTTTCAATCTTCCCCCCTTTTCTGCCTTCTGTGATTTTATTTTTTTTTTAATTTTTTTTTAACGTTTTATTTATTTTTGAGACAGAGAGAGACAGAGCATGAACAGGGGAGGGTCAGAGAGAGGGAGACACAGAATCTGAAACAGGCTCCAGGCTCTGAGCTGTCAGCACAGAGCCCGATGCGGGGCTCGAACCCATGGACCGTGAGATCATGACCTGAGCCGAAGTCGGCTGCTCAACCGACTGAGCCACCCAAGCGCCCCTGCCTTCTGTGATTTTAATTCAGCAGTTGGCATATTCCACTTTCTTCTCTCAGCTTATTAATTATACTTTTCTATTTTAAAAAGCTGTAGTGGTTTCCCCTTTGTTTGCATTACACATTTATAACTAATCAAAGTCCACTTTCAAATAACACTATACTGCTTCACAGGTAGTGCAGATACCTTATAACAGTGTTCCCAATTCCTCCCTCCCATCCCTTCTAACATTGATGTCATCTACCTCACTTATCCATGTGCTATGATCACTCAATATATTGCTGCTGTTATCACTTTAAACAAATGGTTATCTATTAGATTGATTAGGAATGAGAAAAATAAAAGACTTTATTTTACCTTCCTTTATTCCTACTCAAATACTCTTATTTTTTTCATATAGATCTGAATTCTGATCTATAATCTATATCATATTCCTTTTTTCTGAAGACTTTCTTTTGAGAGAGACAGAGAGGGTGCAAATGAACAAGGGGCAAAGAGAGGGAGAGGGAAAGAAAGAATCCCATGAAAGGTAGAGAGAGAGAGGGAGAGAGAAAGGGGGGGGGATCACCCAAAGCTTGGCCTGTACTCACCTGCAGTGGGGCTTGAGCTCACCCGATGTGGGACTTGAACTCATGAATGGTGAGATCATGACCTGAGCTAAAGTCAGATGTTTAACCACTGAGCCACCCAGGTGCCCTCAAAAGACCCTCTTTTCAAATTTCTTGCAAGGCAGGTCTACTAGTGATAAAGTCCCTCCATTTTTGTCTGACAAAGTATTTCTTGTTTTTTTTTTTAGAATGGGAGGTATTGTAAAATTCAGATGCCTTTGGGAAGAGTAACACCTCCATGCCTAACATCTCTTTTTTTAAATGTTTATGTATTTATTTTGAAGGGGGGAGGGGAGAGAGAGAGAGAGAGAGAGAGAGAGAGAGAGAGAGAAAATCCCAGGCAGACTCTGTGCTGTCAGCATGGAGCCTGATGCGGGGCTCAATCTCATGAACCATGAGTTCATGACTTGTACAGAAATCAAGAGTCAGATGCTCAACCAACTGAGCCACCCAGGCACCCCAGAAAGTCTTTATTTTTTCTTCAGTTTTGAAATATAATTTTGCTGGATACAGAATTCTCCTTTGGTGCTTTTTGTCCTTTCAACACTTTAAATATTTCATTACAAAACGGGCTCCTGGGTGGTTCAGCTGGTTGAGTATCTGACTGGGGTCATGATCTTGTGGTTTGTGAGTCTAAGCCCCATGTCAGTCTCTATGCTGACAGCTCAGAGCATGAGACTGTTTGCATTCTGTGTCTCCCTCTCTCTCTGCCCATCCACCACTTGTGTTCTCATGCTCTCTTTCTCTTTCTCTCTCTCTCTCAAAAATAAATAAATAAACATTAAATATTTCACTACACTGTCTATTTGCTTGTATAGTTTCTGAAGAGATATCCTATATAATTCTTATCTTTTTTCCTCTATAGATAAGGTGGTTTTTTTTTTTTTTACTTTATTACAATTTTCATTTCTCTGTTTACATTACCCCTCTGTTCTTGGATGTTGTCTACTTTTTCCATTAGAATCCTTGACATATTAATCATAATTAAACCCCCTATCTTTAAATTCCAAAATCTGTGTCATCTTTAATTCAGGCTCTGATGCTTATTTTGTCTTCCTATACTGTTTTCTTCTGGCCTTTTAGTGTGCCTTGTAATTTTGGTATGTTAACAGACATGGTATGTCTGTTAATAGGAAGTGAAATAATCAGGCTTTTAGAATGAGTTTTTATGTTAATTTGGCTAGGATCCTGTCTGTGTTTAGCTCTCTGTAGCTATAGTTTCCAGAAGCTTGTTTCTTTGTTCCCCTTGTTGTCTTTGGGTTTCCCTAAGAATTTTTTCATAAAAAACAGAATTCCTGTCTTATGTTTCTCTCAGTTGTAATCTACTTTTATTATACTAGAGCCCAGTTGATGTGGTGGTAGGACAGAGAGCAGGAATATTTTATAATCTTATATTAAATCTCAATTTTTTTGGTGGTTTGAGTTTCTAGGTTATGACCTTCTGAAACATTTCTTAGCCTTTTTTCTCCTCTTATATGAGATAGGAAGGCTAGAGGGGACTGGAGTTTTCTAATTGTCCTCCCACCAGGCTGGCTAAGCCTCTGGTAGTTTCCTTGATGGCTGGCCTTTCTTATGGAAAAAATCTGGATATAGTTCAAAATGTTTACTTTTTCCCTCCCTGAGCCTGAAGGATAGATAAATTTTTCTCCAATCTTTACCTTGAAAGTGTGATGGGCTTCTAGAGATAAAACCCATAAAAGTGGGGAAGTTCCCTAAGACTGAGCCCTTGGGGGTTTTATGTCTGAAATTAGTTCACACTCACCTCCAGGAGTACATCAATTATGGTTTAAAGGTTCCTACCAGTTACTAGCACCAGTGGCTTCTGCTCCCAGTAAGCTAATCTCAACCTTGGTTCTCTATTCTCCTGTCTCTCTAGCATTGGGGTGGTACTTTGTGACCTCAGTTTTCTGATGGAATCTAAGAAGTCATTGATTTTCAGTTTGTTCAGTTTTTATCTTGTTGTGAGGATGAAAGTGATGACTTCAAAATTCTTTGCATGTTGGAACTGGGAACCTTCTCGGACTGTCATGGGATATATATTTTAGGACATGAATAGGTCAAAAAGCAAACCTCCTTTGTGTGAATCCCAGGTAATGTAGTACACTATGGCCTCCAACTCTGTGCTTTCTGTCACTTTTTAAAAAAAGTAAACAATTAGCGAACAGAAAGAAAATAAAGTAAGAATAAATTTCACAAAAGAAAAAATTGACAAAATGGTAAAAAACAAAGTGTAGTTTTAAAATAAATTTCATAGCCCTTCCTTGGAAATATTCAAGTAAACAGTAGTATACAGGTGTCCTGTGCAAAGGAAGTGACTAAGAGGACTACTCTTTCAAGGGCATCTTATGACATTGAGCAGGATGAACTTTGGAAATAACCTAAGAACCTACAGAGGAGTCAGCAGACTATAACTGACCTGCCATATCTTGCATGCCATCTGTTTTCACATGGTCCACAGGCTGAATGATTTCTGTATTTCTATATGATTGGGAAATAAAAAAAAGAATATTTCATGACACATGAAAATTACATGAAATTCAAATTTCACTGTCACAAATAATGTTTTCTTGGAACTTAGCCATACTCATTTGTTTTTAAAATGGCAGTATTGAGTAGTTGCCCTGTAAGACTGTATATGGCACTCTCATCACTTTGGACTAACGCTTGGGATACTGCAAATTGCAGTGATGTAGTTTTAATTCAACAGCATTTCAAATGTCACGTGATAACATCCCTCCCTTTTTCCCTTCCTTCCTCCCTCCCACCTACCTTCCGTTCTTCTTTTCTTTTGTTTGTTTCTTCCTTCCTTTTCTCCTTTCCTTCCTTCTTTCTTTCTCTTCCCCTCATTTATTTATTTACATTTACAGTAAATATCTATTAAGTCAAAACAAGAAAGGAAAAGTGGGCTTTGAATCATACTCTTAAGACACAATGGAGGGGATGCCTGGGTGGCTCAGTTGGTTAAGTGTCTGATTCTTGATCTCGACTCAGGTCTAGATCTCAGGGTCATGAGTAAAAGACATGATGGAGTATGGATTATTTTGTTAGAATTAGATGGCAAAGCATTCTACTTATTGTGCAATGAGGTAGTTATGCTAAAAGAATACAACATATGTCAGCCATATTAATCATCACAATATTCCTAGCTCACAGAAAAGCAATGGTTAGAAAAATTAGAAAAATGTAAAACAATGTCTCATTGCAGAAGAATTTCTTCCAAAAATAAAACAATAAAAACGAGCCTGTGCCCTAAGAACCCGAGTGACCCACTTGTTAGCCAAGCAAGAGAAGCTGTTTACTAATGGTGAGTTAACAAAATCCTGATTGATTGCAGCAGACAAAGAAATGTGTCCAGAGAAAATAAACTGGTTGAGACTTTTAGCCTTTCAGTGAAACGTAATGAATGTAAAGTGTTTAAAGCCTGTGGTTATTTATTGTGTTATTCATTAGCAGGTACTTTGCCAAAAATATCTGAATCTATCATGTGTAGCTCAATCCAGTAGCTCCGTTGGTGAACTCATTTGCTCCCATGGATGTAACTATAGTTGGGTCCATGAATTTTTGCCAGAAAAAGAAACTGAACATCTTGACTTGTGCCACACAGCAGTTAAATGGCAGTGGTAAAATTTTATTGTGAGTTTTTGAGCTCAGGGCTAAGATTTAAATTTTTTGCAATAATAACTGCCTTTAGCCTCTACTATGGAACACTGAGGGGCTCTGAAAATTGGTTTCTGCTACATTCTTGGTGCCTCTTAATGAATTCAAACTAACATCATAAGGCTAAACAACACTCATATGAGAAAACTTACACTGCTGTAAGTCATTTTGACAACTTACATTGAGTCTCAGCCTTATACTCTTACAGTGGTGTCAAAAGATAAAGCAAGAAGTGAGATCTCCATTTCCATGCAAATTTGCAGTGGATATGTTTTCTGAGTTCAAACTTTGGTTCCAGCAGCAGTTTTTGGACCCAAATGCAAGTGCAAAAAAGATTTCCATATTTTAAAATCCATTTAACTGAGCAATAGAGGAGTTTCCATCTAACCTTCAATTGAAAGTGATTAATCTGCAAAGTAATAATATGCTAAAAGACAAATATCAATAGAAAAATTTAATAGAACTCTATAAATGCCTTCCAAGCAATCAATATGCTCAATTAAAATTATATGCTCATGAATTGATATCAGTATTTGGCAGTACTTTCCTGTGTGAAAAGACATTTCCAAAGATGTGATATTCATTTTTGAATTGAAATACTCAGTGAGGTAAAATCTCATTACAGGCCCATATTAACAGCTGAGCATTAGCAATGATGATGCGCCAATTACATTTGAGCCCCAATTAAGTGAAATGTTATCACCCCAAAAGGATTTTTTTTCTTCTTGTTATAGACCTATGCAAAAAATTACATTATAGACTTATTACAAAAAATGAACCAAATTATTATGATTATGTTTTGAATTTTGTCAGTAAAAAAAGTGTGGGAATTTCTTTCTTAAATACAAGTGTCTATGTAACATTCTTGATTTTGCTTCTTGGTACACAAAGCCTAAAATATTTACTATCTGTCCCTTTACAGAAATTCTTTGCTGACCCCTGACCTAGATGCTTTTAATTCCCTGTGTGCTAGAAAACAGTCGGTGGTCCTCAAGTGAAGAGGCCCCTGGCACAGAGCCAATCATCTACAAAGGTCCTTGTACATTTAAATGGGACAATGAAAGTGTTTAAGGATTGGTCAGCTGACATGTCAGCTTGGCACGTGAAAAAAATAGGGTGCCTCTTTTTCAACCCATCTGTGTGAGTTTCTTAGAGCCACTGTAACAAAGTGCCACAAACTGGAGGTTTGAAACAACAGAAATTTATTCACCCCCACTTCTGGAGACCAAAAGTCTGAAATCAAGCTGTTGGGAGGGCCATGCTTCCTCTGAAGCCTCTAGAAAAGAATCCCATTTTGGCTCTTTCTAGCTTCTGGTAGTTGCCAGTAATCCTCAGTATTCCTTGGCTTGTAGCTTCACCATTCCTGTATCTACCTTCATTGTCACATTATCTACCTTCTTACCTGTGTCTCTGTGTCCAAATCTTCTCTTTTTATAAGGATGTCACTCATATTGGATTTAGGACACTCTCCCATGTAGTATGATTTCATCTTATTTGAACTGATTACATCTGCAAAGACCCTATTTCCAAAAGAGGTCACATTCTCAGGTCATAGGTGGACATGAATTTGGCAGGGGTGAGGGGTACAATTCAACTCCACCCATTTTAGCAGTGAACGGAGAAAGTAATCAAAAATGGTACTTGGCTAGAAAGCTTTAGGGCATGAAGTAGACAGATTAATGCTCCTTCTGCCACAGGCATTCACATCCTAATCTCTAAAATATGTGAATGTCTTGTTTTATATGTCAAAAAGGACTTTGCTGATCTAATTAAGCTAAGAATTTTGACATGTGGAGATTATGCTTGATTATCTGGGTGTGCCCGATATAATCACAAGGGTCTTTATAAAAGGGAGACAGGAGAGTCAAAGGCAGAAGAAGGGGGAATGACAGAAGCAGACACAGGAATGATGAACTTTGAAGAAGGAGAAGGGACAATGAGCCACAGAATGCTAGCAGCTTTCAGAAGGTAGAAGTGAAAAAGAAATAGATTCTCTGTGGAGCTTCCAGAAGAAACACAGCTATACCCACACCTTGACGTTAGACTCAAAAAAAGTCATTTTGGACTTCTGACCCCCTAAATCCATAAGAGAATAACTCTGTATGGTTTGAAGTCACTAAGTTTGTGGTTAATTTGGCACAGCAGCCATAGAAAGCAAGAAAGAGAACTAGTTAAGCTTGTTACTATAGCTGGGAGGGTGAGTCCTGGTCATGCCAAAGAGAAGGAAACAGTAGAGAGATGGAGATAACATTTGGGGGCAGTTGGGGGGGGGGCAATGGAGAAATGGAGGAAAGGATGGATATAAGAAAGATCATCCAGAAAGGGGTGAGGGTGCATCTTAGGGCAAATGGGAAGTCAGAGAATACTCTTTGCTTCTGCTCTGTTACAGGCACGTGTTTTTTAGATGATTGTATAAGACAGATGAATTCCAGTTTGGGCCTGAAATTTTAAATAAACATGATTTAAGTTTGTAGGAAAAAGGTGATATTTTCTTAAATTAATGACAGAATTTAGGATTTACATGCAGTTTTTCAGATTCAGAACATTCCCAAGGGAATCTTCCTAATCATTGTTCCTTCCAGATGGCCTCCTACAGATGCCCTTGTTCATTATACGGACCACAACAGTGCTGAAAGGACCTCTCAGAGTTTTGTATCTAGGGGTGTTAATGGCTTCACTTTGGCTTGGGAACTAAGAAATATTTGTAGCCAAGCAAACATTTCAGAGGTGGGATGTTCCCTGCAAAGGATGATTTGCCCACAAGCATAGAAAGTGTCAGGTCAGGAAAAAGAACTTGAGTGTTACCACTAGCTTCTGAGCTTGGATCAGAATCATGAAGCTAAAAATAAACTCTGCTAGCCAACTCATTCTGTCATGACCCCACACTTCTTAGGAAACTAATGCTGAAACTATTTTTCAAACAGATAGCAAATCAAGAAAACATCATTCCACACGGGGGATAAAAAGATCAGATGCTCAGAAAAGGACTTCAGAACTGTTTTAAAATTATAAAAACAATCTCTTATTTGAGAAAGTCTGATAGCTACCAGTTTCTTTTAACTCCTGATTTTATTTATTTATTTTAAAGAGGAATGCTATTTTATAGGGTGAGGGAGATTCTAGCATTGTGTCCCCAGAGGTTAAAAAAATAAACTAAAAAGTAATGAGATGTCTGTCTTCCTGGGATGGATGTAGGAAGTTACTGCCCACTCATAGGTGAATACATCAGGTCAGAGTTTTTTAAATATGGCTACCAGTGGTTTTGAAGTCTTTTCCTCCAGTTAGAGAGCTTTAAAAAATACTGATGCCCAGGCCCCAAATCCTGATATTTCAATATAATTTGCTGAGAAACAAGATTAGGTGGGGTCTGGAATTCCTTGAAAATGTAAAAATTCCTTGATTGACAAGAAATTCTATAATTATGGTCACTTAATTTTAATAAAGTAATATTTATGGTCACTAATTATAATAAAATTGTGATCTAATTTTATAATTATGTCTGAAATCTTATTGTGATAATTTAATGGGCTGAACTCTTTAACAGATTTCATTTAGCAAACATTTATCATGTACTGAGTATGCAGTAGTCTTTAGAAACCTTAGTTCTGTAGGGAAGTGAAGCATATAAAAAAAGTAAGAATTCTCAAGCCATGTGACATGTAGATACAATTATGTTTAAATGAAAGAGGTACTGGTGAGGGAGGAGAGGTTAAATTTATTCAGGGTGGGATGGAGGTGTAATGGAGAGATAAGAGAAGTCTCTGGTCTTAGCTCAGTTTAGAAAGCTAACTAGAGTCTGTCAGGTTGGCAAGTCAGAGGGGTATTTTCAGACCCAAGGAAAACATGTGAAAAAACATAGACATGAGATAGCATGTTCAGAAGATTATTAATATTGCTGGAGGGCAACATTTGGAAGATAGTGTCAGGAACTGGGAATTGGCAGAAGGTAGGAAGCAAGGTTGGTCCCAAGAATGGGGCTGAGTGGGGAGAACCTCTCAACCTTTCAAACCTTGGGAAGCACATCCTGGATCCATCTGACAACTGCTAGAAGATTCTCAGAGCGGGGACATGCTCAGACTTGCTATTTTGTAGGATCCCTCTGGCAACCCTGGGAAAGAGTCTAGGAGGAGTGAGACTAGAGGCAGCAAGATGAATAAGGAGGCTGTTGCAAACACAACTGGAAGACTTGAACTAGAGTCATGAATAGAGAGGAAGGGATAGATCTAAAACATACCAGGGAGACAGAAAGAATAAGACCTGGCCAAGGGGTGATAGGTACAAAGGAGACAGGGAGTCAAATTGAGTTCCAGGTTTTTTATTTTCCAGATGGCTTATGATACCCATCTGGCCCTAACATTAAAGGACAATTTATTTTATAGATTTAGTCATACAGGAACAGATATCCTCAGGCTTCGCTCAGCAGCGTGGAATGTGAACTGTGTTTCTTCAGGTCATCCTAGCCTTACATGGGCTAGGGGATGTGGGGATAAGGTTGTGAAGTGTGTGTAGGCGTTCAGGGTAGAAGTGGGAAGGAAGTAATGGCTTTTCTTTTGTTTTAATTGTAGTAAAATACGGACAACATATTGTATTTACTGTCTTAGTGATTTTAAACATGCAGTTCAGTGGTATTAAGTATATTTACATTGTTGTGCACCTGTCATCACCATCCATCCCCAGAACTCTTTCCATCTTGTAAAACTGACTCTGTACCCATTCAATTATAATTCCTCATTCTGTACTCTTCCCAGGTCCTCGCAAGCACCATTCTGCTTTCTGTCTCTATGAACTTGACCATTCTATGTACCTCAAATGACTAGAACTATAAAATATTTATCTTTTTGTGACTAGCTTGCTTCACTTAGCAGAATGCCCTCAAGGTTGATGCACATTATAATATATGTGAGAATTCCCTTCCTTTTCGTGGCTTAATAATATTCCATGGTATGTATATATCACATTTGTTTATACATTCACATCTTGCAATGGACACTTGCATTGCTTCTGCCTTTCAGTCATCGTGAATAATGCTGCTATAAACATAGGTGTACAAATATCTCTTCGAAACCCTGCTTTCCATCGCTTGGGGTGTAGACCCAAAAGTACAGTTGCTGGATTATATGGTAATTCTATTCTTAATTTTTTGAGGAAGTGCTATACTGTTTTCCATGGTGGCTGAATCATTTTACATGTCACCAATACTGTACAAGAGTTCCAATTTCTCCACATCCTCACCAACACTTGTTACTTTGTTTTTTGGGGTTGCTTTTTTGTTTTGTGTGTCTGTCTGTGTATGTTTATAGTAGACATCCTAATGGGTATGAGGTGAGAGGCCTTTTGCTCCAGCTTTCATTAGCTAAAAGCAGCTAATGTCTCTTTTAGTTGAGGGTTCCATAGAGTTTTCTGAAGTGACTTACACCATTGTTCTTGCCCCTGCTTTTTCCTGGTCACTGTTGTGATATTTCTTCTAGACGTGGATGCCTCTGTTGCTGAACTAATGTTCAAAATGGCCACCCCTGCCATCATTGGTGGGTGGCTACTTCTTTCTCTGTTCTGATAGCCATCAAGCCATGAGAGGTAATCACCCTCTCCCACTGCCCATCAGTCCCCAACGGAAACTTACACTCATAGCCTCACTTGCACTGGTTCCGAACCAATCATTTGACTTGTATTCAGTCTACTTCTGCCCCCTCTCTACCTGACACAAGGAGAAGGGCCAGAAAATAAAGTAGAAGGTGCAAACCTGGGCTACATTCCCACACTGTCCCCCTTTCCAGCCTAAGCCTGGTCTCCCTTTCTCCCTCCTCCTCTTCTAGTGTAAGTACTTTCCCCAGCCTGGATATAGTCCTGGAAGTGAAGGAGTGACCCCCAGTCTCCACCCACTTGAAGCATTCACCCTGCAGGATGACTACCAGTGCCACGGATCCAACCACTGTCTGCATGAGCCTTATAGGGCTTTCCTGCAAATAAAACCCTAATGGACCTACTCAGGGATTCCGAATTCATCCTCTGGCCTCTTGCTTTAATGTCATAGAGATTTCAGACCAGATTGCTAGAATTTAGACCTATCCTTCTGTCTAATATAGAAATTATTCATAGTTAAGTATCATATAAATCCTGGTAAAACAGGTTCCTGCAGTAGCTCAACATAGTATTTTCCGTACATCATTTCTTATTCTGTTCTATGCTCAGACCTGAGGTTTGGGGCCTGCGTTAGTTTCCTGGGGCTGCTGCCACCAATGAACACAAACTGGGTGGCTTAAAACAATAGACATTTATTCTCTTACAGTTCTAGAGGCCAGACCCCCAAAAGTGTCAGCAGGGGCCATTCTTTCTGAAGGCTCTGAGGAAGTATCTGTTCCGCACCTCTCCTCCAGGTTCTGGTGGCTCCCGGCAACCCTCAGCATTCTTTGGCTTCTGGCCTAACTCCAGTGTTGGTTTCCATCTTCACAGTTCTTCTTACCCATGTCTGTGTGTTAAATAACATTTTCCTTTCTCTTACAAGGACACCAGTCACTGGATTTGGGGCCCGCCCTCAATCCAGGATGACCTCAGCTCAGAATCCTTAATTATGTCTGCAAAATTCCTATTTCCAAATATGGTCACATTTCTAGGTACAGGGGTTAGGACTTAAATCTATCTTTTGGGAGTGACTGTGCACCCATGATGGGGCCCAACAGGCGGGTCACATCTGTAGCAGTTGTTCCACTGAGGTGGTGACCTAGAGAAAAGCTCTATCTGATAATTGGCTATTTGGAACAAATTGGGAAATAGCTTCCTTCTGACTTTAAAGTTAGGTCATATTTGGTGCTCTGAAGAGTATTTGTTGTTAATGAGAATTTAGAGTCTCTCTCTCTCTCTCTCTCTCTCTCTCCCTGCCCCCCCTTGAAATATGCCCACACACACAATTGTATTGTAATTTTCTACTTTAAATAATTTCCCCATTTTCTAAAGTGAATTCCTCTCAGTTTTCCACAAGACATTCCATTCTCCATCTTCACCTAGAATTGGACAAATGACTTAGGTTTTCAAAGAATGTCTCCCACATTCTTCAAAATCACACATTCTCCCATATTCCTTAAGGCAAGGAATTGCCTCTTGTCACCATGTTCCTTCCCTGAATGTGATGGTGAAAAGGCCTTGACCACCCCCACCCTCTTGCCAACTTTAGCTATGGCCACATGCTTCTCCTGCTCAGAAGCCAGCAGGAGACAGTAGCTGGGATGCTGGAGCTATTTAGAGTGGTATGATTAGTTTTCATGTCTCCTGACCACAGGCTTTGCCATTTGATGAATTTATGACACTGCTTGTGAATATCAGTTTCTACTTAGTAACTAACAAGAGTGACTGATTACACAATCCCAAATTGATATTTGGAAACTTTTAAGAAAAAAAAAAAGACTGGGAGATGAGATTTATTACCATTCTCAAGCACTTCCTGAACAGAATTTAAAACTCCCTCCTGGAAAAGATTGTAAAATAAGACTCTCCTTGGCCAAGGGAGAATAGTCTACAGAAAACAAACATAAATATCAAACAAGGAAACAAAGTCTTCTGGGAGAAATAAGGATGGCAATGAGATGTGGAAGTCAGAGAGAGAAATTGAAAGAGAGAGAGAGAGAAAGAGAGAGTGGGACACATGTTTGCACAAGCCTAATGATGTCAGCCTGTTCACAAGAGTTCACAAGAATGCCTTCCCCACTTACCACAAGGGAGCCAAGACCAGTATGAAGATGGGGCTCTTTTAATCATGGACTCAGTTACTTTCCTCTCCCCATTGTTTGTACCCACTCTGTGTTACACAATGCTAGGACTAGGAAAAAATGATACTGCCTGAATCTCATTGAAGTGTTCTTTAGCCTCAACGGTGAGGTGAAGCCTGCTTTAGATACCTTAAAAATTGGTTGGGCACCTTGAAACTGACTTTAGCAAGAATTAAATCTGTGGCATTGAGTTAGAGAGAGGAAAACTAGCTCTTTTGGACTAATGGTAGGTGTACTACTTTGCAAAAAGGAGACCAGAAAGGGAAGTGGAACACCCTAACATAAAGAGGTGCAGTACTCTCTATATTCACTGGACCATAGCAGCTGCAAAAAAGGTATAGTTCACCTCCTCAAATTAAATGGAGAGATGCTCCTTTTCTTCACAGGATGGAAACCACTATGATAATCTACACAAGTATTTAACTTACCAGAAAAGTGGTTTAAAAAATTAGTGACAAATTGTTTTCTCTTTTACCTCTGTGCTTTTGCCCAGAGGAAGAGACACAATATTATACTATTGGTACTTGCCTGCTGTCCTCTGGGAAATAGTCTCTCAATATGGAAAAGACAGGGATCAGAATAGCCCAGGAATAAGGGAATCCATCCATCCATCCATCCATCCATCCATCCATCCATCCATCATCCTACCAACACATTGAGTACAGAGGCATTCAGCACTGTAAGGGATGTAAAGGTAAATATGACACAATGCTGAAATTATATACCTTTTAACTGCAGAATCTTGTGATTCTGTAGTTTTCCCCATTAGATGATAAATCCACCAATCTTCCTCTAGCCATGCTCAACAGTTGACTACCAGAGAAAAGGTATCTATCTGAAGTCAAGAAATTTATGTTCAAATCCCAGTCCTGTTACAAGTTGTGTGGTTATGGGTTAATTAATTAAACTGTCTAGACCACAGCTTCCTCATTTGCAAGTGAGAAATAATTCCACCTTCAGAGAGTTATAGGGAATAAACAAAATATATAAAACTGCATATAGTAGTTCTCTTTCTCCTAATTCTTATAGGAAGAACTTTCCATCTAACAAGAATGTAGCATTTCTCTGTAAAATAGTCTATGGTATTTACAACTTTGGTTTAAGACTTGTAAAGAAAGGAATTTAATTGTATTCCTCAAGTCAGTATTACCTGGCAGGTCTCCTGGGTTTTTTTTTTTTTGTAGACTATCTCCTTTCCAGGATTCTCAGAGTGTCCTAGTCTGAAGAAGTTTCGAAGTTCTCGGTCCATCTCCTGCTTCGTGCCAGGTCACCTTGGGTTTCTGTCTTTTCCAGCGCTGCATCTCCTTGAATATTTATGGTTTTAGCACATGCTAATGCATTTAGGAGCTCCAAAGGAACCATTATTGCTCTTACTCATGCTTAAATGTTTGCTCACCCAGCCCACAGACTCGCTGGCACATACCAGGGAGCCACATGCTTTTCCCAAGTATGTGGGTCAAAGGCTATTTTTTATCATTTGGGTCAGATACATACTATTTATAAACTTATCTTAATTAGATTTTTAAAAATATCCTAAAGTTTCTCCAGCCAAAACTTTGGGTTCAGAAAATGTTTATTCCTGAATGGTATTTTTTATTATTCAAAATGCATTTATGGTTCTTGAGAAAAATAAGATGAGAATTGGCAAATGCCATTTGAAACAAAGGGGGAAATATCTACAGAGGTGGAAATTCCACACTATTTTTCTTATTTCATAGAGATTACACTGGGCATAATTGTGGATTTTTAAAAAGACCTTGCCCTACCAATTTCTTCTGCCAACCAGATCTGAGATTATGGGCAAATAATCTCTCAGAGTTTACTTTTCCAATTTGTAAATGGGGAGTATAATACCTAAGTTCAGGATGGTGTGAGATCATAGGTAATGCCTGTAAGACATGTGGAAGACAGCCTGACACATTACACTCAATAAACACTGTATCCTTGTTTTGATTTCCTCATATTTCCCACTACATGCATATGTACTGTATCTCAAGGGTGGGGCCTTTTGTAGGTCAAAGTGTCAGCTTCACCATATAAGCTATCACCAATGCAAAATTTTTCTTCTATGCTTGAAGGATGTTACCCTTCCCTTTTTTATATATGAATACTAAAATTTGGTGGTAGAGATTATTGATTATATACATTATTGAATATAGATTATATTTAATCTATATTGTAGTCTAGCACACAGAGAAGTAGTTGAAATACCCCCATTTCATGCATTGTGGATATACATATTGAACACCTTAGGTGTCTGGGGCTGTTAGGCTTAAGTACACAGTGATAACCAAACATACATGCTCCATATTTTCATGATGTTTCAAACCTTAAATACAAAAATTATATGTGTAATTACAAATTGTAGTAAATGCCATGAAATAAAGGACTAAAGGTTATGAGAAAGAATAACACAGGGAACAAAACTTAGATTAGAGGATTGGTCAAAGCAGCCTTCTTGGGGAGAAATGTCCTTTATTTAAGCTTTGACCTATACCAAGAGCTGGTCAGGAAAATAACAAAAACAAATTGCATTCCAAGTGAGCCTGGGAAAAGTGATCTATTTTGAGAAACCAGGAGAAGAGAAGGTCCCAATCACCTAATGAAAAGGAGCATGAGGAAAGATGGCATTAGAGGGGTGACAGGGCAGGACCGCCAAGGTCTTGTGGTCATGTTACAGGGTCTACATGTTATTTTGTGTACAGTGGAGATAATAGAAGTATTTTAAGTGGAGGAATGAACTGCTCAGATTCAGGATTTTTAGATGACATTCTAGCTGCAGTGAAAAGAATGAGTTGGGATTTGGGTGGGAAGGGAAGTGTGGAGGTTAAGAAAGAAAGCAGGGAGACTAGGCAGAAGGTGGGAGAAACCACTGTCTTGGCGTAAGTTGGAGGCTGAGCTGAGAGCACCTGCTGCTGGATGGATCACAGGAAAGAGGTTGAGGAGGGAAGGACTGACAATGAGTTCTCTTTCCTGCTTGAGTAACTGAAAACAGTGCCCCACTAACAGAGCATCATAAGAGTAGTCTTAAGTTGGTCATGGATTTCAATTGCTTATTAATTGGGTATTAATTTATATACTTAGAGAATTTTGCTTAGGATTTTCTTTTTTCATTGTTTTGTTTCTACCAAATTGCTAGTTGTTACCATCTTGATTGTCTAGTTGATGGTCTCCAATTCTTTGCTGGCAACAAGACCTTCAACATAAGAGTATGGAACTGTTGGGTTGTCTAGGTACATCATCTTCTACCCAGTCTTAGTCATCATTGCAAATCTTTAATAACTACTGCTTTAGAAGAATGTCAAACTCCAACAGGGTTGTTCTCATTGTTCTCTGAACATCTGCCCGTTTTTTTTTTCCTGCACCTTTGCTCTTGTCTGCAATGCCCTGCTCCTTCCTGGCTGCCAAGTAGAAATTTGATCATCCTTTAAGATTCTTTATGCTACTGCCTCTGAGAAGCCTTTACGGATCAATCAGCTCAGTTGACTTCTTCTGACACATCAAACTTGACCTTGAAATCTTAGTTTTCTTTGTATGAGTATGGGTCTTTTCTACCCACTTACATTGTAAGTTTCTTGAAGACAAGGATGAGGTCTTTCTATGCTTCCAGAAACTTTCATAAATCCTCACACATGGTCAAAATTTAAAAATGTTTCTTGGTCAAGTCAGGTGGGAGGGGAGCCTGCTGAAGAGATATTCTAGGTCAGGTACAACCTTAAAACAATGTTTACACTACAAACTAAAAGCAACTACCTGATGGCACATAAATAATATGAAGTTTCTGCACATATCTGCACATATCACAAAAGAGTTATGTCATGGCCTCTGTTTTCTCCTACCTATCAATGCATATTGGAGACTGAACTTGAAGAACATATTTTTTAGAGCTTTGTGATATTTCAATGCTATCTGTGCTGTACATTCTAGAGTCACATTGTTTGTTTTGTTTTTCATTCTCTGAAATATATTCATCAAGACAGTTTCTGGGCGTGGATCCAAAAAACAGTTTCAAGAAACCAGGGAATTAAATAGCACCAACCAAATTTTCAGTTGTAACAATAACTATTAAGCAGATCTCATTTAATTCTGGTCTGTGATCTGGACCATGGAAAATTAACTCTTGCCTTTTCAAGTCTCAATATTTATGAAGCTGGGATACCAAACTAGTGTCTGTCTAGATTTTTGATACCCTAACCCCCAACCCAAGTGTGCCATATCATAGCACACATATCTTTAAAGCGTGTCTAAAGTTGTTTTCTTTGAGAATTTGGGGAATTTTCAAAATAATCTGGAAGCCATTTATAGTATCATAAAGCCAGTATATGTAGTCTTTTTGTTTAGGAGCTTGAAGTAAAAAGAAAAAAAAAAAAGGAAAGCAATGTCAATATGGACACAACATAATTTTTACATTGCATTTTATTGTCCTGTTTCTGGAAACCATTCAGAATTCTTTGAACTGGATTCCTCTCCTCCTTTTGTCTGGGGATCTCAACATCTACCCTAGTGGTTCTTAATCCAAGCTCAAATTAGAATGCTCTGTGGAACTGACATCCAGGCACCAGGGTGATTCTAATGTGCAGCCAGGGTTTAAGACTAAGGAAGCTAACTAAACATTAACACGCTATAGCAGATGTGCTTCAATCTGAGCACAGTGGAGTGGAAATGTTCATAACAGCCTTCATTACAATAGGTCCAGTCTGGAAACAACCCAAATGTCGATCAAAAGTAACTAAATGGATAACTAAATCATTAAATACTCACACAAGAGAATGCAATATGGCAGTACCAATAGCTGAGTTATAGCTATGCAAAACAGCATAGATGAGCCTCATAATGTTGACTGGAAGAAGCCAGACCTAAATAAATGTATATTGTTCCATTACATTTTTATAAGATTCAAACATGGACAAATTTAATCTATGTTGTTAAAAGTCAGGATATTGATTACGTTTGGGGAGGGAGTTGGGGCAGGAATGGGGAGTGATGACAGGGAGAGAATTCATGGTGTTGGTAATGTTCTCTTTTTGGAGCTTTGCAAAGTTAGAAGCCTAAGGTTATACAACATAAAATTATGTTTTGCTTTATCATTTCAGTATGACCTCAAATCTATATGCTGAAATAATTAAAGAAATTCAACTATATTAACAAACAATATAATCTTTTGGAAGAAGCTCTTTGGTGAAAAATAATAATAATGAAAGTTTACGGTGTCATTTATCATTATGGGTCTTGATTTGCTACTAGTTCTTGTTTCGTTTTGTTTTTTTCAATGTGATGCAGTCTTGGAGACAGACCTACTTAAGATAATATTTTGGAAGTTAATATATTAATTACAGTAAATGGGGGTCTAAGAAATCTGTTCATTTAAGTCTATTTTAAACCAAATAGCATATGGTATAAAGCCAATTATATGATTTTCAAACAAATGTAATATCTTATAGATTCACATTGGTTTTTCTTTTTTAAAATTTTTAGGGGCACCTGGGTGGCTCAGTCGGTTAAGCATCTGACTTCAGCTCAGGTTATGATATCATAATCCATGAGTTTGAGCCCTGCGTTGGGCTCTGTGCTGACAGCTTAGAGCCTGGAGCCTGCTTCGGATTCTGCGACTCTGTCTCTGTCTCTCTGCCCCTCCCCTGCTAGTGCTCTGTGCCTCTCTCTTAAAAATAAATAAACATTAAGAAAATAAAAAATAAATAAAAATTAAAATTTTTTTAATGTTTATTTTTTGAGAGAGAGGGAACACAAGCAGAGAAGGGGAAAAGAGAGGGGGACAGAGGATCCAAAGTGGGCTTGTGCTGACAGCACTGAGCCCGGTGTGGGGCTTGAACTCATGGACTATGAGATCATGACCTGAGTGTCAGTTGGACACTCAGCCAACTGAGCTACCCAGGTACCCCCAGACTCACATTGTAATATAGACCTTAGCAGGGTTAACACTGGACTATTTTAAACCACCCTTGATGTCTTGAAGGTACCTAATAAATTTATGAGTTGAAACATTTTATTGATTCAGCTGATACTGGACTGAATCATTTAATTTATTTTGAAATGTTATTTTCTGATTATGATAGTAATATAAGTTTATTGCAGAAAAGTTAGAAAATAATAAAAAGAAAAATGCTCATAATTCAAACACCTGGAGGTAAGCACTTCTAAACATTTTTTTAAAGTTTATTTATTTTTGACAGAGAGAGCGTACATGTGCGAGAGAGGGGCAGAGAGAGAGAGAGCGAGAGAGAGAGAGAGAGAGAGAAAGAGAATCATAAGCAGGCTCCATGCTGTCAGTGCAGAGCCCAACATGGGTCTTGAGCCCACAAGCTGTGAAATCATGACCTAAGCCAGAATCAAGAGCCAGATGCTTAACCCACTGAGCCACCCCACTTGGAGGTAAGCACTTCTAACACTGTGGTATAATCCTCTGGGAAGAGGTATATGTACATGCATTTAAACAAAATTAGCTACATAGCTTTGAATCCCTTTTGTCATCTAGTTGTATAAGCATTTTGCTAAGTCATAAATGTTCTGCAGGGCTATGAATTTTAAAGGTCACATAGCATGCCATAACTTATTTAAACACTACTGTTGATCATTTAGGGTTTTCCATTTTCTTGCTTCCATTAGGTGCAAAGAATGAGCTTTGCAAGGTGTAGAAAACAGGGTAAGGACTGTCAATTGTATCTCAATTAAAAAGGAAAAAGAACTACAGCAGGTAATATGAGGGGGAGGAGCTGGCATGAGCAAATTTTTGTGCACCTTGTCTATTGCTGGCATCCTTCTCTCCCTCGTCCTCTTCTTTTGTCTACTTAACCCCTAGCCCCCACCTTTTTCTTCCTCCTCCTTCTTCTCCTCCTCCTTTCCTCTGGCTACACTGGCCTCCTTGCTTCCCATCAGTACACAAGTTTACTCTCCTGCCTTTGGGAATTTGTGGCTCCTTCTGCCTAGATCACTTTCCTGTCACCATGTAGTTCCCTCACTTCCTTGAGGTCTTTATTCAAATGTCACCTTTTCAGTAAGACCCTCTCTGGTCACCCTATCTAGTATTTCACACACTTAACCCCGATTCTTATATCGTCTCCAAGATTTGTTTACCTTTTTCCCTCTAGCATTTGTTATTATCTACCATAGTTTCTATTTCCATTATCTTTGTCAGTCTCCCCCACTGGACTATTAAGCACTAAGAGCACAGGGATCTTCACTCCTTTTGTTTGCTGCTGAATCCTCAGTGTCTAGACTGTGTCATCTCATTCTAAATGCTCAAAACATATTTGTTGAATGAATCAATGAATCAACATCACTGTTGTCATAATCATCATCAACAGCCCATCTCCTTTAGGAATCCTTTATTGAATATCCACGCTGTATGGAAATTTATAATCCAGTCAGAACAACTGGGTACATAATTTAACAGACTCCATTACTTGAAGTAACCCCCTCAGAGTACATCCTCAGAGACAGATCAAACAATGAAATTGAATAGATGGTATTTGTTTATGTCACTGAACATAACAGCTAGACCATAAGAAGCTGGAAAAACTGCTCTAAGTGCATAATTAACCAGATTAAAATGATTCAAAAGGGATTTGTGAAGGAAAGGAAATTCGGGGTTAAGGAACCTCTTAATCTTCCCAATTCTTGCAAAATGTGAGGAATAATTTATTAAGATGACAGGATTTATCCACCTTATCTAGAAGAACAAGACAGCCTGACCCAGTCTGCCCATAGTAACTCTGCCAAACCTCAGTAGTGGATCAACTCAAAAGTACATTTTCCTTGTTCCGCCTCCTGTTCCAAAACCAATAGACGCTGTTGAAGAAAAGCAAGTAACCAGCTCCATTGCACATATGCAATACTCAGCTTCATGCAGGCCCACAGCTCTGCTTAGCAATCCTAGAATAGAGAGGTTCTCAATAGTTTTGGTCCAGAACCCACTTTGTACTAAATTATTAAGGACCCCAAAGAACTTTTGTTTATGTGCATCATATGTATTGATGTTTATTAGAAATTAAAATCAAGAAATTTCAAAAATATTTAAATAATTTAAAAATAGCAATAAAATCAATATATGTTAATACAAATAACATATTTTTATGAAAAATAACAATATTTTCCAAAAGAAATCAGTGAGAAGATGAGCATTGTTTTACATTTGTGCTAATCTCTTTAATGATTGATTTAATAAAAGATAGCTGGATTCTCATATCTGCATCTCCATTCAGTCTGTGTAGCTTCTGGAAGACTCCACCATCCACTCATGAGTGAGAGTGAAAATGTAGTAACTTATTGCACTGAGTCTGTCTTCCTGAAGTTTCCTGATGGTTTTTGCTTGTTACCAATAACCTCCCAATCAATGTCAAATCCTGTGGTAGGGATTTAGCTAAAGGTATTGGGGAAGACTTCATGGGCATTGAGGTAGGTATTAAAGGCTGACTCTGAGTATACAAGTCAAGGTAGAAGAAAGGGCAGTGATGGGTGAGGGTGTAGGGAGAACAATCCCTGTGACAGGAGATGAGGGAAACTGAGGCTGGAAATGTCCCATAAGGAATCTGGGCTCCTCCTGGGGGCATTAAGAAGCATGGAAGGTGACAGGCAGGCTAGTTTGGGAAGGAGGCGTATTGAGAAATACTTCCTTTTTAGAACAAGAGGAAAGGGAGCAAAGGATACAGATATTGCTAGTGGTGGTAGTGACATGTAGGAGAGTAGAGTGCTCATTCATCTACTCAGTGGATTATTGAGCTCCCCCTAAGTACCATATGATTGATAGTTTTACTTACTCTGCATGTATAAGATGAACACCATCTGGGAGGAAGGGTATGGTTACAGCTTAGAAGGGCAGTAAAAGTTTGAAACAACTTCTGCAACTGGTATTGGTAAGGGTCTCACAAAGATTGACAAAGAACCACCAGGGTTTCATCAGTGGATAGGCTAATCCACGGTCAGGAAATTGTAAGAGCCAGTGGAGCAGAAGACAAAAAGTGTAAATGAACTATGAGTGCTCATGAGAGCGCAGTTAAGATGATTGGCCCTAGATTTCAGGTTTTTTTTTTTTTTTAAATCAAGGTAAAATTTACATAACATAAAATTAACCATTAACCATTTTAAAGTGTCAGATTCAGTGGCATTTAGTACATTCACAGTCATGTGCAACCATCACCTCTGTCTACTTCCAAGATATTTTATCACCTAAGAGGTAGTCCTGTTCCCATTAAGCAGTCACTGCCCATTCACCCCTCCTCCCAGCCCTAGGAAACAATTAATTTCTTCTCTTTCTATGGATTTTCCTGTTCTAGGTGTTTCATATCAATAGAACCATGCAATATGTGACTTGCTTCTTATGATTTCAAACTTCTTCCATGTTGTAACACATATGAGTACTTTATTTCCTTTTGCTGCCAACTAATGTTCCATTTTATGGATATACTACATTTTGTTTATCTATTCGCCAGCAACGCGCATTTGTGGTTTATTTCTACTTTTTAGCTATTATGAGTAATGTTGCTATGAACATTTGTGTACAAGTTTTTGCGTGGACATACGTTTTCGTTTTTCTTGGGTATATACCTAGGAGTGGAAATGCTGGGTCATAGGGTAGCTCTATGTTAAACTATTTAAAGACCTGCCAAACTTTTCCAAAGCAGCAATGTATTTCCACCAGCAATACATGAGGGTTCTAAATTCTCCACCTCTTTGCTTGTTATTATTTGTCTTACTTTATTATATCCTTCCTTGTGCGTGTAAAGTTGTAGTTTGACTTGCATTTCCGTAATGACTAATGCTACTAAGCAATCTTTCACATGCTTACTTACCATCTGTACCTTTTCTTTGGTGAAGGGCCAGTTCAGCTCTTGCCCATTTTCTATTTGGATTGTTTGTTTTTTTAGCATTTCGAGAATTCTTAATATATTCTTGATGCATACGTGATTTGCGAATATTTTCTCCCATTTTGTACCTTGCCTTTTCATTCTCTTAACAGTGTCATTTGCAGAGCAGAGACTTTTAATTTTGTTGAGGCCCAAACTACTATTTTAAAAAAATGTATGGATCATGCTTTCTCATGTCATGTCTAAGAACTGTTTGCCTAACTTTACTTTCTGAAGATTTCCTCCTTTTTTCTTATAAAAGCTTTATAGTTTTACACTTTTACATTTACATCCACAATCCATTTGAGTTAATTTTTATACAAGTTATGAATTTAGGTCAAGGCTTACTTATTTATTTATTTTGCCTATGAATATTTAATTGTTCCAGTAACATTTGATGAAAGACTATATCCCCTTTACCGTTAGATTGGCTATGTGTCATTGTCAGAAATTGGTTGACTATGCTCGTGTATAGCCTCAATTTCTGGATTCTCTGCTATGTCTCCTTGACCTATGTGTCCATCTTTCTTCAATACCACACTGCCTTGATTACTGTAGGTTTATAGTAAGTCTTAAAATGGGGTAAAGTGAGTTCTCCAGCTTTGTTCTTTTTCAAAGCTGTTTGGCTGTTCTAGTTCCTTTGTCTTTTCATACACATTTTAGAATCAGCTTGTTGATATTTACAAAAAATTCTGGAATTTTGATTGGGATTATGTTGAATCTATAGATTAAGTTGAGAATTGACATCTTAACAATTCTGAGGCTTCCATGGATAGACATGACATATCTTTCTATTTATTTATATCTTCCTTTATTTCTCCAATCAGCCTTCTGTAGCTTTCAGCATACAGATCCTGTACACGTTTTGTTAGATTTAAATCTAAGTATTTCAATTTTTGGTATGATTTTGAATGGTACTTAAAAATTTTTTCATATTCTAATTGTTCATTGCTAATGTATAAAAATAAAACTGATTTTTATATATTGACCTAGTATTCTGGTGTTTATAAATTATTTATGAGTTCTAGAAAATTGATGTATACTCCTTAGGATTCTTTTGATGTTGATAATTATATCATTTAAGAGTTGAGATAATTTTCAGGGTGCCTGGGTGGCTCAATCAGTTGAGTGTCTGACTCTTGGTTTCAGCTTAGGTCATGATCCCAGGGTCATGGGATCATGTCCCGTGTTGGGCTCTGTGCTAAGCATGGAGCCTGCTTAAGATTCCCTCTCCCTCTCTCTCTCTCTCTCTCTCTCTCTCTCACCCTCTTTGCTCACTCTTTCTTTCTAAAATAAAAATTAAAAAAATAAAAGAGTTGAGATAGTTTTCTTTCTTTTTTTTTTCCCAATCTGAAAGCCTTTTTTATGCCTTTTCTGTCCATGCCATTCTTGTGCTCAGGGGAGGTACTGGTATTTATGACAATTTGCACACAGAATTGGGAGATTCCCTTCTTTGATTCTCTCCTTTCTTGGATTTCTCCCAAACTTTCCACATTCAAAGGGATCCTATTCTAGCTCCAGTCCAAGGTGGTAGTATAGGAAGACCTTGAACTCACCTCCTCCTAGGCGAAAGAGGACTTCAACTACCTCCATATTGACCTTAACTTTCTAGTTGATTAAGTTCTTCTTTCCAGTTTGTCTCTTAATTCAGGCCAAAGACCCTGAGGGCAAAGCAACGCCTGCCGGGAACTGAAACTACCCCTCAAGCAATAAGGACTGCCCTGAGCCAATAAGACTCCACCATCAACTCCAAGACAATGACCAACCTGACCTTTACTGACCACCTGCATGTACCCACCCACCTTTGTCCCACATTTTCTTTACATATTCCTGGAAGTATTTTTGGTACTTTAGAGACAGTCTTTGATGTTAGTCTGCTATCTTCCTGGTGTTGGCCTCACTGAATAAATTCCCTCTTTGTTTCATCTCCACTAGTTCCTCTGCCTTTGGATTTTGTCAGTGGTGAGTAGACAAACCTGGTCTTCTTGGGTCCCCTGGAGCTAGGTGCTCTTGCACCCTAACTCCCTGGCTACATATTTGGTGAGCCAGCCAGGAGCTGTACTTCCAGTTTGTCCAGCTCCCTCAGGATTATACCTATTGATAGAACAATTACTCCTGAAGAACTGAGGACTGACTGAACAGCTTCTGCCCAACAAAATATAGAATATCAAAAGACAACAGCAAGAGAAACAGACAGTAACAAAGGGAACCCTCACCCCTAATGTTGCCAAGGGAAGTGGGGAGAGATAGTACTGAGAGACCAGGAACAGACTCCTCTGTCCTTGGGCACAGAAAAAAAAAAAAAAAGCTGCAGTTTAAAAAGAGCAACTGGCGTTTAAAAGAGAGGACTAGAATTCTGCCAACAACAACAGAGGAGCCATGGGAGCACTCTCTGGGTCACAGGGACTGGAGAATGACAGGTTTACATGTTTTTATCCACCATTTTTTTTAATGTTTATTTATTTTTGAGACACAGAGAGCACAAGCAGGGCAGGGGCAGAGAGAGGGGGACAGAGAATCCAGAGAGGGCTCCACACTGACAGCAGTGAGCCTGATGTGGGTCTCAAACTCATGAACTGCGAGATCATGAGATTATGACCTGAGCCAAAGTCAGCCACTCAATTGACTGAACCACTCAGGCCCCACATTTTCCATCTGCCTTAAAAGCACGGACCAGAGCAGGATCCAGTTTCTGTAGCTGGCCTGCAGCCTCAGTAAGCCCCAGGCCCACAATGCACACCAGTGCCAATTGCACTAGGACACACACACACACACACACAAGCCATGCTTTTTTTTCTTTTTTCTTTAAAAAATTGCAGTTTCAAAGAGCAACAAGCATGTAAAAGATCCATTTCTGGACTGTACCCCACCTCAGCTCCTGCTGCCCCTTCAGGGCATTCTCTGGGTGGAGAGTCCTGGCATACCCTAGTTTACATCCACTTCAGCTTCAAATATCTTGTCAAGGTGTCCTCTGCATGTAGAGCTCCAAGTCCCTTCAGCTGGTACCCACTTTAGTTTCAGCTATCCTGCCCAGGCACCCTCTGTGTAGAGAGCTCAAGGACCTCCTGACCCATAGACTGCTTTAGTTCCAGCCACTCTGCCAGGGCACCCCCTTGTACAGAGCTCCCCAGGACACATCAACTTGCATCCATTTCAGCTTCAGCTGTCCTGCCAGGGTATCCTCAATACACAGAATCCCAGGACACCCCAGCCTGCACTCACGTCAGCTTTAGCTATCCTGACAGGGCACCTGACATGTAGAGAGCCCCAGGATCCCCAGTCCAGGCCAGTCACGGCTTCAGCCAGCCAGCAAAAGTCACCAACTGCCACACACAGTCTACACAGGGGACAACCATATACAAGACCATTCCTTCAAGTTTAGGAGAAGTAGCTGCTCTGCCTAATCTATAGAAACAAATACAGAAAGCCAAGCAAAATGGGAGGCAGAGAAATATGCTCTAAAAGAAGGAATTAGAAAAAAATCCCAGAAAAAAACTAAAACAGATGCTCACTGGGTTGCAGAGAAAAGGGGAAGAACTAAGTGAGACCTTTAATAAAGAAACTGAAAATATAAAAAAGAATAAATCAGAGTTGAAGAATACAATAACTGAAATAAAAAACACACTACAGGGAATCAGCAGTACACTAGGGTATGCAGAAGGACATATCAGTGATCTGGAAGACAGACTAATGGAAAGCACCAAGATGAATAGCAAAAAGAAAATAATTTTTAAAAAAATGAGGATAGGTTAAGGGATCCCTTGGAAATATCAAGTGAGCAAAAATTCACATTATAGGGATTCCAAAAGAAGGAGAAAGGGGTAGAAAAATTATTTGAAGAAATAATAACTGAAAACTTTCCTTAACTAGGGAAAAAAAATAGATGTCTAGGACAAGAAGCACAGAGTTCCAAACAAGATGAACCCAAGGAGATCCACACCATGATACATAATAATTGAAATGTCAAAGTTTAAAGATAAAGAAAGAATTTTAAAAGTGGTAAGAGAGAAGCAAAAATTTACCTATGATTAAAAACAAAAGCAAACAAACAAAAAACACCTAAAGCTATAAGCTGATTTTCAGCAGAAACTTTGCATGGTGGGAAAGAGTGACATGATATCTTCAAAGTGCTGAAAGGACAAACCTACCACCAAGAAAACTCTACCTAGCAAGATTATCATTAAGATTTGAAAAAGAGATAAAGAGTTTCCCAAACAAAAGATAAAGGAGTTTATCAATATTAAATCAGCCATGTAAGAAATGTTAAAGGGGAAAGAAATAGGTGCAATTAGATATTACAGAATTATGAATAAAAAGATGTAAAATATGACAACATACACATAAAATATGGAGGAAGGAGTAAAAAAATGTTATTCTTTTTAAATTTCTAGAATGTGAACTTAAATGACCATCAAATTAACAGACTGTTATATTCTTGGGATGTTATATGTGAGTCTTACGATAACAACAAACTCAAAACACAAAAATACACAAAAAATAAAGAGAAAGAAAGCCAATTATAGCACAACAGAAACTCATCTATGACAAAGAAAGAGAGCAAGGAAGAAAGAAGCAGAAAACTACAAAAAACAATGAGAAAACAAAGAACAAAATTTCAATAAGTACATACAGATCAATAATTACTTTAAATATAAATGGCCTAAGTGCTCCAATCAAAAGACATAAGGTGACAGGATGGATAAAAAACAACACCCATCTAAATGCTGCCTACAAGAGATCACTTCAATCCTAAAGACACACACATACTTAAAGTGAAGGGATGGAAATACATTTACCATGCAAATGAAAGTAAACAACAACAGCAAAACCCCAGAGCCAGGGTAGCAATACCTATATCAAACAATATAGACTTTAAAGTCTTCAATAAAGCATTAGCAAACCGCACTCAACAACACACTAAAATGATCAAGTGGGATTTATTCCAGGGGATCAAGGATGGTTCAATATTCTCAAATCAATCAACATGATATGCCACATCAACAAAACAAAGGTAAAAACCATATGATCATCTCAATACATGCAGAAAAAGCATCTGAAAAAATTTAACATCTATTCATGATAAAAATTCTCAACAAAGTAGGCTTAGAGGGGACATACCTCAACATAACAAAAATACTATTTTGTGAAACTTTTTTTTTATGTTAAACAGCTCACACCTAACATCTTAATGTAAAAAACTGAGAGCTTTCCCTCTAAGATCAAGAACAAGATAAGGATATCTACTCTTGCCACTTTTATTTAATGTAGCACTAGAAGTCCTAGCCATATCAATCATATAAGAAAAAGAAATTAAAGTCATCAATATTGGTAAAAAAGCTAAACTGTCACTATTTGCAGAAGGCATAAGAATATACATAGAAAACCCTAAAACTTACCCCAAAAACTACTAGAAGTAATAAATGAATTCAGTAAAGTTGCAGGATACAGAATTGATACCCAGAAATTGGTAGCGTTTCCATATAATAATAATGAAGTAATAGAAAGAGAAATTAAGAAAACAACACCATTCATAATTGCACCAAAAGAGTAAAATAGCTAGGAATAAACTTATCCAAAGAGGTGAAAGACCTGTACTATGAAAACCATAAAAACAATGATGAAATTGAAGATCACACAAACAAATGGAAAGATATTCCATGCTCATGGATTGGAAGAATTAATATTGTTAAAATGTCCATATTACCCATAACAATATACGGTTTCAATGCAATCCCTATCAAAATAGCAAAAGTATTTTTCACAGAACTGGAACAAATAATGCTAAAATTTGTATGGGACCACAAAAGACCCTGAATAGCCAAAATAATCTTGAAAGACAAAAACATAGCTGGAGGTATCAAAATCCCAGATTTCAAGATGTACTACAAAGCTGTAAGTAATCAAAATAGTATGGTAGTGGCACAAAAATAGACACATAGATCAATGAAACAGAATAGAGAGCTCAGAAATAAACCCATGATTATGTGGTAAGTTAATCTATAACAAAGGAGGCAAGAATATACAATGGGGAAAAGACAGTCTCTTTAACAAATGGTATTGGGAAACCTGGACAGCTACATGCAAAAGAATGAAACTGGATCACTTTATAACACTGCACACAAAAATAAATTCAAAATGGATTAAAGACCTAAATGTGAGACTTTAAATAATAAAAATCCTAGAAAGGTAAACAACAGTAGTTTCTCTCACATCAGCTACAGCAACATTTTTCTAGATATGTCTTCTAAGGTAAGGGTAACAAAAGCAAAAAAAAAGAAAGAAAAAAAAAGAACTGTTAAGATTACAGCAAAATAGAGCAGGTCACAAAAGCCACCCTCAGGTAGAGTAATGAGACTTCACTTCTTGATGGGGAAATGGCAGGATCACATTGCAGAAGAGCACATTTGATGGGAGATACTGTGGTAGCCGTCTTTGGAAAATACAATCTGCTACACTCAGTTCATCTATTCCTGTTCATCTGCCAACACAGCTCACCTGTATAAGGAATGCTTCTGGGCTCCAGCTTGTTTAGTTACTTTCTTCATTTACTTGTGAACACAGAACAAATCACAATTACTAAAATGCATAGAGGAAGTCAGAGGGTATTAGTGTCACAAATAAATCATGTTTATTTCACAAACCAGAAAAAAAAAAGATTACAGCAAAATAAAAAGGGTTTGTACAGCAAAGGACACCATTAACAAAATAAAAAGACAACCTAACGAATGAGAGAAAATATTTGCAAATGATATATCCAGTAAGAGATTAATATCTAAAATATATAAAGACTTTATACAACCCAATACCAAAAAACCAAACAATCCAATTAAAAAATGGGCAGAGGACCTTTTTTCCAAAGAAGACATACAGATGGCAAATAGCTACATGAAAAGATGCTCAGCATTACTAATCATCAAGGAAATTCAAATCAAAAACACAATGACATATCACCTGTCAGTATGGCTAAAACCAAAAATACAACAAATAACAAGTGTTGGCAAAGATGTGGAGAAAAAGGAGCTCTTGTACACTGTTGATGGGAATGTAAATTGGTCCAGCCACTGTGGAAAACACTGTGGAAGTTCCTCAAAAATTTTAAAATAGGAATACCATATGATCCAATAATTCCACTACTGGGTATATACCCAAACAAAAACACTAATTTGAAAAGATATGCACCCCTCTGTGTACTTCAGCATTATTTACAATAGTGAAGATGTGAAAGCAACCTGAGTGTCCACTAATAGATAAATGGATAAAGGTGTGGTATAAGTGTATGGTGGAATATTATACAGTCTTGTCAAAAATGATGAGATCTTACCGTTTGTGACAATATGAATGGACCTAGAGGGTATTATGCTATGTGTAGTAAGTCAGACTGAGAAAGACAAATATCATGTGACTTCACTCATCTGTGGAATTTAAAAAAAAGAATAAAGAAACAAAAAGCAGAATCAAACCTGTAAATAGAGAACAACCTGATGGTTGCCAAAGGGGAGGGAGAATGAGGAATGAGCAACGTGGGTAAAGGGAGATACAGACTTCCAGTCTGGGAATGAATAAGTCATGGGAATAAAAGGCACATTATAATGATATTGTAATAATGTTGTATGGTGATTGACGGTAGGTACATTTGTGGTGGGCATAGTATACTGTAGAAACTTGTTGAATCATTATGTTGTACACTGAAACTAGTATAACATTGTATTTCAACTGCATTCAAATAAAAAAATGAAAAACAAAAAAAAAGAAAATCCAAATCTGGTCCTTTGGCCAGAAAGCGAGGATTTCTTTTGGTGTTTTATTCAGCCTGCTGTTGCACATTTCTGCAACACTCAGTTTCCCTTGGGGGGGGGGGGGCAAAGTGGCAAAAAAATAGCTAAATAAATAAATAGGATTCCCTCACCTCTGTGCTGTAGGACTGCTTTTCTTGGTATCTCTGGTCAGAAAAACGGGGTTTTTCTCTTAGGGTTTTGGTGCCCATTTCACTAGGTTGTAGCTCTTGAGGCAACATACTCTTGAGGCAAGGCAAAGAGAAGAAAAGAGAGAAAAAAAAAACCCAGGAGATTTCCTCTACATTTTCTGGCTAATATGAGACTCTGGCCAGGAAGATAGGTTTTCTCGAAATATTGTTGCCTTTACCCACTTCAGAGTTTCACATTAGAGCTGCCCTCAGGTCAATCACTGGAGACAAAAGAGGGAAAACACAAATTTGTCATATAAGTCTGGATTAGTTAGGTGTGTCCAGAAAAATTGGGCCAATAGGAGACTATAAGTATATGATTTAATATGAGGAATTCACTCACACAATTATGAAGGCTGGGAAGTCCCAGAATGTACTGTCTGTAAATTGGAGACCCAAAAAATTGGAGACCCAAAAAACCCTCTAATCACCCAAAAAAGCCAGTGGTATGATTCAATCTAAGTTCAAAGGTCTGAGAACAGGGGAGAAAATGGTGTAAATCCAAGGAAGCAGAAGACTGATGTCCCAGCTTATGCAGTGAGGAAGGAACTGGTGGGGACTAGGGGTGGGGCATGGATTCCTCCTTTTTCTGCCCTGTGTTCTATTCAGGACCTCAGTAGATTGAATGCTGCCCACACACACTGGGAAGGACAGTCTGCTTTACTGAGTTCACCAGGTCAAATGCTAAACTCATCCAGAAACACTCTACAGATACCCCCAGGAATAATGTTTAGTCTGGGCACCCCATGGCCCGCTCAAGTAGAAATGTAATAATAACCATTACAGGGTCATTCTTCAAATTTTGATTCCCTTCCCCTATTCACCTCCTATTGTTAACTTTTAAAATTTTTTTTAAATGTTTATTTCTGAGACAGAGACAGAGACAGAGTGCGAGTGGGGGAGGGGCAGAGAGAGAGGGAGACACAGAATCTGAAGCAGGCTCCAGGATCTGAGCTGTCAGCACAGAGCCCGACGTGGGGCCCGAACTCACAAACCATGAGATCATGACCTGAGCTGAGGTCGGTAGCTCAATGGACTGAGCCACCCAGGCGCCCCTCCTATTGTTAACTTTTAAGTTCTAACGTAGTTGCTTTTTATATTCTGAGCAGTATATAATTGCAGTCAATGCAGGCAATGCACTGAAGTGGAAGTAAGCCTAAGAACCATGAAACTTAAGTGTTAGATGGATCATCAGTGAAGATGTTGAAATTATCTAGGTGATGACAGGAATCTGGGCAGAGAATGCCCAGGAGTAAGGTGTTAACATTTTTAATGAGTACATGTGTGTGGCTTGGGTAGCAGGAAATGACAGGGATGAAGATAGGCAGATGGAGCATGAAGACTGTCAGCTGGTGCATGAGTCTTCCAGGAGTTTTTCAAAGTGGTGGAGCCACAGTCTAGATGTGGCAGCAAAACCCTATGTGAAGGCCCACCTTGCCTTCTAAGAAGTAGGAGATGGGTAGTCTATGCAAGGGTGACCAACTTTTGCCTTGAGAGAAATTTGAGGGAAGTTGTGTTGTGTAGGGACTGGTGTTTCAGTTAATATGAAAATGTTCTGGGTAAGGGAAGGGAAGAAGATCTTAGCTAGGGCACCAACATGCTACATATTACCTTACACTTGTAGCCCTTAACTCACCAAATCCTTAACACACTAATGGGAAGGCAGTGTAACATGGGTGACAGCATACATGTTGGCATAGGAGCAGAGTTCGTGCCCATCCCAGTCACACCACTTGTGTGTGATCTTGGACAAGTTACTTAACATCTCTGAAACTTAGTTGCCTCATCTGTAAAATAGAGATAATAACAAAGGGTCATGAGGATTAAATGATAGTATGTGCAAAGTGCTTAATCCAGAACCTGAAAACACAGAACAAGTGCCCCACAGATGACAGCTATCATTATCCCCATTTTAACAGCTAAGAGAGGCTAATATTCTGTCTGGGGTCAGATACCTACGCGTGAATCTCAGGTCTTCTGACATTGATTCTTTAATTTGGAGGGAACCCAGGCCAGGATGGCTGGATGAGTAGAAGGAGGTGGACCAGTAAGCCAGTCCTCTAATCACCTCTTATTTGACAGTGCAATTGCAGATTCCTCCCTTCCAGTAAAAAAAAAAAAAAAAAAAAATGAAAATCCCTCTAGAAGAGGTAATACACAGAACCTTACATGTAATATTAAGTTTCAGGCTCTGTAAAACTTGACATGCATCATCTCATTTAATCTCACAATGACCCTTCATGTGGGAGTCCTTATTCCAGTTTCCAGTTGAGGAAATTGAGACCTAGGAAAGTGAAATGACTTCCTCAAGTACCCACAGCTCATTAGTGACTGTGTTGGGCCATAACCCTATACTCCTCCACATCCAGTGTGTTTTCTTCTGTGCTATGTGTTGCTCTCTCCCAAGGCGACTACTGCTAAATAATCATTTGAACAAGGCAGTAAAAAGATACATTCAAAACTTCTAGTTTTCACCCAGGCACTGTTCTCAGGGTGACTTTAGTGTTTTTCTCTCTGAGAAATAGAGGACAAATTCTCAAGCTCTGCCTTTGTTGCTGTGTTATGAAGACCAGTAAAAATTAGTAAATCTCACTGGCAGACTCAAGTTTCCAAGTTGAAGACAGTAGTTTGAATTCTCCTTCAGCCACGTATTACATGTGTTAAAGGTGAGAGCTGGGATTTCAAATGGCTTTGATAATCTCCATCAATGCCTTTTTTAAGATTTGACTGCTTGTTCTCATTCTTTTCCTTTTTTTCTAACTATACTTCCCATCTGCCAGCTCGTCCCTTCTAGTTTCTCCCCATGTCTAGCAATTGTCATTCTCCATATGTCCACATTAAATCTACCATCTAAGAAGAAGAAAAAAAAATAAAAAACAAAACCAGAGAAGTAAGACTCAATATTAAAATGTAATTTGGAGTTAACACTTCTACTTCCAGCCAAATATAATAACAGGGACTGGATTTATACTCCTTCTGGAAACAGCTAAAAGAGTATACAAAATATATGAAAAAGCTGTTCTCAAGACATCAGACATCAGGCAATGAAGTACAGTGATCCCTGATGTTGGGGAATAAACAAAGTGATCCCTAGTGTCCTAGCTTACTGGCTGGGTGGAGTTTTGAGGCTCTGGTATAGAAAGGAGGAAACTGGCAAAGCCCAGCAGTTTCCCTGAATTGTGGATGAGGAGTCACTAGTTCAGGAAGGCTGCTAGATTTCACAGGGCAGAATATGGACGAGGAGTCACTAGTTCAGGAAGGCTGCTAGATTTCACAGGGCAGAATATCAAAGAGAAGAAAGTTTCTCACAGATTGAACTCCAGAGATCAACAGGGTGTCTGCCTTGAGTATTAAATTGAGCATTGATCAATTCTTGTGTATGAGGAAACTATCTGAGGCCAGGGGAAGAAAAACTCAAAAGGATTAGAAGGAACAATACCCACTGTCATACAGGGTCACTAATAATGCCTGTTCCTCAGCATATAAAAAGAATTATTCACCATGATCAAGTGGGATTCATTCCTGGGATGCAGGGCTGGTTCAACATTCGCAAATCAATCAACGTGATACATCACATTAATAAAAAAAAAAAGAGAACCATATGATCCTGTCAATCAATACAGAAAAGGCCTTTGACAAAATCCAGCACCCTTTCTTAATAAAAACGCTTGAGAAAGTCGGGATAGAAGGAACATACTTAAAGATCATAAAAGCCATTTATGAAAAGCCCACAGCTAACATCATCCTCAATGGGGAAAAACTGAGCTTTTTCCCTGAGATCAGGAACACGTCAGGGATGCCCACTCTCACCGCTGTTGTTTAACATAGTGCTGGAAGTTCTAGCATCAGCAATCAGACAACAAAAGGAAATCAAAGGCATCCAAATTGGCAAAGATGAAGTCAAGCTTTCGCTTTTTGCAGATGACATGATATTATACATGGAAAATCTGATAGACTCCACCAAAAGTCTGCTAGAACTGATACATGAATTCAGCAAAGTTGCAGGATACAAAATCAATGTACAGAAATCAGTTGCATTCTTATACACTAACAATGAAGCAACAGAAAGACAAATAAAGAAACTGATCCCATTCACAATTGCACCAAGAAGCATAAAATACCTAGGAATAAATCTAACCAAAGATGTAAAAGATCTGTATGCTGAAAACTATAGAAAGCTTATGAAGGTAATTGAAGAAGATATAAAGAAATGGAAAGACATTCCCTGCTCATGGATTGGAAGAATAAATATTGTCAAAATGTCAATACTACCCAAAGCTATCTACACATTCAATGCAATCCCAATCAAAATTGCACCAACATTCTTCTCGAAACTAGAACAAGCAATCCTAAAATTCATACGGAACCACAAAAGGCCCCGAATAGCCAAAGTAATTTTGAAGAAGAAGACCAAAGCAGGAGGCATCACAATCCCAGACTTTAGCCTCTACTACAAAGCTGTCATCATCAAGACAGCATGGTATTGGCACAAAAACAGACACATAGACCAATGGAATAGAATAGAAACCCCAGAACTAGACCCACAAACGTATGGCCAACTCATCTTTGACAAAGCAGGAAAGAACATCCAATGGAAAAAAGACAGTCTCTTTAACAAATGGTGCTGGGAGAACTGGACAGCAACATGCAGAAGGTTGAAACTAGACCACTTTCTCACACCATTCACAAAAATAAACTCAAAATGGATAAAGGACCTGAATGTGAGACAGGAAACCATCAAAACCCTAGAGGAGAAAGCAGAAAAAGACCTCTCTGACCTCAGCCGTAGCAATCTCTTACTCGACACATCCCCAAAGGCAAGGGAATTAAAAGTAAAAATGAATTACTGGGACCTTATGAAGATAAAAAGCTTCTGCACAGCAAAGGAAACAACCAACAAAACTAAAAGGCAACCAATGGAATGGGAAAAAATATTTGCAAATGACATATCAGACAAAGGGCTAGTATCCAAAATCTATAAAGAGCTCACCAAACTCCACACCTGAAAAACAAATAACCCAGTGAAGAAATGGGCAGAAAACATGAATAGATACTTCTCTAAAGAAGACATCTGGATGGCCAACAGGCACATGAAAAGATGCTCAACTTCGCTCCTCATCAGGGAAATACAAATCAAAACCACACTGAGATATCACCTCACGCCAGTCAGAATGGCCAAAATGAACAAATCAGGAGACTATAGATGCTGGAGAGGATGTGGAGAAACGGGAACCCTCTTGCACTGTTGGTGGGATTGCAAATTGGTGCAGTCGCTCTGGAAAGCAGTGTGGAGGTTCCTCAGAAAATTAAAAATAGACCTACCCTATGACCTAGCAATAGCACTGCTAGGAATTTACCCAAGGGATACAGGAGTACTGATGCATAGGGGCACTTGTGCCCCAATGTTTATAGCAGCACTCTCAACAACAGCCAAATTATGGAAAGAGCCTAAATGTCCATCAACTGATGAATGGATAAAGAAATTGTGATTTATATACACAATGGAATACTATGTGGCAATGAGAAAGAATGAAATATGGCCTTTTGTAGCAACGTGGGTGGAACTGGAGAATGTGATGCTAAGTGAAATAAGCCATACAGAGAAAGATAGATACCATATGGTTTCACTCTTATGTAGATCCTGAGAAACTTAACAGAAACCCATGGGGGAGGGGAAGAAAAAAAAAAGAGGTTAGAGTGGGAGAGAGCCAAAGCATAAGAGACTGTTAAAAACTGAGAACAAACTGAGGGTTGATGGGGGGTGGGAGGGAGGGGAGGGTGGGTGATGGGTATTGAGGAGGGCACCTTTTGGGTTGAGCACTGGGTGTTGTATGGAAACCAATTTGACAATAAATTTCATATATTGACAAAAAAATAATAATGTCTGTTCCTGATAGCCAGTGTGGAAGACCTCATAATTTACATTCCATTTGGAAAATACTTGAGTCTTGTGTCAGTACTGGGGAAAAATTATCCCTCAACTAAGTGCTGCCCTTGCCTTGCCTAAAATATCTTAAAAGAAAGACCTGAAAGGATCAAACAATTTCTAAGTAAGTAAACTATGTCCCAAAACAAAAACCAAGCATATTTACAGGAATCTAAAAATATCCAGCGTTCGACAGGGGAAAATTCACAATGTTTGGCAACCAATAAAAAATGATCGGGCATGCAAAGAAGCAGGAAAATAAAACCCATAATGAAGGGGGAAATCAATCAATTGAAACTGACCCAGAAATTACACAAATGATACAATTAATAGATAAGAACATTCAAATAGTTATTATAACTATATTCCATATATCCAAGAAATTAGAGGACAGAATGAACATGTTAAATAGAGACATGCTACTAATAAATAAGAGCTAAATCAAACTTCTAATGATGAAAACAATGACTAAAATGAGAAATCTGGTCTATGATTACTGAATGGGATTAATGGCATATAGACAGTGCAGAAGAAAAGATTAGTGAACCTAAAGACATAGCAATGGAAACCATCTAAAATGAAACACATGGAAAAAATAAGACCTCAGATGGTCTAATATACATGTAATTGGATCTCCAAAGAGAATGGGCAAGAAAACTAACTGAATAAATAATGGACAAAAAATTTCAAAGTTGATGAAAACTATAAACACATAGATCCACTAAGGTCAATAAACCTCAAGGACAGGAAACATGAGAAAAACTCCATCAAGGCACATCATAATCAAATTGCTTCAATCCAGAGATACAGAGGAAAAAGATAAAAATGAAAGCAAAGGTCTCATCAGAACCAATGTAATCTAGAATACAGTAGGACAACATTTTTAAAGTACCTAAAGGATAAAATTGTTATGATCTTAGATTAGGCAAACATTTCTTAGCTACCCCACCAGCAGTATGATTCATTACAAGAAAAAAATATGATTGAGCTTTATCAAACTGAGTTCTTTTCAAAGAACTAACATTTGAAATGACAAGACAGAGACTGGGAGAAAATATTTACAAATCATATATGTGACACAGGACTTATATCTAGAACATTTGGACAATTCTCAAGACTCAGTATTATGAAGCTAAATAATCCAAAAATAATGAGCAAAAGATTTGAAAAGACACATTACCAAAAAAGATATATGTATGGCAGATAAATATATGGAAAGGTGTTTAGCATCATAAGGGGAAATGCAAATAAAAGCTACAATGAGATAACATTTCATACCCACTAGAATGTCTAAAGTCAAAAGACTGGGCTGCCAAGTGTTAGCTAAGATATGGAATAACTGGAACTCTCATATACTGCTGATGGGAATGTAAAAGTGAGAAAACTACTCTGGAAAACAGTTTGATAGTGTCTTAAAAAGTTGAACATGCAACCTAGCATATGACTCAGCCAAATCTACTCTCAAGTATTTTCCCTAAAGAGATCACAGTATATCTCCATACAAAAAATTTTACATGAACGTCTATAGATGCTTTGTTTACAATAGGTTAAGGAGCACCTGGGTGGCTCAGTTCATTGAGCATCTGACTTTTCATTTCTGCTCAGGTCATTATCCCAGGGTTGTGGGATTGAGCCTCACATTGGGCTCCACGCTAAGCATGGAGCCTGCTTAAGATTCTTTTTTCTCTTTCCCTCTGCCCTCTCTCACTCATTCTCTCTCTCTCTTTCTCTCTCTCAAGTAAAAAGAAATAAATAGGCCAAACATGGAAACAACTCAAATGTCCACTGACATGTTAATGGATAAACAAAGTAGTAATGGACTATTGACACACACAATTGTATGGATAAAATTCAAAATGATAAGTGAAAGAAGCCAACTCCCCCACCCCTAGAAAATGCGAGATAATGTATAGTGACAGAAAACAACCAGGGATTGCCTAGGAATGGGAATTGGGAAGGCGTGGGGGGGTGGCGGGATACCTAAGGGATACAAGGACATTTTTAGAGGTGACAGATATATTCCTTGATGCGATGTATACATGGATGTATATGTACATCAAAACTTACCAAATTATATAGTTTATTATTATTATTAATTAATTAATTTATTAGATTTTTTTAGAGGGAGCATTCATAAGTGGGGAAGAGGGGCAGAGGGAGAGAGAGGGTATCTTAAGCAGACTCCATGCTTAGAGTGGAGCCCAAAACAGGGTTTGATCCCACCACCCTGAGATCATGACCTGAACCAAAATTAAGAGTCCGATGCTCAACCGACTGAGCCACCTAGGTACCCCGCAAATTATGTATGTTAAATATGTACAGTTTATTGTATATCAGTTATGCCTTAATTAAGCTGTTTATAAAGAAAACATGATTAGATATTGTGCCTTTTGACCTCCAGGACTGCTATTTCAAGCCTGGTCCACCAGCATCCACTGATTCTCAGAATCCCCAGTATCTCTCAATAACTCACTTCACTTCTTAAAAATAAATGTTACTGGGGAAAAAGGGAAATACCCTGGCAGTTATCACGTGTAGCAATTATAAATGTGTCACAACTCTTAGAACTATGGTCCATAGATGAGATGGGTGACAGAGCATATGTTTGCTTTAGGCAACTTGGAGCTGGCTGAATCCCAGTACTCCATTTACCTTGTCCATTTGTTAATAACTTGTCTACCAGTTAGTGGTCCTCTGCCTCCCTCTACTATATAAGATGGGCTTTGGTCTGTCTTGATCATTTCTGTGTTTATAGTAGAGCTCTAAATATCATATAATATATGCTTATTAAATTTATATTAAATGAATGAATTTTATTGCTTCTGTATAGAGCATATATCCAGATTTTTGACAATCCATATGGTAAGAGTCCCCAGACCATCACAGTTTCAGTGGTTTCAAGGTTTTCTAGTTTTTATGCAATGTTGAGATTTTGTTACAACCACCACAAGCTAGCCCTACAACCACACTTCCTGGATCATATAATGTCCCTGTCTCCTCATTCACAATCTTTTGCAACTGAACGAAGATGACTTCATAATATGATCTTTGTTGAAGAAGGCCAAATTCTTCATTTTTTCTCAGACAGAATTAAATCTGACTGTGTGAAACTCTGCCAGTGATGTGGCAATAGACATGAAAAGGATCAATTCAAGTTGACTCCCTGAGCGGATCCCTATAATCTGCTTAGGGCATAAGTACACTTAAATAGAAATTCTAAGTGAAATAAGCCATACAGAGAAAGACAGATACCATAGGGTTTCACTCTTATGTGGATCCTGAGAAACATAACAGAAACCCATGGGGGAGGGGAAGGAAAAAAAAAAAAAGAGGTTAGAGTGGGAGAGAGCCAAAGCATAAGAGACTGTTAAAAACTGAGAACAAACTGAAGGTTGATGGGGAGTGGGAGGGAGGGGAGGGTGGGGGATGGGTATTGAGGAGGGCACCTTTTGGGATGAGCACTGGGTGTTGTATGGAAACCAATTTGACAATAAATTTCATATATTGGGGAAAAAAAAAAGAAATTCTGCACTCAGAAATATGTCTACTGTTTATCCAAGGAACAAAAACCAAGCATTTAAATAAGTAAGTCATTTCCATGGAGAACAGCATAATTAGGGAGACCAAGCAGTGCAAAGTGGGTGAATTCTTCTTTAGGACCTTAACTATTGCAGAGACACAGTTCACTCTAGGGGGGTGTGTAACAGAAACATGAAACCCAAAAGCTGCTATTGTTGAGTAATAATGTTCTCTAAACTGTGCCTTATGCATTGGCATAATAATGCAAGGGAGTTAAGCACTTATTATAAGTGGCACAGAAGTGGACAATTTCTACATGCTTCAACACCTTTTTATAATAATTCATCATGTCTGCACTTTGTGCATGAACACTCCCTTGGTCATTTGCTCCCTGAAAAATAAGTCCCCTGTATTAGAGTGAATTTGGCCTTCCTGAATAGGGTGGGAGACAGCAAAAGGGCATCCCTTGGTATCTGTTGTTTCATTTTATTGGATAGTTGTGGACCTACCCCTGTAAAAGGATTCAGAATTTTCGTAGTATGTCTTGAGACTGAATTGAAAGCCCATTGTATTCAACTTAACAAATAGAGTATTACATATCAGACATTGTGAAACATGTAACTGAAGGAATATTACTTCCCAAAGATTGACCCTCAAGATCAGTCTGCCTTCCTAATGATGCCTTGTTTTTTGGAAGGTCATGAAATTGGTTAGTGAATCAAGATCAGCATGGTTTAAAATGAAATAGAACCATAAATAAAATATAAAAGTATATTACACTTAGTAAAGCTAACCAATATTTCATGAAATTTTGTTTCATTTATTTATATGTATGTATATGTGTGTGCTTTTACTGGGTTGTGGTGAAATATGTGTTCCTTATAGTAGATTGGGGATAAAATGTTTGAAAGACACTGTCCTAATGCACCTTCCCAAGCTGCCTAATGCCTCTGCAGCTGGGGTTCTGGATAGGACTTAGGTTCATCCAGTTCATGTACTTGCATGAAATTTGGAAGATATGGCGGTTAATTTTGTGTGTCAACTTTACTGGGCCACAGAGTTCCAGATGTTTGCTTAAACATTATTCTGGGTCTTCTGTGATGGTATTTTAGATGGATTTAATATTTGAATCTGTACAATTGAGTAAAGCAGATTACTTTCCCTAATGTAGTGGGCCTTATCCAATCAATTGAAGTCCTGAATAGAATAAGGATGACTCTCTCATTGATAATAGGGAATTCCTACTGCCTGCCTGACTGCCTTTAAACTGGAACATTGGTCTCTTCCTCAGACTCAGAGTGAAGCATCAACTCTTCCTGAGATTCAAGTCTGCCAGCCTTTGGACCAGAAATATACAATCAGCCCTCCTGGGTCTCCAGCTTGCCTGCTAACCCTGCAGATCCTGGGACTTGTCAGTGTCTACACTCATGTGAGCCAATTTCTTATAATAAATCTCTTTCTATATATATACATCTTATTGCTTCTGTTTCTCTGGAGAATATTGACTAATTCAGAAGGTGAAAGACATATCTATTGGTTCTACAGCTTTTTATTTTTTTACTTTTTGGCAAACACAACGTGGTAGGCAGAATTCTAAAAAATAGCCCCCAAGGTTCCATACCTTAATCGTGGGAACCCATGAATATGAAAAGATATGATTTCTTTAGTCATGTTGTATTATATAGAGAGATTGTCTGGGTGGGCCTTATCTCATCATGTAAACCCATGTAAAAGCAGAGAGTTTTCTCTGGCTGGAGGCAGTAACAGAAGCCAGAAGAGTTAGTGTGAGGGAGATTCCACAGAAGGGTCTTGCCCCAGCTGTGATGCTATGGGAGGGTCTGTAAGAAGGCCTGTGGAAGGAACTGTGAATGGCCTTCTTACATTTTAAAGTGACCCCTGTTCCACAGTCAGAAAATAAAGACCTCAGTCCTGTAACTGCAAGGAACTGAATTCTGCCAAACCCAAAAGAGCTTAGAAGTAGATTTCTCCCTGGAGCCTCCAGATAAGAACCCAACCTACTGACACCTTGACTCCTACATAGAGATACCCTAAGCAGAGAACCCAGGTGAGTCTGCTTGGACTTTGGACCTACAGAATTAGGATAATAAATGAGTGTTGTTTTAAGAATTTGTAGTAATCTGTTACACGGCAATTAAAAACTAATGCACTTAGTCATGGAGATGTGTTTTCCTGTGGTAGCATTAACAGATTTAGGGGCTAGTCACTGGTATCAGGGGACAGGGTATAGGACATTTGCTTTGGCTGGTGCAGGCCTAGCAGGTGTAGTGGCTCTGGAGCCAACAGTTCCACTGGTGGCCTCCTTGTTTCTAGCTTGCTCATTGCAGAAGAGGCTGGGGTTATTCTGGCAAGACAATTCTGCAGTGTCATCCTTGGATTCGGAAAATGCAGTCTATACCCCACTAAACCAACCCTTCTCATGGTGTTTTGAACACCCAATTCCTCATATTAAATCACTGCTTAGATAGAAGATAATTTCTGTTATATTCTATTGAACCTTGACTATTTTATTCCACATATTTCCTACTTGTTAAGTACAGTGATATCTGTCAGCTTATTTAAAACTCTGAAACAAAAAAAAACACAAAACTCTCCTTACCTCTTGAAAACACCTCTTGTTTTGTTTTTGATGACATTTCACTCTCCTGGTTTCTCTTATATATTCCCTCTACTAATTTTTGTTCTGTTTTTCTGCCTCATTTTCATTCATCAAACATGTATTGAGCATGTACTAGGTTGTAGACACTGTATGCAAAGAGCAGAGGCCTTATCTAGAACTAATCATGCACCTTGTCCTCCAGGGATTTGCCACTATGTAAACAAATTAACTATAGTGAGTTTATAACATCTGTAATAGAGGTGGATAAATGTACTCTGGAAGTCCAAAGAAGAAAACACATGATTCTCTGGGGCAGCCAGGGAGGATTTACAAAAATGAGACTCACTTGAGGTGAATCTTTTAGAGTAGACAGATTTCAAATAGACAGAGTAAGGAAGGGCATCCCAGGCAGAAGAAACAAGGCAAAGGCATGGAAGTTTGAAAAGATGACACATTAAAACAGTAGCAAAAAGTTTCCTGTGGCTGGATTTCTGGGGGGAATGGGCAATTGGTAGAGAGTCAGGACTGGTATAGAAGGTGACATATGAATTGGATCCTAGAAACAGTTTATAGGAGATAGTTATTGTACTAGAATTCTGAACCTTTGACGACTACCCATTATATTCAAATAAATCTGAAGCCACTTCCTGGCTTGGTTAAAAGGTTGCTCATCATCTGAGTAACTCTCTAGGGTTACTCTTATCCTATTTTCCTCTTTTCTATAATTCATTCACTCATTTACTCATTCATTTATTTAGTCAGAGAGGATATGGGTGGGGATGCATATCATGAAGGATGTAAAGGTCATTATAAGGACTTTGGCTTTTATTTTAGATGAGATGGAAAGTCAGTTGAGTGGTCAGATCAAATTTACATTTTATTTATTTATTTATTTGAGAGAGAGAGAGTGCAAGCAGGGGCAGGGGAAGAGGGAGAAAGAGAGAGAGAGAAACAGAGAGAGAATCTCAAACAGGCTCCACGCCTAGCACAGAGCCAATGCAGGGCTTGATGCCATGACCCTAAGATGATGACCTGAGCCCAAATCAAGAGTCAGATAGATGGTTAACCAACTGAGCCACCCAGGTGGCCCTAATTTACATTTTAAACAAATCACTCTGGCTACTGGGGAGTAGGATGGAGTGGGAGGCAAGTGTACAAGCAAAACAAATAAGGAGGTTATTATAGTAATCCAGAAGTAACTGTAGCTTGAATCAGGGTGGAAGAAGTGGACAAAGAAGGATTATGATCATGTATATATTATAAAGGTGGATATAATAGAATTGCTTGTGGATTGAATGTAGGGTATGAGAAAAACAAGATATCAAAGATGACACCAAGGTTTTTTGGCCTGGACCACAGGATGGAGGTAGTTTTAATTTGTGTGTTAGAGATCATGGATTTTAGAGGAAATATAAGGAGTTGATTTTTTAACATGGTGACTTTGAGATGCTTATCAGACATCCAAGCTGCATTTTGAGCATGCAGTTAGATATAGGCATCTGGAGTTAGAACTGAGAAGTGCAGGCAGGACTCATGGCTGGATTACTTAGTATTGAAGCTAGGAGATTGCATGAAATCACCTTGGAAGAGAGAGAAGATGTGCAAGGACTGAGCTCTGGGGTTAGAGTTAGAGAACTCTTAAAGTTCTGAAAGATGTGAAGAAACCAACAAAGGAAACTAGAGGGAGCGGCCACTGAAGGAGGAGAGACAGGAGGAGGACCTCAAGTCCAGGAAGCCTAGTGAAGAATGTGTTTTGAGGAGGGAGGGATCAAATGGGTCAAGTGCTGATGGCAGTCAAATAGGAAGAAGTCAAATAAATGATCACCAGGGGCACCTGGGTGATTCAGTCGGTTAAGTTTCTGACTCTTGGTTTCAGCTCAGGTCACGATCTCATGGTTTGTGGGTTCAAGTCCTGTGTCAGGCTCCATGCTGACAGTGTGGAACCTGCTTGGGATTCTCTCTCTTTCCCTCTCTCTCTGCCCCTCCCCTGCTCACTCTCTCTCTCTTTAAAAATAAATAAATAAACTTTAAAAAATTATAAAAAGTAATCACTGGATTTTGTGAAGTGGAGTTCATTGACATGTGACAAGAGCCATTTCAGTAGCACGGGGGAAAAACCTAATTGGAGTGGGTTCAACAGAGAATTGGAGAAGGACTGTAGAGAGTGGATAAGGCAATTCTTTCAAGGAGTTTTGTAACAAAGTGAGGGAGAAAAATGAGGCAGTAGTGGGAAGGGAAGGAAGCAGGGTCAAGAGAGGACTTTCTTTTTTCTTTTTAAAATTCAAGAAATAAGTGTTTTGTATTTTCCATATTGCTGATGGAAATGATGATGTGGGAGAGTGGGGGAGAATTGCTTATAACAATGTTCTTGAGAGAGCAAGAGTGCCTTGAGTCTAGTGTCCAAAACATAATTGACTCAGAGAGGGATGAACAGATCCTTCATATTAATGTTGGTGAAAGCAGAGCACACGGGAATAGATGTAGATGGAATGATAGATGTGATAGGTGATTTTGCAAATTCTCTTCTCACTGATCTGATTTTCTCAGTGCAGTAATAGACAAAGTTATAAGACCAGAGTGAAGAAAGGATTGGGAACAGGTGGAAGTTTGCAGAGAAAGAAGTTGTAAAGTAGTAGTCTAGGGGTGTGAGTAGCCTTGTGACCTCAGTTGAGGTCAGTGATCCTCAAGTAACTTTTGTGTGTTTTTCTCCAATTACATTGGGTGTTAATATGAATAGGAAGTTAGATTGAACTTCTTGCAGTTCCCCACTCCTTTACCTTTGCCCAGGTAAGGTTGTGTCCGTCTGTGATGCCCTCTCTATCCTATTTACTCATCTTTCAACTTTTGACTCAACCATTACTTACTTAAGCCTACCAGGCAGAGTTAATTGCTCCCTTTCTTGGAACTATTGTGGTACCATATGCAACCCTCTATTGTAATCGTTGCCATATTATAATAATTTGCTCCCCTGTCTCCCTAGTTAATTTGGCTACTCCTTGAGGGTGTCAATCTGGTCATTGCAATTCTTAGTATACAGTTTGGCTTATGGTTAGCCTTTGTTAATTGCCTATCGAATTGAATTGAATTGAATTGAATTGAATTGAATTGAATCAAATTCCATGGAGAGAATGAGCGAAGGAGTTGGCGGGTAAGATAGGCAGGGTCTAGAGAAAGAAAGAGTGGTGACATTTAGAACCAGACTCAGCTGCTCTATAAGGAGGGGATCTCCTGCCATGAGGGTGGGAAAGGTAACTGCTAACTCACCTGCAGTGGAGTGAATGGGGCCTAAACCCCAAATGAACTTATGTAAATTGTGTCAATAATTTTCACTTCTATAGAGTTTTCTTTGAGGATCAAAAGAGTTCATACATGCAGAAGGATTTTGTAAAAATGCACTACATAAGATACTATTTCTTACAACACTCTGTACCAAAGTAATAGAAATGTGTTGAATTTATATATTTTGCTAGAGGATAGGCTGTATAACAAAGGAAGAGAAGGATGAGTTAAAAATAAAAAAGAATGATTATAGCTATAATCTTTTTGTTGGCCTTTCTACTCTTAAAAGTCTCTTTGGAAGATATCATCACAGTCTCTTTCAGTTACAGCATGTTCCACTGACTCTCATTGTCTCTGAGCCAAGAGCCCTAATGTGACCTACTTTGCTAAGCCAGGTGGTGTCGTAGACAGACAAAACTGCCAGCTCATTCTGCAGGAAGCAGAGGGTAAGGAGCTTGCTGATCTGACTGGCTGGTGTCACAATGCACAAGTTTGGGAATTGCCCGTACTCAGAAAAGGCCAACCTTCCACAACATTCTAAAACTCAAGAGAACTTTCTAACACAGTGGCAATGTTAATAGTTCCAAAGCAATAAAATGTCTGATTCTTGATGCTGACTAGAAGTAGTGTTATTTTAACACAGTTCTGACTCTTATTGTTTTCACTTCACTTTCCTTTACGTTTCAAGTTTCTTAAGGGCAGGGACCATGTTCTATACTTCATAGCCTTTGCCCACACATGCCTACCATGGTATTTTATGGGTAGTCAATTATCATCTGTTATTAATTGGGTTTTTCAGTAGATGTCAGGCAGCTTTCATGGTGACTATGTATTGGCAGAGCATAAAGAGGATGTCAAGAATGGAGTTTTTTCTACTATGAAGACCACATGTTGCTTACCTTAAAATCCTGGGAACATAGGATGTCCTGCACAAATGACTGTGAGTTTAGAACACTCATATTATACCCCTTCTTCCCAACAGTTTAAAATACCTTTATGACAGTTTATCTTCCTTTCACTCCCTAACTTAAAATAATATACAGCATTGGCTTTGGTCTACCTGCTTACATGTGAAAAGAAGCAGCCTTAGAAAACACATAGCTGTTGCATTTTGAAGTATCCCTAGAAGGCTGCCTTACTTGCTGCCTTTGTCAGGTGGGTTGTGTAACTCTGTTATTTCTGGGAGGATCTTCTAAGATGCAAGTATATTTCTTGGGCAGAGTGGCATGTTGGTTCATTATCATCTGGAGTGAAACTCAGCTTATGTCCACTACAGTTGGTCCTATTGGTCACACGAAGGAATGAAAAATAGGCCAGATTAGTTTTGATGATCATAACATTCTGGGACATATAGTGATGCCCATGAAAAAATGAAATAAGAGCACCAGACTGGAGACTCAAATTAAGAGATGTCTCAGAAAGCAGAATCAAGATGCCAGAATGGAGAACAAAGATAAAGGCTGTCTAGGTTCTAGAGGTTGGAGAGTTTGCTCCAGCAGAGAGAAAATTCCTTCAGAGTTAAGGGAGAGGCTGGCCGGTGATGTACAGGCCCCTTGTTACCACCTCCAGTCCATGATCTTTCTACTCCCCTGAAATTCCTGCCTCCATCCTCCTTAGCCCATCTATTCAATCCCAGAGCATCACCCTTTTTTCATGGAACTCTCTGGAATTCCTTCCTACTCTTCTTTCTTCTCACCTTGCTCCTGCCTCTGTTGTGGACAATTTCAGAATCCTAGTATAATTGGTCCAGCAATGTAGCTTCAGTGTTCTTTAAATTTTCAGACTCCCACAACCTTAACTGCCAGTTTCCTTCGGTAGCTAACTTCTGTGGTGGTGCTCTGGGCTCTATGATCACCCAGATGTCTCCTGCTGGAATCTCAAACTTAACATGTCTCCTGCTGGATCTCTCAAAAGAGCCTCCCTTAACCAGGTGTTCCACTCCTTGACTTCACAACTTCTCTTCTTCGGCCTTGAGGTCCCTACTCCCTCCCTTTCGTTTCCTTGTATATTGTCCCTCGTGGCTCTATTTCCTTTCCTAATCCAGTGTATACCCCACAGTGTGTCACTTTGTGTTGGAGCCTCCTTGTCCTCTGCTGCATCTGCCTTGGTGGCCTTGAATCTTGGATGAGTCCCCTACTCTGTCAGCCCTTCCTCTGTTTCACTCAACCTAGTGAGCTGCTACAGGGAATCAGTCACTAGGGTTACTCACTGTAAATTTATGGTTGCCAATGTCAGCTGACCCTTAGGGCTCCTTGCCAATCTTAAAGGGGTCTGGTCATTTCCCATTTCCACTCCTCACAGCAGCTATTCCAAACCTCCATAATTTCCCTCAACCTATCTTTTTCACCTTTTCTTGGGAAATGATTCATATTTCACAGATAGAACTTAGATTGTAGACATCTTCAAACTCTCACTCAGACCCCATAATTACAACCTTCAACACCCTCCAATACCTCAACCCCAGTCTGAGAGACAAAAACGTTCCTATTCCCACTCTAGATTCATTCATTCATTCATTCATTCATTCATTCATTCAACAATCACTGAGAGCCAACTGCATCCTAACAAGCACTGTGCTATATGCTGGGGATATTAGAGATGAAAATGTAGGTGCTACCCACAAGGAACTTAAAATCATATAGGGGAGACAGATATTATGGTGTAATGAGCAAAATATGCATGGAGGATTATAAGAGTGTGAGGGGAAAAGCCACCTAATTCAGCCTTCAGGGGAAGGAGATGAAGTGTCATGAGGGACTTTTCAGATGGGGTGGTGTCTTGAGCTAATCCTTAAAGGGTAAGTGGGTGTTAATTAGGCAAGGTTGGAGTGGGAAGGAGACAAAGGGTCATGGATTAGAGGGCAGGGAAGGTGACACTGTATATAGGGAGAGGGTATAAATAAAAATAGGAAGTTGAGTCATTCTGATTCTTGACTGTGTCCTAGACTTTGTTAAGTGGTCATCGCACAAATAACCTCAAACTAACACATTTTCCCCAAATTGCCTTCTCCATTTTTTATTCTTTATCCTAGTATAATTCCTTTCATTCCCTCACTAACATGATTCAACTAGTACCTCACTTCTGTTGATTCTGTGGCTGTTGATTCAGCATTTCCTGTATGCCTCACCCTTCTCTATCTTTGCTTAGCATCAATGCAGTAGTCTCATGACAGATCTCACATCTGTACTCCCCTTAGAGTGATCTTTCTAACATGCACAATTTATTACATCACTGCCTTCCAAGATGTGGTTCCCCCACACTCCAGCATGATAGAAAAGGCCTTTCCCATCCAGCCCCTGCCCCCACCTTTGCATCCTTATTGGTCCGGGGCCAATTGCTCATGCTGCTAGGCTCTCACATGATCAACTATCAGCGATTTCCTTAATATGCCCTATTGTTTTATACCTAGATGTCTTCCCCCTCCCCACGGGTACAAGAACGTTTTGAGGCAGCATCTTAATCTGAACATATTTCATAATGCAGTCTAAAACAACAATCAGACATTTAACCTAATCTTTTTTTTTCTTTCCTGAATAACGATTGTAATAGACGCTTTTTTTTTTAATTTTTCATTTTCTATTATTGAAGTATAGTTGACATCCAGTGTTATATTAGTTTCAGGTGTATAACGAATTTGATAATTCTATACATTATTTAGTGCTCACCATTATGAGTGTAATCGCCATTTGTCACATCATGTTATTATAATATCAACTATATTTCCTATGCTGTTCTTTTCATCTCTGTGAGTTATTTTATGACAGGAAGTTTGTACCTCTTAGTCCCCTTCCCCTATTCTGTACCCACACGACCATTGTGTTTGTGCTTTCAGCACCGTATTCAGTGAAACGCATGAGACAGTTAACACTTTAATATAACATAGGCTTTGTGTTAGATGATGTTTCTTTTTTTTTTTTTTTAATTTTTTTTCAACGTTTTTTATTTATTTTTGGGACAGAGAGAGACAGAGCATGAACGGGGGAGGGGCAGAGAGAGAGGGAGACACAGAATCAGAAACAGGCTCCAGGCTCCGAGCCATCAGCCCAGAGCCTGACGCGGGGCTCGAACTCACGGACCGCGAGATCGTGACCTGGCTGAAGTCGGACGCTTAACCGACTGCGCCACCCAGGCGTCCCGATGATGTTTCTTAACTGTCAGCTAATGCAAGTATTCTGAGCACGTTTAAGATGGGCTAGGCTAAGGTATGATGTTCAGTAGGTTAGGTGTATCAAATGCATTTTCAACTTAGAATATTTTCAACTTACAATGGTTTTATCTAGAGGGGACTCTATCCTAAATTGAGGAAGATCTGTAATGTTTTTGTACAAATGTTGGAAAATTTCTTAGAACTGCAATTGTGGTATCAGTAGGACAGAAAGAACCTCCTCCACATCCATTCCTTCACCCCCTTCCTTTCATGGTTATTACCAGTGCTTAGCTGTGCCTATGGCTACTCAGAATTAGGACTACATTTCCCAGCTTCTCTTGCAGCCAAAGCAATGTGAGAGGAAATGTCATTTGGCAGCTTCTGAGAAACTTAGACAGCTGATGCATGCCTTTTGTCCTTTATTCTTTGATGTGCTTTGCATACTGCATTGGACCCTGAACTATAGGGCCACACCCTTTGGATGGCAAGTGAATTGAGATTGTTTCAGCAAGAGCTGGAAGGAACTAGATTTCTGAGCACTTCATAGAATATAGCTGTCCTATCAGTCTTGAACTGCATACCTCAGATTTCATTTACTCGGGAGAGAAATCCACTTTTACCTTGTTGAAATCATAGTTATTTTCTTTTCTGTGTTGTCCAGCCAAACCTAACCCTAATGAATGCATACAGATAAAAGGTATAAATGTTTTGAATTTTTACAGATATTGTCCAGCTTGGCAAGCTGAGTTTGAACTTCAGCTACTCTGTTCATAACACATTTCTTAATCTTCTTCTGCCTCTGATTTCTCATACGAATCATAATAGAAAGTACTTCATTTGGTTGTTATGAGGAATAACTAAATTAAAATATCTAAAATAGACCAGTGTCTGCCTAACATAGCAAATATTCAATAAATATGTTATTATTATTACCATTATCATGTTTAATTGTCCTCCAAAGAAGATGTACCAGTTAGCCAATTACATTTCTGAAATGTCTTTTTCCTCTTCCCTTATTGATACTGTGCATTACCAAAGATTTTTGTCCAACAGATGAATAGTAGTATTTCATTTTTATTTTAAATTGCTTCCTAAAATTAAGATTGTACATCTTTACATTTTTTAAAAAAGCCATTTATGCTTGTTTTCTGGTGAACTTCCTTTTTGTGTCCTCTGTTCATTCTATTGGATTTTTGTTTTGTTTTACAGTGTATCTTTAAAAAAAAAAGCAATACAAGGATTATGGAAATTAGCCTTTTGTATTCTGTAGGTGGTGCAAATATTTTCCCTAATTTTCATTTGTTTTTTTGACTTTACTTTTTCTATGCAAAATGTAAAAAATTTCAATATAGTAAAAATGGTCCTTCTCTATTATAACATCTGAGCTTAATGTCCATCCCTAATTTAGAAAGATTTTTCTCACTCTGGATTATAAAAACAATTCTCCCATGTTTTCTCCTAGGACTTTATAGATTGACTTACATGAAAGTATTTTCTCCATCTGGAATATAACTTGGGTAGACAGTGAGGTAAGATTTGCAGTGTTTCTGCAGATGACTGTGTTGGAGCATTGACAAAAATGAACCCTCTGACATATAAAATCCTACCTATGTAAGTTGTAGTTTACTTTGATCCACATAATAGATACATCTTAAACAAAGCATGCCAGAAGCCATCCCACTTGCAGATATTGGGTAAGCTTTCCTCCTGGGCTTTTTCTTCCTCTTAGAGGGAAACACATAGGTCGTTTACAATGGCATTTTGTATTTCCAGGGTAAGGTCCTGCCAGGTCCAGCATAACTAATTTACCAGGTTGCAAGACTGCCTCTCACACATCACTTCCTGGTGGTGGGCACAGTACCTTTCTCTGCCACCAGGACCATCCTGCCACCTGTTCACAGGTTAGGTAATAATGCCAAGACGCTTTTATGCCGGTGCTAACAATGACCCATCTGTGGACATATGCAGTCAGATACTGCCTACCTTTTAAGGCCAAGGAGGGATTGAGCCCAGGACCTGCCACTGGGCTCCATCGTTGTTTCTTTTTTCTCTGGGGTTTGTCGGTTGTTATCATCACGGTTGAGAACACAAGCTCTAGAGTAAAACTGTCTGATTATGTACTTCTGTCTTGAGCTATGGGGAAAAAAACAAGTTTTCTTACCTATTTTGTGCTTTGCTTTCTATTCTGTCAAATGGACATTATCACATAGTGTGGAAATGAAATAAATAAATATGTAAAGTGCTTAAAAATTCCTTAGCAACAAATGCTCAGTAAATATTAAGGCCTTTCCCAATCCAGAATATAAAAATAACTTTCCTGTTTTCTCCTAGGATTTTACAGATTCGTTTTTATAAGAAAATGTATAACATCTGTAACAAATATTATAACATATAATATGACATAATAAAAATTAAAACATTTATAAGAAAAGTATTAAAACTTTATGAATAGAATTATTATTACTATTATTTGAACAACGCATTTGCTTTGAAATGTCACCTTTGTTATATACTAAATTTGCATATGTTTTTGAGTCTAGTTCTGGATTCTCTATGGTGATTCATTCATTGAGCTTAACCACATTTGCTTTATAACATGATTTATTATCTAGTAGAACTTGCCTAATTCATATGCTTCCCTTTCAGAAAATTTTTTCTGGCTGAGCTTGAATTTTGATATTTATACAAAAATCTTAGAACCAGCTGCTCTGATTTAAAAAATCAATATTTTATTGGGCCTGCAACAAATTAACATATTAATTTAGAGATAATTGACATTCTTACAATATTAACTTTTCCTATTCCAACACAAGGAATAGCTCTATATTTATATTTAAGCTCTTTTTTAAAAAAAAATCTCAGAAGAGTTTTAAAGTTTTCTGAAAGTCTTCTTTATATATTTCTTGCTTGTTTTTTATTAAGTTGCTTCCTTCCTTCCTTTCTCCATCCCTCTTCCTGCTCCTTTTTCTTCTGTTATGGCAAATGGCACCAATTCTTTTATTGTATTTCTAATTATTTCTTGTTTGTATGGGAGAACTCTCAGTTGTCACTTTGTGAGCCTGGATCATGTAATTGGATCAGGAAGACTCATGAAAATCTGATCTCCCTTCCTTCATTGCAGTTACGTATAATTGCCATTTGTTGGAAGGAGATAAATTGAGTCAAGAGACTGTCTGTCTTAGAAGAGAGACCCCTGAGGTGACAGCAGTCTGAGAGAGCAATTGGAGAAGAAACAAATGTGACCCAAAAAGGAGCTCACCGAACAAAGTGATTGGAGTAACACCCAAAAAGCAGATTGATTAGGAATAGCACCAATAAGTAATTGTCAGATATGAATCAAAGCTGTACACAGGCAAATTTAAAGTGTTAAATGTTTTCCTTAAATACAAGGACTTTTTCTTAAAAAAAAATAACCGAGACAAAAATCAGTAAAATAAAACTTGTTTGTGTGTGTGTAGACAGAAAATTCAAGCGCACACAATTAGAAAAGTAAAACATGGTAACAGTATAGAGCTTTTTGTTATTTAAAAAAATCATATGTACCTATGCCAATAGAAAATGAATGTTTGGGAGAAAATGTAAATGATTACAACTGGTTTAAGAAAAAGTAGCAAGAGAATGAAAGCTACTCAAGTCATTTTTTAAAACTAGCATAACCCCATAACCCTGACACCAGAGCCAATGGGTAAGACTTGGGGACTAGCCACCCTGGCTGGGATCTTTTTAACTAACACTTAACTTAGTTCTTACTCATTGTAGGTGTGGTTCTGAGCATTTCACAAGTAATCCACGTAATTCTCCGAAGGGCCCTATGAGGGAGGGATTACCATTATCCTCCTTTTACAGATCAGCAAATTGAAGAAGTTCAGAGGTTAAGGAACTTGTCTGCTCCTAAGGTCACACAGGTGGCATGTGATGACACTGAGGGGTGACATGAAATAGTGTCCTCTAGTTCCAGCTTACCCAAGTTCACATCCCATCTTACCATATACTAGTTGTATGACCATAGGCACAATTTTTAATGCTTTTGTGCTTCAGTTCTCATATATGTTAGACTAAGAAATGAATATAACAATCATATAAAGAGTTTAGAACAATATCTGGAATGTAGCAAACACCTCTTAAACATAATGCTATTATTATTGCTATTATTACTAAAACGGGACACAGAATACATTAAAAAAACATAATTCACATATACACACAAAATTTAATTTCCTGGTACCTAAAATATCAGAAAAATCCAGTAATTTAATTAAGTACTCTAAAGTCTGGTTTTTCTTTTTTCATAAATTTAATTTAACTTATTTTTAAGTATTTTATTATTTTTTAAAAATGTTTTATGTATTTTTGAGAGAGCGCAAGCAGGGGAGGGGCAGAGAGGGAGGAATAGAGGATCTGAAGCAGGCTCCATGCTGACAGAAGCGAGCCCCATGTGGGGCTTGAACCCACAAACTGCAAAATCATGACCTGAGCCAAAGTTGGATGCTTAGCCGACTGAGCCACCCAGATGCCCCGATTTATTTTTTTAATTAATTATTTTTTACGTAAAGTGTTATATTAGTTTCAGGTGTACAATATATTGATTCAACAATTCCATACAACAGCCACCGCTCATGGCGACAAGTGCACTCCTTAATCCCCATCACCTGTTTCACTCATCTTCCCTACCCCTCTCCCTACCATCAGTTTATTCTCTAATTAAGAGTTTTTTCTTGACTTGTCTTTCTTTTTTTTCACACTTGCTTCTTAAATTCCACATATGAGTGAATTCATATGGTATTTGTCTTTCTCTAACTGACTTATTTTGCTTAGCGTTATATATACACACACACAATATCTTCTTTATCCATTCATCAATTGATGGACACTTAGGCTGCTTCCATATCTTGGTATTGTAGATAATGCTGGTATAAACATCAGGGTGCATGTATCCCTTTGAATTATTATTTTTGTATTCTTTGGGTAAATACCCAGTAGTGTGATGGCTGGATCTTAAGGTATTGTATTTTTCACTTTTTGAGGAACCTCAGATGTTTTCCACAGTGGCTGTACCAGTTTGCATTCCTACCCACAGTGCAAGAGTGTTCCTTTTTTGCCATATCCTTGCCAACACCTGTTGTTTCTTGTGTTGTTGATTTTAGCCATTCTGACAGGTGTGAGGTGATATCTCATTGTACTCTTACCTTGCATTTTCTTGATGGTAAGTGATGATAAACATCTTTTCATGTGTCTTTTGGCCATCTGGATGTCTTCTTGAAGTGTCTGTTCATGTCTTATGCCCATTAAAATTTTTTTTTAAATGTTTGTTTATTTTTGAGAGACAGAGTGCAAGCAGGGGAGGGGCAGAGAGATGGGGAGACACAGAATCCGAAGCAGGCTCCAGGTGCTGAGCTGTCAACACAGAGCCCAACGTGGGGCTCAAACTCATGAACAATGATATTATGACCTGTGCCAAAGTTAGATGTGTAATGGAGTGAACCACCCAGGTGCCTCTCTTCTGCCCATTTTTTAATTGAATTATTCTGTTTTGGGGTGTTGAGTTTTCTAAGTTCTTTATATATTGGATACTAATCCTTTACTGGATATGTCATTTGCAGGTATTTTCTCCCATTCTGTAGATTGCTTTTTATTTTTGTTGATTATTTCCTTAGCTGAGCAGAAGCTTTTTATTTTGATGCAGCCCCAGTAGTTTATTTTTGCTTTTGTTTCCCTTGTCTCAGGAGACATACCTAGAAAAAGTTGCTTTGGCCAATGTCAAAAAAGTTACTGCCTGTGTTCTTTTCTAGGATTTTTATGGTTTCAAGTTTCATATTTAGATCTCTAATCGATTTTGAATTTATTTTTGTGTATTGTGTAAGAAAGTGGTCCAGTTTCATTCTTTTGCATATTTCTGTCCAGTTTTACCAACACCATTTGTTGAAGAGAATGCCTTTTTCCCATTGGATATTCTTTCCTGCTGTGTCAAATATTAATTGGCCAGATAGTTGTGGGTTCATTTCCGGGTTTTCTATTCTGTTCCATTGATCTATGTGTCTACTGTGTGCCAGTACCATGCAGTTTTGATAACTATAGCTTTGTAGTATAACTTGACATCTAGAATTTGTGATGCCTCCAGTGTTTTTTTTTTTTTCAAGATTGCTTTGGTTCTTCAGGGTCTTTTGTGGTTCCATACAAATTTTAGGGTTGTTTGTTCTAGTTCTGTGAAAAATGCTGTTGGTATTTTGATTGGGGTTACATTAAATATATAGATTGCTTTGGGTAGTATAGACATTTTAACATTATTTGTTCTTTCAATCCATGAGCATGGAATGTTTTTCCATTTCTTTGTGTTGTCTTCAGTTTCTTTCATCCATGTTTTAGAGTTTTCAGAGTATAGGTCTTTCACCTCTTTGATTAAGTTTATCCCTAGATATCTTATTATTTTGGTGCAATTATAAATGGGATTGTTTTCTTAATTTATCTTTCTGCTGCTTCATTATTAGTGTATAGAAATGCCATAGATTTCTGTTCATTGATTGTATCCTGTGTTCTTTAGTTCTAACAGTTTCTTCATGGACTCTTTTGGGTTTTCTATATAGAGTATCATGTCATCTACAAATAGTGAAAATTTTACTTCTTCTTTGTTGATCTGGATGCCTTTTATTTCTATATGTTATCTAAATGCTGTGGCTAGGACTTCCTGTACTATGGTGAATAAAAGTGGTGAGAGTGGACATCCTTGTCTTGTTCCTGACCTTAGGGGAAAACCTCTCAGTTTTTCCCCATTAAGGATGACTTTAGTTGTGGGTTTTTCATAGATGCCCTTTATTATGTTGCAGTATTTTTCCTCTAAACCTAATTTGTTGAGGGTTTTTATCATGAATCAATGTTGTACTTTGTTCAATGCTTTTTTTGCATCTATGGAAATGATCATGTGGTTCTTATCCTTTCACTTATTGATATGCTATATCATGTTAATTGATCTGAATAATGAAGTACACTTGCAACCCAGGAATAAATCCCACTTGATCATTGTGAATACTTTTTTTAATGTATTGTTGGATTCAGTATGCTAGTATTTTGTTGAGTATTTTTGCATTGATGTTCATTAGGGATATTGGCCTGTAGTTCTCTTTTTTTAGTGGAGTCTTTTTCTGGTTTTGATATCAGGGTAATGCTGGCCTCACAGAAAGAATTTGGAGGTTTTCCTTCCTGTTCTACTTTTTGGAATATTTTGAGAATAATAGGTATTGACTATTCCTTAAATGTTTGGTAGAATTAATCTGGTCCTGGACTTTTGTTTGTTGGGAGTTTTGGGATTAATAATTCAATTTTTTTCCTGGATATCAGTCTGTTCAAATTTTCTATTTCTTTGTGTTTCAGTTTTGGTAGTTTATATTTCTAGGAATTTATTAATTTCTTCTAAGTTGTTCGATTTGTTGGCATATAGTTTTTTCAGAATATTCTCTTAAAATTGTTTGCATTTCTGTGGTGTTGTTATTTCTCCTCTCTCATTTGTTCGTTTTATTTTGTGATTTTATTTGAGTCATTTATCTTTTTTTCCTGATGAGTCTGACTAGAGATTTATCAATTTTATTGACTTTTTCAAAGAGCCAGCTCCTGGTTTCATTGATCTGTTCTATTGCTTTTTAGTTTCAATATCATTTATTTCTGCTCTAATTTTTATTATTTCATTTCTTCTCCTGGCTTTAGGCTTCACTTATTGTTCTTTTTCTAGCTCTTTAGGTGTATGGTTAGGTTGTTTGAGACTTTTCTTGCTCCTGGAGGTAGACCTGTATTGCATAAACTTCCTTCTTAGAACCATTTTTGTTGTATCCCAAAGGTTTGGACCATTGTGTTTTCATTTTCATTTTTTCCATGTACTTTTTCATTTCTTCTTTTATTTCCTAGTTAACTCATTCATTGTTTAGTAGCATGTTATTTAACTGCCATGTATTTGTGGTCTTTCCATATTTTTTCTTGTGTATGACTTTGATCTTTTTGAGTTTGTTAGGGCTGATTTTGTGTGCTAATATGTGATCTATTCTGGAGAATGTTCCATGTGCACTTTAAAAGAATGTGTGTTCTGCTGTTTTAGGATAGAATGTTCTGAATATATCTGTTAAATCCATCTGGTCCAGTGTTTCATTCAAAGCCATTGTTTTCTTGTTGATTTTCTGTTTAAATGATTTGTCCATTGATGTAAGTGGAATGTTAAAGTCCCCTACTATTATTGTATTATTATTGATTAGTTCCTCTATGTTTGTTGTTCACTGTTTTATGTATTTGGGTGCTTCATGTTTGGTACATAAATATTTACAATTATTGTGTATTCTTGTTGAATTATTCCCTTTATTATTATATAGTGTTTTTCTTTGTCTCTTGTTATAGTCTTTGTTTTAAAGTATTTTGTCTGATGTAAGTAGAGCCTTTGGCTTTTCTTTCAATGTTCTAAACAGTATTTGAAATATGAAAGGGTTGCTAATGTACAAATCATTCATGAAGAAAAGCTGCTGAAAATTTTAGCAATGTTGGTGCACCTGGGTGCCTCAGTCGGCTAAGTGGCCAACTCTTGATTTTGGCTCAGGTCATAATCTCAAGGTTCATGAGTTTGAGCCCCACATCGGACTCTGTACTGACAGTGCAGAGCCTGCTTCAGATTCTCTCTCTGTCCCTCCTCTGCATGCACACTCTCTCTCAAAATAAATAAACTTTAAAAAAAAAGATAAATTGAGACATTAAAATTAAAAAAAAATTGGCAATGTTGGCAATATTTTCAGATGGAATGAATTTGAGAACCTTTATAGATATTGACTTCAAAACTTGTCATCCCAATTTTATACAAATCAATATTTAAGGGGTTTTACATTATCTAATATCAAATCACATTTTTGAGGTAGTTTTTTAAAATCATGGTTTAAAGTACTATAACAATTTTGTGAATAAAGTTTCAAAATTAATGAAAAAAACAAGAGACCTAACTTTTTGATCAAATCATTTCTGAAAGATTTTCATTTTGGAGAAAATAAATACAAATAATGATCATGTGTAAGATATACAAATTGACTTTATCTATTAAAAACAATTGTTTGGAAAACAATATGGAAACTTTTTAAAGAATGAAACAGACTTATTGTAAGACCCAGCAACTCTACTCCTAGAACTCTACCCAAAATAATGAATGTATATGTTCACACAAAGAAAAAAAAGGCATCATTCTAAATTATAAATATAAATGCAAACTGAACTCTGAACAATAATGGAATTATCCACATGGCCAAGTTGAGTTTAACGTAGGAATATATCATTTTAATGCATCCAATAAGAGTGTGTGTGTATGTGTGTGTGTGTGTGTGTGTGTGTGTGTGTATATATATATATATAATGTAATTATCTCAATAGATCATTGCAACACTATTTCTAAAATAAACAAAGAGACAAACCCTAGACATTTTGGAATAGCAAATTCTTCCTAAACATGACAAGGATATTCTGTATTAAATAAGCAGCCAACATCATACTCCATGGTAAATTACCTGGATGAAGATCTCAATTCTCTGGACAAAAGAATTGCCTAGGGAGCTTTTAAAACCTTCTGATGTTTGAGACCTACCCCTGACCAATAAAATCAAAATCTCATGGGTTGGGACTCTTGCAACAAAGTAGTGAAAAACTGGTCTATAAGAAAGCAAAATTAAGAACTAAACCAGGATGCATATCATGACCATTTTTATATAACATTATTTTGGAGGTTCTGGTGCATACTCTAAAACATGAAACAAGAGATAAAAATATTGGCCAGGTGGAGATAAAATCATCATTTGTAAGCAATGTGATTATGTACTTGGAAAACCTCAGGAGAATAAACTGAAAATACAATTTTTTAGAATTTTCAAGAGAATTTATTTATATACAAAGGCAACATTCCTGTATATTAACAACAATACAAGTTAGAAGATGTAATGATGAGGGTTTCATTTATATTAGTAACAAAGAGAAAATAGAACTAATAAAAAACATATGGAACCTCGATCAAGGGTATAATAAAATTTAGTTTGCAGAATAGGGCCTAGGTCTGTGGTTTTCACACTGTACTTTTTGAAGTCTCAGGGCAAAGTTGACCTGGTAAACACTGAAGAGGACAAAGGAGTAAAAGAGCTCAGGACCCCCCACTCCTGCTTTAATTGAGGCAGCTAATAACTAAGGTTTTGTTTGACAACATCTGTCCTTGATGAAATGTTCCTTAAGAACATTAATTCCTTTTGTGCATTCATTTGTTCAGTTACATGTTCTGTGTTTATTGAATTCCAACAATATACAAAAATTACCAACTTTTGTTGAGCACCTACAGGAGTCTTACTGTGTTAGATGTTTTATGTACTTTACCTCATTCAATCTTTGCAAAAATCATGTGAGGAAGGTATTATCCCCATTATTTACAGACAAGGAAAAACATTCAAGGTGAGGAACTTGCCCAACCTCTTACACATTGTAAGAGCTACAGCCATAATTTGAAAGTATTTTAGCTTGCTTTCAGACCTCCTTTTCTTTTTATAACATATCACACTACTTCTTAACATGTGGAAAACAATGATGGCATGGGAGATCATGATAATGATGGCATTGATGTTCACGACTCATTGGAGTTTTGATGAGGGTGTTAATGTTGGAGATGAGGTAAGGGACATGAAAGAGATGTTGATGATGCTGAGGGTAAGGAATATGGGATGCATATGATTTTGGTAGTAGAGGTGGAGTTTTTCTCTGTGATGACTCATCCTTCTGCCAGTTGAGATGGAATAGCAGAAGCCAGAATGCCTGGATGCCCTGGGTTAAATATCTTCTGTCAAGAAGAGAAGAGGGCTAGACTATTAGGTCTGGAGAATAGATAACATATTTAAGGTAAACAAGGGACTGGTTTTAAGGAACAGGAGATGTTGGGGGAGGATACTCTGGTTGAAACTCAGTCCCCAGCAAGGACTGCTTGGACAGAACAGGAAGCATGCCTGGCAATATTTGCTTCATCTATGGTAGTTCTCAGAATAACTTTACTCTTTTTTTTTTTTAATTTTTTTTTTTTAACGTTTATTTATTTTTGAGACAGAGAGAGACAGAGCATGAACGGGGCAGGGTCAGAGAGAGGGAGACACAGAATCTGAAACGGTCTCCAGGCTCTGAGCTGTCAGCACAGAGCCCGACACGGGGCTTGAACTCACGGACCGCGAGATCATGACCTGAGCCGAAGTCGGCCGCCTAACCGACTGAGCCACCCAGGCGCCCCAGAATAACTTTACTCTTAACATCTACTGCACATGTGCCAATAGACCCTGCCACTGTGCATAGTGGAAGGAATGGAAGCAGGTGTTATAAAAGACCTTTCTGATCACTGATTGCATTCGTCAGAAATCTTGAAATTAGGCAAGATATCCAGGGCCTCATTATTTTAAAATAAACTATTTACTCCAGGGGCGCCTGGGTGGCTCAGTCGGTTAAGTGGCAGACTTCAGCTCAGGTCATGATCTCGCGGTCCGTGAGTTGGAGCCCCACGGACGGGCTCTGTGTTGATAGCTCGGAGCCTGGAGCCTGCTTCTGTTTCTGTGCCTCCCTGTCTCTCTCTGCCCCTCCCCCACTCGCGCTCTGTCTTTCTCTGCCTTTCAAAAATGAATAAATGTTAAAAAAATTTTAAATAAACTACTTCAATTCTAGATTCCTACAACTCTAGTTTGTAGTAACTCTACCAATGCATAGGACTCCCAGTCACCAGAGCAGCAAGTCCTCTCCATCTTTTTCACAATATGACATAGGAGATTTTTCATCAGAAAACATTTTCTGATGAAATAACAATATGGAATAGAAAACATGATTCCATAGACTCTATGAAATAAAATTATTATTTTTACTGAGAACTGTCACCATTTCAGACCTGCATGAAGTTGAAATAAATACTATGAACAACTCTAAGTAAGAACTAACAACTCAGAGTGAAAGGAATCAGAGGTGACCAGATGAGTTAGTTGTGTCCCAAGCAAAATGCCCTAATTTCAAAATTATTCATGTATTCAGAGCAACAGAATCAATGTTCATTCTATTTAAGAGGTAGTGGTTTTTTCTACTCAAGTAAAAACACAGTACATACACCCAAATTCTGGACTGAAAATAGAAGATTATTAGCATTATAATATATGTAAATGTCTGCTCTATTCATGTTAAAGTAATTAGTATCTCTCAGTCATATGCTAATTATTACATAAATAGATTATAAATAATCATTGGAGAAGATTTCATTTTTTAAGCCGAAACCCTACATATTTAAAGAGCCTATTGTTTTATTGTACAAAAAATATGGAAAGAATAACACTGTATGTTAACTATGCTGGATTTAAAATAAAAAATGAACAAAAAGCATGAAAAGAATGACTTGCTTGTTCAACTGATTTAAAACTAAAAATTCTACAAGGTGCCTGGGTGGCTCAGTTGGTTAAGCACTCACTTTGGCTCAGGTCATGATCTTGTGCTTCATGAGTTCAAGCCCCACGTTGGGCTCTGTGCTGACAGCTCATAGCCTGGAGCCTGCTTCTGGTCCCTTGTCTCCCTCTCTCTCTGCTCCTCCCCCGCATGTGCATAGGCACGCACACGCGCTCTCTCTCTCTTTCTCTCGAAAATAAACATTTAAAAAAAATTAAAACCGAAAATTCTGTGGTGTTCTAAAACTTGTATTTGTTAAGGTTTGGTAGGTACAAGATACCCTTAAGATCTAGAGCAGTAATTCCCAATCTTACTGGAACTTATTGAAGATGTTTGTCTTGGTGGCAGGCTTGGGGAAGAAAAAGGGGTATAATTTTCTCAGACTGAGTGCATAAAAATCACCTGGAAAGCTCGTTAAACACAGACTTCTGGGTTCCATCCCTGGAGTTGTTGAGTCAGTGGGTCTGACCTGGGGCCCATGATTTGAATTTCTAACAAGTTCCAGGTGATACTGATGGAGCTGGTCCCAGCACCACATTTTTTAGTGTTTTCAAGGATGAGATGGTGGTGGGTCCCAAGGACTGGAGGAGCCACCAAATGTGATGGCTTTTCGGGCTCCCATTCCCCTGACTGTGAGTAGATGCAGCATGTTTGGAGGTATGTCCTGTGTCAGAGGCCTTGCCTTTGCTTTTGCTGGTTGCGGTTGCTCTAGGCAAGTTGGGCTTTGTCTATGCATATTTATTTATTTATTTAATGCGTTGTTTATGCTTATTTATTCGCTTGTTTGCTTGATCTGATCTGATTCAGGGGAGGCTCATGTTTATGAATTCCAATAGCTTTTGGCCCTTAATCCAGAAAAAGGCCAAGATAGGCAAATTTCTTTGTAGCCTCCCTTTGCCAGCAGACAGCATTTTTTCGAATCCCCTCTTTCCACTGACCTGCATCTTCAAGGGCTCTAGTGTTAGGTGGCACGGGTATGTTCTGTATTGTTAGTTTCTGCTTTTCATGACTTCTTTTATTCTACTTTCTTTGGACTTCATTTGTAGTTCTTTATGTAATTTCTCAATATGAGTGCTTAGATTGATTTTTTTTAACTTTCTTTTCTAACGTAGGCATTTAAGTTCCAACTTTCTACCTGGAGTGAGCTCAAGTCTTAGTCTTCCTTTCTCAAATGGCTGTTAAAACCCAAACTTATTGTTTGGGAAGACCAGCCAATGCCATAGGGCAGCCAGAAGCTATTAGGGCTTGCTGATAACCATGGCCTTAAGGCTCTTTGTTGTTTTCACTCCTGGGGAAATCTTTCTTTCTCTCTAGCTCAGATTATATTCACAAGTCAGCTTGTTATACTTCATAAATCATTTCTAGGTATTTTTCAATAAGTGGCTTCTCAAGATCTCTGTTCTGTCATATTGCTAGAAATAGAAGTCTAGAGTTAGCAGCACCTACAGATTGTGAGAATTAGATAATATCTATAAAGCCCTTAGCACCACTACTGTCAGATAACAAGTTCTTAGCAAATATTAGCTACTATTGTCATTATCATTAGCATACCTAGATCTCAGTGGATTATTAGTGGCAGAGGTAAGAAATGGAATGCTACAGGCAGCAAATCCTGCCAGGAGAAATAGTGATGGAAACAGGAGAAAACATGGTAAATTTATATTTTAACAAGTTGGTGATAAAGGATTGAGGATATGCATTGTATGCTTCCTGAATAGACCCAGAAAACTGACCCAATCAAGAGAACATTCTCATACAGAGGGAGAAGTCCTGGAATCAAGTGCAGAGCTATCTTAACCAGTTGCTAAATCTAGGGGCACCAGTTGTAGACCAAGATGTCACAGTGGCTGTGACCAGGCTGAAGACACTCTCCTCCAAGGTATGCATTTTGGCAAAGTTAGAAAGGAAGCGAGGATGTGGAAAAAAGCTAGACATTTTTTTAAAAGCAATAATTGGGAGTGTCTTTGCTGGCTCACAGGTGCACACCCTGTGTTAAATATAAATTAATAGCCGAGAAGGAATGCTTAGTGTAACTTTCTGTCTTGGTCTCTCACTCTCTCAAAGCTCTGGGATTCCTCTGATAATTAAATGGGTAAAATGAAGTTGTATTCCATCCCTCAAAACTATTTGAGGCAGAAGAGCTCAGTACTGGATGTCCCCTTCTCAGGTCCCCTCTCTTTTTCCCCCTGGATGTTCTTTTCCACTCTTTCCTCTTAACTTTTCTCTCACCTCTTGTTCCCTGTCTTGGGATCACTGATTCTCCTGTCTCCAGCAGTGAACACCAGCCATTTCCCACACTGTACCATGTCATACAGCAGACAGTTCTTTTCAGTTCTGGTTGGGATTCAAGATGGAGGCCGTGGCCCTTAGGAAGGCTGGTGGGAGCTAGGCAGGTGTTCACCTTTAGACCTGAGGTATCAGGCAAATGATCGAGCCAGTGCTTGTGGAATTGGGAATAGGTGGAGCTGTTTACCTTAACCATGTAGAGGCCTGTTATCAGAACAGGGGCTCAAACAAAGCCAGACCCAGTCAGAGGAAGCCCAGGACAGAAGAACAAGCTCAAGGCACCTGGTACTGTGGTTCCACTGCATTTGAGCTTTGGGTCACCTCAGAGAATGTATATCTTTCTTTCCCACACACTTGACTTCAGTGTGAAGACTTTCAGAAAGATAACAGCTTCTCCTCAAAATCAGAGAAGACCTAGATATCACCAGGCCATTTCTGAGGTAGACAAGAGGAGAGCCACACGTTCCAGTTCCAATGGGCCTTTGCTAAAGAGTCAGGAAAAAGGAACAGTAAAAGATGGGTGAGATGCTGGACCCAGCCTGTGCTGCTGAGATTACTTTGTGGGTGTCTTTCTCTGTGGAGTACTGAGTACAGTTAGTGGGTAAGGCAGTTTGGGGACCCAAGCTGGGGGCTCCACATGGCCTTGTAAACATGAAGACCAAGTCAGGATACACCTCACAAAGTAGCATAACCATCTTATGACTTACTGTTGGCACCAGCTATGGTTTAGCTGCTGTTTTGGGTAAACTTGGGTGAAGAGGCAAATAAAGAGCCTCTTAACATACTTGTCCGAGTACTGCTTTTTGATTACCTCTTTGGCTTTTTCAGAAGTTAATGGAAATCTGAGAAAGGGGATGAGGCAGGTGCTGGGGTCTCTGGTAGTTCTCTTCCAACCACTTGAGGTCCTGATGGTAGCACATTTCAGGAGGCAAAGAGAGAGAAGGAAGCAACATCCAGACGCATCCATCCAGGATCCTGATCAATACTGAGTGGAAATGGAGGCTCTTAAATGGTGAGGAAGGTATTCTGGATCTAAAGATCTTGTTCATCAACAAAATGGTCATTGCAAATGAGTTGTATTGTTAAGCTATACAAAGTGAGCCATATATGATATTGTATTTGTTCATAATAACTGCCATTTAGAAAGTGCTGCCAATTTAACTCTTCATGCAAATTATTTTCACAACCTCTCTATGGAGAAGACATTGCTGTTTTCCGATTTTTATAGATGAGAAAACTGAGTCCCCAGAGGGACAAATAGCTTGTCCAGAGTCACACTCAGCTGGTAGTCCGAGCTGGAACACTAACCCTGTTCTGAATTTACCACCCAAGCTTTTAACCACTCTATGAAACTACTTCAGAGCAGACCTGGAAGGTGGGGACTGATAGCTGCATTTCAGGGCAGGAAATTTTGGTTTATATTAGGTTAAACTATATGAAACTGTTGATATTTATCATTTAAAATTTTTTTTAATTTTAAATGTTTTATTTATTTTTAAGAGAGAGACAGGGTATGAGCAGGAGAGAGGCAGGGAGAGAGAGGGAGACAGAATCCATGAAGCAGGCTCCAGACTTTGAGCTGTCAGCACAGAGCCTGATGGGGGGCTTGAACCCGTGAACCACAAGATCAGGACCTGAGCTGAAGTCAGATGCTTAACAAACTGAGCCACCTAGGCGCCCCCCCCCATTTTTTTTTAATGTTTAGTTTTGAGAGAGAGAGAGAGACAGCGCACAAGTTGGGGAGGGAGAGACAGAGAGGGAGACACAGAATCTGAAGCAAGCTCCAGGCTCTGAGCTGTCAGCACAGAGCCCAACGTGGGGCATAAACCCACAAACCGTGAGATCATGACCTGAGCCGAAGTTGGAAGCTCAACCAACTGAGCCACCCAGGCGCCCCGTTATTTATCACTTTTGACTTACAAAAATGACAATGTCATATGCTCCAACCCTAATAGAGACTAAGTGAATTAACCAAGTTTATCCCAGGTAATAAGTATTCTCCTAAGACTCTAAATCCAAGTTCTTTGTACTAATCCACTCAATCTGAAAGTAAAGGTCTAATTTACTCTCAAGTGCCTAAATGTTGCCACCCTTTGGGGTCTCGCCACTTTGCAGGGTGAGGTGTTGGGACAAAGATGCAGGGTAATGGTTGTAAAGAACACCTCAATAGAAGTCTCGAGGTGAGGCTCTGAGACGGTAGAGGACAAAGTCCTAAAGAGATCAGGTAAGACCTCCAGACCACATTCCCTATTGAGAGAGCAGCTCAAGCCCTCACAGACAAGAGAAAGAACTGTGCCTTCAGGGAGCTTTGCATAGTTGCACTTGTTTACTCATTGGCCTTTGGGGAGTGGGAGAGAGGTGTGGGGGTGTATCACAAACTTCCTGAAAATGTTAGAGGCTTTTATCCTCCTTCAGAGCAACATTCTGATGTGACACGATCACATTTGTGCTTGGAAGACCCTCACTGTATGTGTGTGCATGCTGGATTAGAAGGGCATGCCCAGGGGACTAGTTAAGAGAAATCCAGACAGGACATAATGCACATCTGGCCTAAGTCACGGGGGAGACAAAATGAGGGAGTAATTTGAGGCTATTTAGAAAGTAGAATTGACAAGGCTTGGTGACTCATTTGGAAGCAGGGGGCATTCTACAAATGACAAATGTGTGTAGAATTTACAAATAGATTCTCAGCCTTAATCAGTTACTAAAGACTGTCACTCAAACTTCCAGAAGAGGGAAGAATAAAGCCTCTAAAATAAAGAGCCCCAGGCCACAAAGAACTATGCCTCCCCTTTTTTTAAAGAAATATGGAAACAAGGGGAGAATCTTGCAACCTGGAGATCAGTCATGGGGGAAGTCTCCCCACTTGTGACAGGGCCAACATTCTGTGGTAGGTACAGAGCTGACATACTGGCCAGATCCATTTGGACTGATGACTGCCATACTGCCATGTTTCATGTGTTGTCAAATATTTTGATCATTCCTACTTTTTTTTTTTTTTTTTTTTACCAAGGGACAAACCAACTAGCCTATTTTATTGGTGTGTGAGAGGTGCTATACAAGGATACTTATGTTCTGAATCCTTAGTTACTTATTGGAGAATAGATTTTTTTAATATCTCTAAAATCCTTGGGAGGAAAGGAAGTTGAGACACCATAACCACAGAAGGATAGGGCTTGCTATCCTTGATATGCAATTGGTATTGATATGATATGATATATGATATGATATGATATATGATATGATATGGTATTGAATGCCCTGGGAAAAAGAGGGAAGTTCAGGCATATCTTGGGCAGGATTATAGTGCTTATTTAGTTATTGAAAGAGAAGTCATGTATAGCCTGGATCTCACACTGCCCATCTCACTTGCTTTCAGCTGTGTGTCACCTTGGACTGGTGTAAATTGTTCCCATTTTTAAAAAAATATTCTTGGGAGAGCACAAGCAGGGGAAGGGAAAGGCAGAGAGAGGGGACAGAGGATCGGAAGTGGGCTCTGCACTGGCAGGCTGATAGCAGCAAGCTCCATGTGGGGCTCAATCTTACAAACAGAGATCATGACCTGAGCTGAAGTTGGATGCTCAACTGACTGAACCACCCACGTGCCCCTAAATTGTTCCCATTCTTAGAACCTTGTGGTAGTATCTACAGTACAACAGCCTCCCCACAGCAAGTAGCAAGAGGAGTTATGGACAGATTTGTCCCACTGACTACCAATATAATGAAATGCAATAAAAAAAGTAATTCTGTACATACTAAAAGGAAAGTTCTGGGACTTTTCTTGGGATTGAAGTCAAAGCAAAACACAACCTCTCAAAAGAACCTTTGTCCTTTTTTTTTTTTAAATAAACAAACTAAGCCATCCAGCCCTGCTCTGTTGGAAAGTGAGTTAAAAGGAGGCTATGTTAATATTAGGCATGTCCTTTGACCAGTTAGTAAAGCAAATTTCTAAAGAGTAGGCCGCAAAAAAGTTATGCCCATTTAAAACTTTTTCCTGGAAACCTTTATTTCTCTTCCCCATATAGTCTGTATAATTGAATATGAATTTTCAGAGGGCTCAAAAATACAAAGACTTTTCAATAAACTCTCCCAAGCAGCCTAGTGTAAAGGTTTCCAAGGAGGAGAAGACAGATGCATTAATCAACAGCTTTCAAAGTAGCAAAGCTCTCAGGGATAATCATGAAAGACATCTGTCACCAATGGCAAAGCATTTAGTAGCAGGAAACAACATAAACTTCAAGATTAAATCATTCCAAAGATCTATGTGTTAGAAATGCCTCATGGTCTATGTCCCACAAAACCTACATGTCTACAAAATGACAATTCAACTGCCATGGTTTTCCAATTTTACTGTCTCTTTGTCTTGCTCTGTTCTCAATTTCTTGGTCTCTGTATTTCTGGAGATGCAGATGTGTTTCACATAGACATAGTCAGAGAGTCCTCAGATGAGGCCAATCGTGGACTTGGCCAAGGACTGGCCTTCATGGGATGCTGAATGTTCCTGCAGCTGAATTTGGTGAAACCTGGAATAAGGGCAGAGTGAAGCCAGAGGACTGCCTAGCTCAGCTCTGCACCCATCTTCACGGATTGTGTAAGCATGTCTAGGCCGCATGGTCTCCGGGAGCATAGTTCCAATGACCATCAAGGCATGAATAGGTTAAAATGGGACATAGTGTGGTCATCTTTTACTGTGGTCCTGTGTTCCCTATGTCACAACTTGGAGAATAACTAATGCCCCAGACAGGGAGATTTATTTTCTCTGATGCAAATGTAGGACATCTACATTTCCCTTCAGCCTTTGCTGTTTCAGGGGGCTCTTCTCCTGAGACCAGGACAGACCATCTGCAGTTACTAAAAATGTATTTTTTTTCTTAAAATGATGGAATAGGGGGTTATTGAGTATAGATGAAAATGCATCTTTCAAAGACACTGTAGACTGAAATAGACTTTGTATTGGTCTGGTAACCCAACAATTAGAAATAACATTCTTTTTGTGAGGAATTGCTTTTCAGGTTACAAACAAAATAATTAGGAATCCAACTCCTTTGAAAGTTAATGGATACCCTTAGTGGCACATAGTAGAAATCTATAAAATGATAACATTAAGCATTTTGTGGCAGAGACTTAGTTGTCTTCCAAATTCTGTAGCTATGCAATATTTAGCTGAGCACATGGCCTCTCAAAGTAGAGATTCTTTTTCTGAGCCTTCCTTGCAGCTAGATGTGGCTGGTGACTGATTGGCTAATAAGATGATGGCTTTACTGATGCTTGATGGTGTGTATGTGCTATATGAGTTATGGGGGATTTGGATGTGGGGGCCTTGTGTTGCTTTTTGTTCTTTCATCTTGCTGCTCAGAATGCACATACTACCATCTTGGTTCATGAGGTCAAGTCCACCAATAGCAGTGCAACTGGATAGAAGAAGCCTGGGGCCCTGGCACCATGTTGCTTGGGGGCTTTCTGTTACTTGCAACTCAGCCTAATTCTAACTAAAACATTTATTATCGTATGCCTAGACATAGTGACGTACTTGATACTATCATTTTGGTATTAACTCAGTATCTAGAATAAGTTCCTTTTGTAAATGAGCCTTCCAGGCATGTATATTCTCTCTTTAGTATAAAATGTATCAGGTTTATAGGTAAGCTTTTCATAACTAAGGTTTTTAGTGAAGTCTTTCATTAGCATGCAACTATAACACTAATACTATTCTTACCAATTGCTTCCAATTGGCAGTAAGCCTGGAAAAAATCAATTTTGCAAGTGGATCAATTCTTTTGTATTCTTTCTCAAGGTATGTGTCAAGAAAAATATGAGATCTTTATTATTTTCTGCTTTGACTCTTTTAAAATACAAAAGTAACTGAGGCTCTGGTCTGATAGAAGGCAGAATTATTGACCAGAATGAAAATCAGCTTCATTCTACATGTATCAGTTGGCTATTTCTGGGCCAGCTGGTCTAGGATGGCCTCATACATCTGGCTGTTGGCTGGCTGTCAGATGAGTCAACGGGTGACCAGGCCACGTGTCTTTCATTATCTAGCAGGCTAGCTTGGGTTTGTTTACATGGTGGTGGCATGATTCCTAGAGAGAGTGGAAATGTGCAAGGTCTCTAGAGACCTAAGCTCAGAACCAGCACACCATCACTTCCATCATATTCTGTGTCCAAGCAAGTCACAGCGTCAGTGGATCCAAGGCCTGGGAGAAATAGACTTTACCTCTTGATGGGAGGAGCCACAGAGTCACACTGCAACAGGTATAGATATAGGGAGGCTAAAGAATTGTAGCCATTTTGTAACCAGTGTAACAGAGGCTGTGGGCTTGGACAAATGTTTCCTCTTCTTATGTGCTGGAGAAAATTACTGGGAAGGAGCACAGAGACCTAGAAGCAGGGTGAAAGGGGATGGCAGATCATCTAGGTAGAAATGCTCTGGAGTTTAGAGATATCGTGTAGGCTAGAAAGGTAGGTGCTGGGAAAGACAGTTTTCGTTTTTGTTTTTTCTAGGAATCTGTTCGAACTTGAATGTGCATACAAATCACCTAATTCTGATTCAGTAGATCTGGGTTGAATCTTCAATTGCTGCATTTCTAAGAGTCTCCCAGGCAATGCTGCAGCTGATCTTAACACCACACTTTAGACAGCAAGATTCTAGACTCTTCAACCATCATTCCCCTAGAGAAGAGTCTACCTTAATGGAAAACCAGAGAGTTGATATTAGAAAGAGCATTTATTTGTGAAATACCTAGTATTTGTCAGGAACTGTGCCAAGGACTTTCTGTGCCTTGTTTAATTCTGGTCACAACTTTGTAAGCTAGGCAATGTTATCCTTATTTGAGAATAAAATTATAATACAAGGGTTTTGGGTTGCCTGTCCACTGTGTTACAGTGTGGATAAAGGATGACCACACTTACAATACTGGGCATGGTGCCATGAATGTAATAAAACATAATAAATAGATTGATGTGATCCTATGGTTGGTCAGGCTCATGTTTTTTCCAAGGTGAAATAAATCTTTCCAAGCCTGTTTAAGCCTACCTCTCTTTGGATACCTCAGCTTATGAATTGGTTCAGTCACTACACTATTTTCTACTAGATCAAAATGTCAAAGAAGTTCACCCTCTGTACTGCTGAAATTTTGCAGTGAGTTTCCTTAAGATCACCCCCAAAAGAGAAAGCCTTTGAAGTCTGGAATGACTGGTAGGATTGAGTCATATATTTGTATAGTGTATCACTTATATAAACATAGATGTTGGTCCTTGTGATAAGGAATAACGAAAACTACAAACTCACAACTGCCAAAGCCAAGTCCTACAGAGAAGGACTTCTACCCATTTCTGGTGCCCTTCATTCCTTTGTATACAACCAATTATTAATTATCACTTGTTTCTTTCATGGATGGTGTCTTTGGTGATATACTGTGTTTAAAAATCTTTGCCATTTGGAATGATCTCCTATGTTATCCTCTAGGAATTTTACAGTTTTACATTTTACATTTGGGTCTGTGATCCAGTTTAAGGTAATTCTTGTGCAGGATGTAATATCTGTGTCTAGGTTCATTATTTTGTTTGTGGATGTCCAGTTGTTCTAGCACCATTTGTTGAGAACACTTTTTGCTTCTTTATATTGCTTCTGCTACCTGTCAAAATCGGTTGACTGTATTTATATGGGTCTATTTCTGGACTCTGTATTCTGTTTCATTGAGCTATTTGTCTATTCTTTTGCCAATACCACTGTCTTAATTACCGTAACTTTTATCATAAGCCTTGAAGTCAGGTAGTACCAGTCTTCCAACTTTATTTTTCAATACTGTTTCAGCTACTCTGGGTCTTTTGCCTCTTCATATAAACTTTAGAAGCAGTTTGTTGATATTCACAATATAAATTGATGGAATTTTGATAGGGATTGCATTGAATATGTAGATTAAGCTGGGAAGAACTGACATTTTGACAATATTGGGTTTTCCTATCCATGAACATGGGCTATCTCTCCATTTATATAATTCTTTGATTTTCATCAGAGTTTTGTAGTTCTCATCATAGAGATCTTGTACATATTTTTTTTCACATTTATACCTAAGTACAGTAAAACTTTGGTTTGTGAGCATAATTTGTTCTAGAAACATTCTTGTAATCTAAAACACTTATATATCAAAGCGAATTTCCCCATAAGAAATAATAGAAACTCAGATGATTCATTCCACAACCCAAAATAAAAATGTGTATACACATACACACACACACACAGGCACACACACACCCTACATCTTTATCCATTCATCAGTCAAAGGACATTTGGGCTCTTTCCATAATTTGGCTTTTGTTGATAATGCTGCTGTAAACATTGGGGTTCATATGTCCCTTCAAATCAGTATTTTTGTATCCTTTAGGTAAAATCCTAGTACTATAATTGCTGGGTTATAGGGTAGTTCCACTTTTAACTTTTTGAGGAATCTCCATACTGTTTTCCAGAGTGGCCGCACTAATTTGGATTCCCAGCAACAGTGAAAGAGGGCTTCCCTTTCTCTGCATCGTTGCCAACCTCTGTTGTTTCTTGCGTTGTTAATTTTAGCCATTCTGACAGGTGTGAAGTGATATATCATTGTGGTTTGGGTTTGTATTTCTCTGATGATGAGTGATGTTGAGCATCTTTTCATATGTCTGTTAGCCATCTGTATTTATTCTTTGGAAGAATGTCTATTCATGTCTTCTGCCCATTTCTTAACTGGATTATTTGTTTTGGGGGTGTTGAGTTTGGTTGGTTTTGGGTCTTTATAGATTTTGTATATTAACCCTTTATCAGATATGTTATTTGCTAATATCTTCTCCCATTCCATAGGCTGCATTTTAGTTTTGTTGATTATTTCCTTTGCTTTGCAGAAATTTTTACCTTGATGAAGTCCCACTAATTCATTTTTGCTTTTGTTTCCCTTGTCTCTAGAGACGTGTCTAGTAAGAAGTTGCTCCAGCCAAGGTCAAAGAGATTGCTGCCTGTTTTCTCCTCTAGGATTTTGATTCTCCACTGTCTCTCATTTAGGTTTTCATCCATTTTGCATTTATTTTTATGTATGGTATAACAAAGTGGTCCAGTTTCATTCTTCTGCATGTTGCTGTCCAGTTTTTCCAACACCATTTGTTGATGAGATTTTTTTTCCATTTAATATTCTTTTCTGCTTTGTCAAAGATGAGTTGGCCATACAGCTGTAGGTCCATTTCTATGTTCTATTCTGTTCCATTGTGTCACTCTTGGGGCCATACCTTCTTGATTCCTACAGTTTTCTTACGTAGCTTGATGTCCGGAATTGTGAGGCCTGCACCTTTGCTTTTCTTTTTCAAGATTGCTTTGACTATTTGGGGTCCTTTGAGTTTCCATAGGATTGTTCCAGCTCTGTGAAGAACACTGGTGGTATTTTTATTGGTATTGCATTAAATATGTACGTTGCTTTGGGTAGCATAGACATTTTAACAATACTTGTTATTCTAATGCATGATCATGGAATGTCTTCCCATCTCTTTGTGTCCTCTTCAATTTCTTTTATAAGTATTCTAGAGTTTTCAGAGTACAAATCTTTTACTTCCTTGGTTAGGTTTATTCCTAGGCATCTTACTGTTTTTGGTGCAATTGTAAATGGAATTGATGCCTTGATTTCTCTTTCTGCTGCTTCATTATTAGTGTTTAGAAATGTAACAGATTTCTGTACATTGATTTTGTATCCTGACACTTTGCTGAATTCATGTATCAGTTCTAGCATTTTTTTTTTTTTGGTGGAGTCTTTTGGGTTTTCTACAGAGTACCACGTCGTCTGCAAATAGTGAAATTTTACTTCCTCTTTGCCTATTTGGATGCCTTTGTTGTTGTTGTTGTCTGATTGTTGAGGCTAAGACTTCCAGTACTATGTTAAATAGTAATGGTGAGAGTGGAAATCCTTGTCATGTTCCTTACCATAGGGGAAAGATTCTCAGTTTTTCCCCATTAAGGATGATATTAGCTATAGGTCTTTCATATATGGCCTTTATTATGTTCAGGTATGTTCCATCTGTCCCTACCTTGTTGAGACTTTTTATCAAGAATGGGTGCTGCATTTTGTCAAATGCTTTTTTCTGCATCTATTGACAGGATCATATGGTTTTATCCTTTCTTTTATTAACATGGTATATCATGTTGATTGATTTGTGAATATTGAACCAGCCCTGTAGCCCAGGAAGTAATCCCACTTGATCATGGTGAATAATTCTTTCAGAATAATTCTTACTGTTGAATTCAATTTGCTAGTGTTTTATTGAGAATTTTTGCATCCATGCCTCAAGGATATTGGCCTGTAATTCTCCTTTTTAGTGGGATCTTTGTCTGGTTTTGGAATCAAGGTAATGCTGGCTTCATAGAATGAGTTTGGAAGTTTTCCTTCCATCTCTACTTTTTGGAACAGTTCGAGATGAATAGGTATTAACTCTTCTGAAATATCTGGTAGAATTCCCCTGGGAAGCCATCTGGCCCTGGACTCTTGTTTGTTGGGAGATTTTTGATTACTGCTTCAATTTATTTGCTGGTTATGGGTCTGTTCAAATTTTCTACTTCTTTCTGTTTTGATTTTGGTAATTTGTGAGTCTGTAGGAATTTTTCCATTTCTTCCAGATTGCTCAGTTTGTTGGTATATAATTCTTCATAGTATTCTTTAGAATTGTATTTCTGTGGATGTTGGTTTTGATATCTCCTCCTTCATTCATAATTTTACTTATTGGGGTCCTTTATCTTTCCTCTTTGATAAGTCTGGCTAGGGTTTTAACAATTTGATAATTCTTCCAAAGAACTGGCTCTTAGTTTCATTGATCCGTTCTACAGTTTTTGTTTGTTTGTGTCTATATCACTTATTTCTGCTCTAATCTTTATTATTTTCCCTCTTCTGCTGGCTTGGTCTTTATTTGCTCTTACTTTCTGAGCTCTTTTAGGTGTAGGTTAGGTTGTGTATTTCAGACCTTTCTTCCTTCTTGAGGAAGGCCTGTACTGTTATATACTTTCTTCTTATGGCTGCTTTTGCTGGATCCCAAAGGTTTTGGACTGTCTTGTTTTCATTTTCATTTGCTTCCGTGTTTTTAATTTTTTTTCTTTAATTTCCTGGTTTACACATTTATTCTTTAGTAGGATGTTCTTTAACCTCCATGTATTTGTGGTGTTTCCAAATTTTTTCTTGTGGTTGGCTTCAAGTATCATAATGTTGTGGTCAGAAAATAGGCATGGTATGATTTCGATATTTTTGTATTGGCTGAGGCCTGATTTGTGACCTAGTATGTGATCTATTCTGGAGAATGTTCTGTATATACTTGAAAAGATTATGTATTCTTCTACTTTAGGATGAAATATTCTGAATATAACTGTTAAGTCTATCCAGTCCAGTGTGTCATTCAAAGCCATTGTTTCCTTGTCAATTTTCTGCTTAGATGATCTGTCCATTGCTATATGTGGGGTGTTGAAGTTTCCTACTATTATTGTATTACTTTCAATGAGTTTCTTAATGTTAGTTATTGATTACTATATTTGGGTGCTACTAAATTGGGGATATAAATATTTACAATTGTTAGATCTTGTTGCATAGGCCCCTTTATTATGATACAGTGCAGTTCTTCATCTCTTGTTATAGTCTTTGGTTTAAAATCTTTCAAGGAATGATGCTGTATTTTGTCAAATGCTTTCTCTGCATCTGTTGAGAGGATCATATGGTTCTTGTCCTTTCTTTTATTGATGTGATGAATCACGTTAATTGTTTTGCGGATATTGAACCAGCCCTGCATCCCAGGTATAAATCCCACTTGATCATGGTGAATAATTTTTTTAATGTATTGTTGGATCCAGTTGGCTAATATCTTGTTGAGGATTTTTGCATCCATGTTCATCAGGGAAATTGGTCTATAGTTCCCCTTTTTACTGAGGTCTCTCTCTGGTTTTGGAATCAGGGTAATGTTGGCTTCATAGAAAGAGATTGAAGTTTTCCATTTCTATTTTTTGGAACAGTTTCAAGATAACAGGTGTTAACTCTTCCTTAAATGTTTGGTAGAATTCCCCTGGAAAGCCATCTGGCCCTGGACTCTTGTTTTTTGGCAGATTTTTGATTAATTCGATTTCCTTACTGGTTATGGGTCTGTTCAAATTTTCTATTTCTTCCTGTTTCAGTTTTGGTAGGGTGTATGTTTCTAGGAACTTGTCCATTTCTTTAAGATTGCCCATTTTATTGGCATATAATTGCTCATAATATTCTCTTATTATTTTTTTTATTTCTGTTGTGTTGGTTGTGATTTCTCCTCTTTCATTCTTGATTTTACTTATTTGGGTCCTTTCCTTTTTCTTCTTGATCAAACTGGCTAGTGGTTTATCAATTTTGTTAATTCTTTCAAAGAACCAGCTTCTGGTTTCATTGATCTGTTCTGTTTTTTTTTTTGTTTGTTTGTTTCTATAGCATTAATTTCTGCTCTAATCTTTATTATTTCCTGTCTTCTGCTGGTTTCGGGTTTTATTTGCTGTTCTTTTTCCAGCTCCTTAAGGTGTAAGGTTAGGTTGTGTATCTGAGATCTTTCTTCCTTCTTTAGGAAGACCTGGATTGCTATATACTTTCCTCTTATGACCACCTTTGCTGCATCCCAGAGGTTTTGGGTTGTGGTGCTATCATTTTCATTGACTTCCATATACTTCTTAATTTCTTATTTAACTGCTTGGTTAGCCCATTCATTCTTTAATAGGATGTTCTTCAGTCTCCAAGTATTTGTTACCTTTCCAAATTTTTTCTTGTGGTTGATTTCGAGTTTCATAGCATTGTGGTCTGAAAATATGCATGGTATGATCTCGATCTTTTTGTACTTACTTAGGGCTGATTTGTGTCCCAGTATATGGTCTATTCTGGAGAACATTCCATGTGCACTGGAGAAGAATGTATATTCTGCTTTAGGATGAAATGTTCTGCATATATCTGTTAAGTCCATCTGGTCCAGTGTGGCAATCAAAGCCATTGTTTCCTTGTTGATTTTTTGATTAGATGATCTGTCCATTGCTGTGAGTGGGGTGTTGAAGTCTCCTACTATTATGGTATCATATCGATGAGTTTCTTTATGTTTGTGATTAATTGATGTATATATTTGGGTATTCCCACATTTGGCGCATAAATGTTTACAATTGTTAGGTCTTCTTGGTCTATAGACCCCTTGATTATGATATAATGCCCTTCTGCATCTCTTGATATAGTCTTTATTTTAAAGTCTAAATTGTCTGATATAAGTATGGCTATTCCAGCTGTCTTTTGTTGACCATTAGCATGATAGATTGTTCTCTATCCCCTTATTTTCAATCTGAAGGTGTCTTTAGGTCTAAAGTGGGTCTCTTGTAAACAGCATATAGATGGATCTTGTTTTCTTATCCATTCTGTTATCCTATGTCTTTTGATTGGAGCATTGAGTCCATTGATGTTTAGAGTGAGTACTGAAAGATAGGAATTTATTGCCATTATGTTGCTTGTAGAGTTGGAGTTTCTGGTGGTGTTCTCTGGTCCTTTCTAATCTTTGTTGCTTTTGAGATTATATATATATATATATTTTTTTTTTTCATCTCTTCTCCCCTCAGAGAGTCCCCCTTAAACTTTCTTGCAGGGCTGGTTTAGTGGTCACAAACTCCTTTAATGTTTGTTTGTCTGGGAAATTTTTTTCTCTCTTTCTGTTTTGAATGACAGCCTTGCTGGATAAAGAATTCTTGGCTGCATATTTTTCTGATTCAGCACACTGAATATATCCCGCCACTCCTTTCTGGCCTGCCAAGTTTCTGTGGATAGGTCTGCTGCAAACCTGATCTGTCTTTCCTTGTAGGTTAGGGACTTCTTTTCCCTTTCATGATTTCATGATTCTCTCCTTGCTGAGTATTTTGTGAATTTGACTATGATATGCCTTGTTGATGGCTGGTTTTTGTTGAATCTAATGGGGGTTCTCGTGCTTCCTGGATTTTGATGTCTGCGTCTTTCCCCAGGTTAGGAAAGTTTTCCGCTATGATTTGCTCACATAACACTTGTACCCCCATTTCTCTCTCTTCCTCCTCTGGGACCCCTATGATTCTGATGTTGTTCCTTTTTAATGAGTCACTGATTTCTCTAATTCTTAAATCATGCTCTTTTGCCTTAATCTCCCTCTTTTTTTCTGCTTTGTTATTCTGTATACGTTTGTCTTCTATATTGCTGATTCTCAGTTCTGCCTCATCCATTCTTGCCACCGCTGCATTGATCCGTGATTGCAGCTCAGTTATAGCATTTTTAATTTCATTCTGACTATTTTTTACTTCTTTTATCTCTGCAGAAAGGGATTCTAATCTGTTTTCGACTCCAGCTAGTATTCTTATTATCGTGATTCTAAATTCTGGTTCAGACATCTTGCTTGTGTCTGTGTTGGTTAAATCCCTGGCTGTCGTTTCTTCGTGTTCTTTCTTTGGGGTGAATTCCTTTCGGGGCTTCTTGCTCCCCAAGTTCAGCTCTTTGTGTCGTGTACCTGCTGAATTCTGTGGTTCAGGTTGTGCAGATTGTTGTGTTAATCTTCCAATCAGTTTTTCAGGTGTGTAGGATGGTTTAGTGTTGGTCTGTCTGTATTTCATGGACACGAGACACACAAAAAGCTTCCATGCTGTTCCACCATCTTGGCTCCTCCGTCTCTTTGGTTTAAAATCTAGTTTGTATGATGTAAGTATGGCTACTCCAGCTTTCTTTTGACATCCATCAGCATGATAAATGGTTCTCCATCCCCTTACTTTCAATCTACAGGTGCCTTTATGTGTAAAATGGGTCTCTTATAGATAGTACATAGATGGGTCTTGCTTTCTTACCACTTCTGCTGCCCTATGTCTTTTGGCAGAGCATTTAGTCTATTTATATTCCAAGTGATTATTGATAGATATGAATCTAGTGCCATTATATTACCTGTAACATCATTGTTTCTGGAGATTTCCTCTGTTCCTCTCTAGTCTTCATTACTTTTGGTCTTTTTTTCCCCACTCAAAGCATCCCCTTTAATATTTCTTGCAGGGCTGGTTTAGTGGTCATGAACTCTTTTGTTTTTGTTTGGGAAACTCTTTATCTCTCCTTCTATTCTGAATGACAGCCTGGCTGATAAAGTATTCTTGTCTGCATAGTTTTCCCATACAGCACGTTGATTATATCATGCCTCTCCCTCTGACCTGCCAAGTTTCTGTGAAAAAGTCTGCTGCTAACTTTATTTGTCATCCCTTGTAAGTTAGAGATTTCTTTTCCCTTGCTGCTTTCAGGATTTTTTTTAAATCTCTGTATTTTGCAAATTTTATTATGATATGTCTTAGTTTGGCCTGCTTTTATTGATTTTGGTGGGAGTTCTCTTTGCTTTCTGGATTTGGATGTCTGTTTCCTTCCCAGTTTAGGGAAGTTTTCAGCCGTAATTCACTCAAATAAACCTTTTGCCCCTTTTCCGTTTCTTCTTCTTCTGGGAGTCCTGTGATATGAATGTTATTATTCTTTATGGAGTCACGTGTTCCCTAAGTCTATGTTTGTGATCTAATATTTTTCTTTCCTTCTTCTTTTCAGCATCATTATTTTCCATAATTTTATCTTCTATATCACTGATCTGTTCCTCTGCTTCTTCCATCCTTGTAGTCACTACACCAGTTGGTTTTACATCTTGGTTGTAGCATTTTTTATTTTGGCCTGACTAGTTTTTAGGTCTTTTACCTCTGTAGTAAGGGACTCCCTGGTGTTTTCTATGCTTTTCTCAAGCCCAGCTAGTGTCCTTATGATTGTTGTTTTAAATTATGGTTCGGGCATATTACTTATATCTGTTTTAATTAGATTCCTTGCTGTGACCTTTTCTTGTTCTTTCTTTGAGGATGAGTTCCTCTGTCTTGGCATTTTGTCTAAATCTCTGTCTTCTCTGTGTTAGGAAAGCCTGTTATATTTCCTGCTCCTGAGAGTAATGGCTATATTTAGAGGTCCTATACTGTCCAGGGCCTGGCGCTTGAGGAAATTTTTCTGGGGCATGCTGTGTGCATTCCACTGTTGTGTTTTGGCTGCTTTTTCCCTCCAGTGAGTCCTCTGGAGAATTTCTCCCTGTCTGCAGTGGGAAACGTTTGGGGACCTTGTCCAGTGTGGCGATTTTTAACTAAGTCAGTTTTGGTTTGCTTGTTAAAAGAAGCCAGATCCTGTTTCCCATAGAGCTGAAGCTTTGTAGCACTCTGTGGTCAGTAGACTTGGTACATGCAAGGGGTTTGTGCTGGTCTTCTGGTGGAGGGGGCCCACTGTTGCTCTGGATTTCAGGCACACTTGCCCTAGTTAAAAAGCACCTGTGGGATGCCTGGGTGATTCCATTGGTTAAGGGTCTGACTCTTGACTTCGGCTCAGGACATGATCTCACAGTCGTGAGATCAAGCCCTATGTTGGGCTCTGCACTGGGTATGCTACCTGATTATGATTCTTTCTCTCTCCCTCTGCCCCTCCCCAACTCCTACTCTCTTGTACACCTGCCCACATGTGCTCTCCCTCTCAAAACAAGGGAAAAAAACAGCACATGCAGAATGTAGGGTGGGGTTCATTGGAGATGGGGGTGGCACATGGTGTAAGTAGTTCAAGCCCTCCACTACTGGCACTGTGCTGCTCACTGAAGTCTATCAGTACTGATGGGGGCAGGGGGGAAGATGACAACAGCCCACTCTCATACCTGGAGATGGGAGTTCGCACCCACTTCTGTTCAGGAATCCCTCATAGAAGAGCAAACAATCTCTCCTCATGTGTCCCAGGCATCCTTCAGATCCCTGCCTTCATGCTGTGTCTGAGCCATCTGCCCACTGGTGGTGTAGTGCTCCTGTGTTTCTTCTCAGGAGCACTGACCAGGTGTTAAAACTCAAATTTTAGGGACCCAGCACAGGGTTGACATACCCTGATCTTCTCCAGGAGGGTCTTGCCATGCTCAGGCTGGTGCTGGTTTGTCCTAGAGGGGCAGTTGCACGAATGCACAGGGGCTTGGAGATTATGGTAAAGTGCAACAAAAAGCCAATGTCCAGGTTAGCTGCCTTCTACAGGTGCCTCTACTCCTATGCTAATGAACAGGGCAGAAAAATGGCTTTTGCTGGCTCATTGTCCCCTATGAGGCAAAGCCACCTCTCCTAGATATACTCCAAGAAGGGGAACTGTCTCTCCCATTACAAACCAGGAGATCTTCAGTCCATGCTTTCCTCTCCAAGGCCTCTGTGCTCCTCCACAGGAGCACCTCTATGCCTGCCAGGCTCCACTCTGGTGATGGCATGGCCTTCTAAAACTTCAGACTTTGAGCTCTGCTGCTTGTAAAAGCTTGAGATAATCAGTCCCTCTTGTTTTCCCAATTAATGGTTTTGGCAAAGTGTTTTTCTTGTGCAGTCCTGTGTGTGCTGTGCTCACTTGCTCATATTCTTTCTCTCTCTCTCATCACCTCCCCTCTCTCTGTGATCAGGGCTCCTCCCCTCTGCAGCACCTGTGATTCTTTTCTCCCCCAAATCATATCTCTGCACCTCCTACCTTCTATGATATGTCCTCTTTTCTCCCTCTAGTTGTGCAATTTATTCTTTCAGTTCTCAGATTGATTTCTTGGGTGCTGAGAATCATTTGATATTTATCTAGCTGTGTTCAAGGGACAAGGTGAGCATAGATTCCTCGCTACTACTCTGCCATCTTAACTCTTCTCCCCATCTTAGTTAATTTCTATTGCTATGTCTTCAAATTAATTTCTTTCAAATTAATTTCTCCACTTAAAGTACTGAATCTTTCCTCTAGTATTTTGAATATAAGGTACACAGTGATAACTATTTTAATGTTCTGGTATGCTAATGCTAACATGACAACTCTGGATTGGTTTCGATTGATTGTTCTTCTCATGGGTCAGATTTTCTTATTCACTTGCATACCTGGTAATTTTTTGTTGGATAGCAAACATTGTGAATTTTACCTTTTTGGATGCTGGATATCTTTGTGTTTTATAAATAGTCTTGATGTTCCCTGATGCAAAGTTATTGGGGAACACTTTTAGATCTTACTCTTAAGCTTTTTTTCTCCCCAGCTTTATGAATTTATAATTCAAAAATAAAATTATAAGATATTTAAAGTGTACATTGTAGTGATTTGATATTCATAGTGTACATTGTAAAAGGATTTTGCCATCTAGTTAATTAACACATCCATCACCTCACGGTTTATATTTTTGTTTTTTTCTTTTGGTGAGAACACTAAAATTCTACTTCCTTAGCAAATTTCAATTATGTAACACAGTGTTACCAACCAAACAGCCACATGTTTTACATTAGATTTTTAGAAATTATTCATCTTACAGCTAAAAGTTTGTGCTCTTTCACCATCCCCTCCCTCCTTCCCCCAACCCCATACCCTGGAAACCACTTTTTTGCTCTGTTTCTAGGATTTTGATGTAGAATTTTTAAAAAGTGATACTATACATATAGTATTTGTCTTTCTCTGTCTGGCTTATTTAATTTAGGATAATGCCCTCAAGCTCCGTCCATGGCTCTTAAGCTTTTTAAGGCATGACCAAAGCAGCATTTTGTCTAGAGCTAATTCTTTTCCATTACTGAGGTGAGACTTCTTGAGTTCTATACCTGGTTCCCCATGAATTTTGAGATTTTCCAGTCTGGCTTATAGGATGAGACACTATCTCAGGTCTTGTATGAGTCCCTCTAATTATTTCAGGTGGGTTTTTCCCCCTTAGCCTCCAGCAGTATCCTTACATACATGTCAGTAGTCTGCTCAGTGTTCAAAGAGGACCCTCTGCAGACTTCCAAGTTCTCTGTCTGGCGGCATTCTCCTATCTAGTACTCTGTCCTGTAAACTTGAGCTGCTTTTGTGTCCCCAGATTTAGGTCTGTCTTCTCAACTCAGGGAATCTACTGGACTCTGTGTTCCCTGTTGTGGAGTATAAAACTCACCCAGTAAGAAGGGAGTTCTACAAGAGCTCACTTTATTTTTCGTCCACGGGTTAGTCCTTAGTTGTCTGATGTCCAAGTCTTGGAAAACATTTTTTTTCCTCAATATTTTGCCTACTTTTTTAGTAGTTTCAGGTGGGAGGATAAATATGGTCCATGATGTCTCATGTTGTTCAGAGGCCAAAGCTCCTATAATTGCATTCTGAAGCACAAAAACGTATAAAAAAATTATTTCTTCATTTATGGCTCTCGGGTTTGCACACCCTGGCTTTAGGCTCTATGTGTCTTGATTTCCTTATTTGTAAAAGTAAAGGGCTAGACTATGAATTAGTCTGAGTTCTCCAGAGAAACAGAACCAATAGGATATGGAGGATATGGAGGTGTATGTGTACACACACATTTAGCGATGTATATAAGTTATCAGCTCATGTGGTGATGGATGCTGAAAAGTCCCATGATGTACCACCTTCAAACTGGAAACCTAGAAAAGCTGGTGGTATAGTTCAAAGGCATGAAAGCCAGACAGCCATTGCTGTAGATTCCAGTCTGAGTCTGATGGCCTCAGAAACAGGAATGCTGATGGCAGGAGGAGATTGATGCCCCAGCATGTGTAGTCCAGCGGGGAACAAATTCAGACTTTCTCAACCTTTTTGTTCTATCCAAGCCCTCAACAGATTAGCTGATATCCACCCACCTTGGAGGTGGAGGGGTCTCATCTACTTAACTCAGCCCACTAATTCAAATGCTAATCCCTCTAGAAACACCCTCACAGACACCCAGATAATGTTAAATCAGACATCTAGGCATCCCATGGCCTGGTCAAGTTGACACATAAAATTAACCATTACAGACCAGAAGCAAGACTCCTTGCATTGTAGTTCTAAAGGTTTCAAGTTCATGAAATAGACCTGCTGATATTGTCTGAAACAGAGCATAGCAAGCACTCTAGCCTGAGCTGACTCAAAGTTCATATGGGAGAACTTGGTGACCATGCATCTCCTCCCTATAGTTATTTCTCTTCTCTTCATCCATCTATTCGATCATTTAGTGAGTACCTACTATGTGCCAGGCACTATGGTAAGCACTGGAGATACAGCAACAGACTGACTAGTACATTAGTGAATGCTTATCAAGCATTTACCAGGAGTCTGCTGGGCCAGTGCAAAGCACCTGACCTACAGTATCTTACTCAGTTCTTACTTCATAGGATTGACGTGAAGATTATCTTTACACAGATAAGAAAACCACGATCACAGAACCACTGAGTAATAAAACAGAGATGTGAACCTAGGCAGTCTGACTCCAGATCTGCTTTTAATATCTTTGCCGTAGATTCTGAAAGTTGACCCACAGACAAAACTCAGCTTGTAGATATATTTGTTTGGACACACTTCCTTGTACAAAAAATTAAATCTGAGTTTCTGAAACTCTCCAATTTGCCAAACTGCATACTGTTTCAATTCTTTCATACCCAGCCTGATTCTTTTATTTACCTGTCTGGCCCTTAAAGGCATTTGGATTTTGATTTCTGCCCACTTCTGTGCTACCTTCTTTTCAGGGTAATTGTGTACATCTTCCTCCTCTCTCAGCTCTGTTAACTACTCCTCAAGTAATTCTTTATCACAACACACCCCTCCCTTTTACTCCTTTTCTCTTTCCCATTTATCCTTAATTCCCTGCCAAGTTTTTTCTCAAAAATTTCTCACTCTTTTCCCTCTGGTTTTGAGCCCTATCCCCATGGGCTGATTGTGGCTGATATACTATAGCATTAAGAACAAGAAAGAAGTGTAAATGGACAAAATAAAAGATTCCTTAAATGTCTAAAACCTTTGAAAATTTCATTCTATTTCTTCAGATCTCAAATAAAACTAAACAAACAAGAGGACTGACATTATCTTTCTTTTTTCTCTTCTGCCTCATCAAAATCTGATTAAGAGAAACAGAGTTTTGATGTGGTCATGTTTTCCTGTTTTGTTTTAACCATAGTATCTGGGCTTGACTGTAAAGCAAACCATAGGATATACCATCTTATGAAAACAAATACATTTCAAATTCCAAATAATTGAAGAATGCAGTTTTTAAAAATCTGAGTATGATTTATGTAACTACATAACCTGTTAGTTTCAGATGCATAACCAAATGATTCTATATTTGTATATATTGCAAAATGATCACCACAATAGGTCTAGTTAACATCTGTTGTCATACACAGTTATAAATTTTTTTTCTGGTGATGACAACTTTTAAGATACACCTTCTTAGCAACTTTCAAATAAACAATACAGTAGTATTAACTACACTCACCATACTGTACATTACATCCCCGTGGCTTGCTTATTTTATAACTGGAAATTGTACCTTTTGATTGCTTTCACCCATTTCTCCCACCCCCACTCCTTGCTTCTGCCAACCACCAATCTGTTCTCTGTATCTATACACTTGGGGTTTTTGTTGTTCCACATATAAGTGACATTATATGCTATTTATCTTTCTCTGACATATTTCTTATCACAAATGGCAGGATTTCCTTTTTTAATTGCTGAATAATCCATTGTGTGTGTATATACCACACAAAATAATATATATATATATTTTTTTGAAATATAATTGACAACATTCTATTAGTTTCAGATGTACAACATAGTGATTCCACATATGTATCCGTGGTGAACTGATCAATGCAGTATGTGTGTGTGGTTTCTGTCATCATGCAAAATGAATATAATCTGATTTACTATATTTTTATGCTGTACATTGAATCCCTGTGACTTAATTATTTTATCACTGGTGGTTTTTGTATCTCTTGATCCCCTTTACCCATTTTGTACTCCCTCCCTCCCCCAGTCCTCTTTACTTCCAACAACCACCACTCTATTCTCTGTATCTGAGTCTAGGTGTGTTTTGTATCATTTCTTTGTTTTCCTTTTGTTTTAGATTACACATATAAGTGAGAATATGCAGTATTTGTCTTCCTCTGACTTTTTCCCACTTACATAACAGTCTCTGTTGTCACATGTTGTCCCATGTTGTCACAAAAGGCAAGATTTTATTTTTTAATGTCCAAGTAGTATTCCGTTTGTGTGTGTGTGTGTGTGTGTGTGTGTGTGTGTGTGTGTATACATACCACATCTTTATCCATTCATCTATTGATGAACACTTAGGTTGCTTCCATATCTTGGCTATTGTAAACATAAGGATGCATATATCTTTTCAAATTAGTGTTTTCCTTTTCTTTTTTTTTTAGCTAAATACCCAGTAGTGGAATTGCTGGACCATGTGGTAGTTCTGTTTTTATTTATTTATTTATTTATAAAATGTTTATTATTTACTTTTGACAGAGAGAGAGACAGACAGACAGAGAATGAGCAGGGGAGGGGCAGAGAGAGGGAGACACAGAATCTGAAGCAGGCTCCAGGCTCTGGGCTGTCAGCACAGAGCCCAACGTGGGGCTCAAACTCACAGACCGCGAGATCATGACCTGAGCTGAAGTCAGATGCTCAACCGACTGAGCCACCCAGGTGCCCCCAAAGAAGATTTAATACCAATCTTCCAAATACACAGAGAACCCTCCTACTGTTTTCCATAGGGGTTGCGTTTCTTCCAATGGTGAATGAGGGTTCTCTTCTCTCTCTATCCTGACCAACAGTTATTTATTTATATATTTTTTATACTAGCCATTCTGACAGATGTGAGGTGATCTCTTACTGTGGTTTTGATTTGCATTTATCTCATGAGTGAAGAGAATCTTTTCATGTTCCTGTTGACTATCTTTTTATCTTCTTTGGAAAGAGTCTATTCAGACCTTCAGCCCATTTTTTTTAATTGGATTGTTTGGGGAGTTTTGTTGTTATGGGGTTATGTGAGTTCTTTCTATATTTTGGATATGAGCCCCTTTTTGGATGTATTATTTGCAGATATCTTCTCCTATTCAATAAGTCATTTTTTTACTTTGCTGATGGTTTCCTTTGCTGAGCAAAATCTTCTTAGTTTAACATAATTCCATTTGTTTATCTTTGCTTTGTTGCCCTTGCTTTTGGAGTCAAATCAAAAACAAAAAAATTGCTATGACCAATGTCATGAAACTTACCACCAATGTTTTCTTCTATGAATTTAATGGTTTTAGGCATTAACATTCAGGTTTTTAACCCAGTTTCAGTTAATTTTTGTATATGGTATAAAATAGTTGTCCAGTTTCATTCTTCTGCATGTCGCTGTCCAGTCGTCCCAATACCATTTACTGAAAAGACTGTCCTTTCCCCATTTGTCATAAGCTAATTGACCATATGTGTGTGGGTTTATTTCTAGGCTGTCTATTTGGTTCTATTGATATGTGTATTTCTGTTTTTGTGCAGGTAGCATACTGTTTTGATTACTATAGCTTTGTAGCATGGCTTGAAATCAGAGATTGTAATACCTCCAGCTTTGTTCTTCTTTTTCAGATTGCTTTGGCTACTTAGGATCTATTGTCGTTCTGTACAAATTCTATAATTGCTTGTTCCAGTTCTGTGAAAAATGCCATTGGAATTTTGATAGGGATTACATTGAATCTGTAGATTGCTTTGGGCAGTATGGAAAATTTAACAATATTCTTCCAGTCTATGAACATGGAACATCTTCCGATTTCTTCTGTTTCTTTAATCAATTTCTTACAGTTTTCAGTGTATAGATCTTTCACCTTCTTGGTTAAGTTTATTCCTAGGTATTTTATTGTTTTGGGTGCAGTTGTAAATGAGATTGTTTTCTTAATTTCTTTATGATAGCTCATTATAAGGGTATAGAAATGCAACTAATTTCTGTATGTTAAATTTGTATCCTACAAGTTTACTGAATTATTCTAACACTTTTTGGTGGTCTTTATGGTTTTTCTATATGCAGTATCAATGGCAAATGGTGACCATTTTATTTCTTCCTTTCCAATTTGGATACCTTTTATTTCTTGTGTAATTGCTGTGGCTGGGACTTCCAATACTATGTTGAATAAAAGTAGGGAGAGTTGGCATGCTTTTCTTGTTCCTGGTCTTAAAGGAAATACTTTCAGGTTTCACAGTTGAGTGTGATAATGGGTGTGGGTTTGTCACATATGGCCTTTATTATGTTGATACACATTTCTTCTGTACCCCCTTTGTTGAGAGTTTTTATAATCAATGAATGTAAAATTTTGTCAAATTTTTTTTGTGTCTATTGAAGTGATCATACAATTTTTATTCAATGTGGTACCTCACATTGATTGATTTGTGGGTTGATTGATTTGTGGATGTTGAAATATTCTTTCATACCTGGAATAAATTCCACTTGATCATAGTATGTGATCCTTTTAATGCATTGTTGAAGTTGGTTTGCTGATATTTTGTTGAGGATTTTTGCATGTACTTTCATCAGGCATATTGGCCTGCACTTTTCTTGTTTTGGTAGTGTCTTCATCTAGTTTTGGTACCAGGCTAATGCTGGCCTCATTAAATGAGTTTAAAAGGAAGTGTTCTCTATTTCCGATTCTGTGTCTCCCTCTCTCTCTGACCCTCCCCTGTTCATGCTCTGTCTCTCTCTGTCTCACAAATAAATAAACGTTAAAAAAATTTTTTTTAAAAGGAAGTGTTCTTTCTCTTTAATATTTTGGAAGATGGGTATTAAATCTTCTTTGGGGGCACCTGGGTGGCTCAGTCGGTTGAACATCTGACTTCAGCTCAGGTCATGATCTCGCGGTCTGTGAGTTCGAGCCACGGGTTGGGCTCTGTGCTGACAGCTCAGAGGCTGCTGGAGCCTGCTTCGGATTCTGTGTCTCCCCCTCTCTCTCTGCCCCTCCCCCACTCATACTCTGTCTGTCTGTCAAAAATAAATAAACATTAAAAACATTTTAAATCTTCTTTGAATGTTTGGTAGAATTCACCAGTGAAGCTCTCTGGTCCTGGACTTCTGTTTGGGAGGTTTTTTGAATTTTTTTAATCTCCCTTCTACTAATTGGTCTATTCAGATTTTCTATTTCTTTATGATTCAGTCTTAAAAGATTGTATGTTGTTAGGAATTTATCCATTTCTTCTAGGATGTCCAGTTTGGTGTGTAATTGTCATAGTAGTCTCATATGATCCTTTTTATTTCTATGGTATCAGTTGTAAATTCTCTTTAATTTCTAATTTTATTTATTTGGACCTTCTATTTTTCTTGGTGAATGTGGCTGGAGGTTTACCTATGAATTTTTTAAGTTTATTCATTTATTTTGAAAGAGAGAGGGAGGGAGGAAGAGAGGATTCCAAACAAGCTCTGCACTGTCACCACAGAGCCCCATGTGGGGCTTGAACTCATGAACTGTGAGATCATGACCTGAGCTGAAACCAAGAGCTAGATGCTTACCAACTGAGCCACCCAGGCACCCCAAGGTTGACCTAGTTTTGTCTGTCTTTTCAAAGAGCCAGCTTTTATTTCCATTGATCTTCTCTCTTATTTTTTAAGTTTCTATTTTATTTCTGCTCTGATCTTGTTGCCTTTCTTCTACTAACTTTAGGTTTATTTCCTCTTTTTCTAGTTTCTTTAGGTGTAAAGTCAGATTGTTTGGGATTTTTCTAGTCTTTGACGTTGGCCTGTATTGCTGTGAACTTCCCTCTTAGAACAGCTTTTGCTACATTGCATAGATTTGGGAAAGTTATTTTCATTTTCATCTGTCTCAGGCATTTTTTTTATTTCTTTGACCCATAGGTTCTTCAGTAGCATGTTGTTTAGTCTCCATGTGGTGGTATTTTTTTTTTTCATTTGTCTTCTTTTGATTAAATTCTAGTTTCATACCATTGTGGTTGGAAAAGATGCCTGATTGCATTTCAGTTTTTTTGAATTTGAGATTAGTTTTGTGGTCTAACATGTGATCTATCTTGGAAAATGTTCCATGTGCCCTCTAGAATAATGTATATTGAGTTGGTTTTGGATGGAATGCTCTGTATTTATCTATTAAGTCCACTTGCTCTAATATATTGTTTAAGGCCATTGTTTTCATAATGATTTTCTGTCTGTATAATCTATCTCTTGATATAAGTGAGGTATTAAAACCCTGTGCTATTATTGTTACTGTCTTTTTCTACCTTTGTCTATTAATATTTGCTTTATATGTTTAAGTTCTGTGTTGAGTGCATAAATATTTACAAATATTACATCCTCTTCTTGGATTGACCCTTTTAACATTATGTAATACTCTTTTTGTCTCTTGTTATCTTTGTTTTAAAATATATTTTGTCTGATATGACTATGGCTACTCCAGCTTTCTTTTCATTACCTTTTGCTTGGAAAACCATCCCTTTACTTTCAGTCTGCATGTGTCCTTAGATCTGAAGTGAGTGTCTTGTGGGCAGCATATAGATAGATGAGTCTTGTTGGGGTTTTTAAAAAATGTTGATTTGCTTATTTTTAGAGAGAGAGAGGGAGGGAGAGAGCAGGCATGTGGGAGGGGAAGAGAGAGAGAATCCCAAGTAGACTGCTGATTGTTGGCATAGAGCCAGATGCAGGGATCGATCCCACACCATGAGATCATGACCTGAGCTGAAATCAAGAGTCTGACACTTAACAAGCTGAGCCACCCAGGCACCCCAGTCTTGTGTTTTTTTATATCCATTCAGTCACCCACCCTATGTCTTTTGATTAGAGAATTTAGCACATTTACATTTAAAACAATTATTAATACATATGTACCTATTGCTATTTTGTTAATTATTTTCTTGTTATTTTTGTACTTCTGTGGGCCTCTCTCTTTTCTCTTGTGATTTGATGATTTTCTTTAGGTTTATTTTGGGGTTCCTTTCTCTTTATTTTTTTGTGTATCACAGGTTTTTGGGGTTTTGGTTACCATGAGGTTCATATATATTGATGTAAATCTATTTTAAGCTGATAGAATGCATTTGAACTTGAGCAACTCAAGCATTACATTTTTACTCCTCAACCCCTGCAATGTTTCATGTTTTGACATCATATTTTACATCTTGATTTGTGTCTCCCTTAACTACTTACTGTGGTTATTGTTGATTTTTACCATTTTTGTCTTTCAACCTTTATACTTTTTAAGTGGCTGATCCACTGCTTTTATTGCATGTTTAGTTTTACCAGTGTGATATTTTCTTTTGTATATTTTATGTTATGGTCTTTTATGCTTAATGAAGACCCTTTAACATTTCTTGTAAGTCTCGTTTAGTGGTGATGAACTCCTTTAGTTTTTGCTTGTCTGGGAAATTTTATCTCTCCTTTAACTCTGAGTGATAACCTTGCTTGGAATACTATTCTTTAAATATATCCTACCACTACCTTTTGGCCTGCAAAGTTTCTGGTGAGAAATCTGGTAGAAGGTAACCTTGCTCTTACAAAGTTATTCTCTTTATTGCCCCAGGAATGCACACACTTGTTCATTCATCTGTTCACCATTCATTCATTATTCATATACACCATTGTCAGGCTCTGAACCAGGCTCTGAAAACACAAGGACAAATAAAACTCAACCCCCTCCTTAAAAGGCTCCTGATCCAGTATAGTGGTCCCTACCATTGTTACTTCATGGCACAAATGATGGATGATTGTTCACTCATTTGTTAGTCTGCTGGTTATAATCCTGGATGCACCCTCCTCTTCTTTTCCCTCTTAAGAGAGAATGGCAGACCAGTGAATGAGAGCACTATTATTCAAGAGAGAACTTTTATCTTTTTGAAGTTACAGAAAATTATTTTTAAAGTACATTATTTGCTAACTTATGTGTAAGTAGTGAATGATATGGGTCATGCTGATGTGTCTTGCAGGTAATAATCTAAAATTTAGTGGCTCAAGTGACACTGCTCACTTGGAATGTCCTTTTCTTCTTTATTGAAGTGAATGCTGAGGGCGTCAACTAGTCCTCATGTTCCCAAAGAAAAGCAACTCAGAGATGAGGAACCTCCCACCCTTTTGAGGAGAGAACTTGATATCTGATCTTTCACCTTTGTGTTCTTTGAGTAAATACCACAAAATACAAAAGAACTGGGAATGTTAACCAGAAGAATAGAGTGTTAGAGAGATTGTGACAGGAGTCACTTGTCTGAAGGAAGAGATTTATTCTTTTAGTTCCAGGGGAATAACGCCAATGAGAGAAAGCTATAAGAGGTATAATTCACACCCACATGACTTTTTCCCCAAAGGGGTGTGGCCAAAATAGCACTGAACTTGGAAATGCTCTCTTACAGGGGATGGGGAGAACCCCAACATAAATAAGATCAAGACAAAAGGGGAACTTAATAATGACTAAGGAAGCCAGGGGTGGAGGGACTTCAGTTACCCCTGGATTCCCACTGTGTTGTTAAAAATCTATCTCCACCCCTGGTTTCTATGCCAGTACTGCACTGGCCTCCCCACTGGGAGGGCTCTAAGATACGTGGTGAAGTGAATCTTGGTGTCCCAGGTCACACCCAATAGCAGCAGTGCTGTTCACAGTGGCTTGAGCACACTCCAGGGACTTGGGAAAGGGGTGCTGACTGGCTGCTGGAGTCATATGCTGGCCTTAAAACCAGGGATGTGGAAGAGGGGGTTGAAGCTTCCTGCCCAACCTTCAGAGTCTGAAGCTAAGGTGACCACCTCCCACCAAAAGAAAATGAGGCTGCTAGACTGAATGAAGGGGGGAGTAGGTGAAGGACAGGTGAAAAGAGCAGACACTGTTTGTGTTTCCAAGACTGATCAGAATAAATGAAGTCCTGTACTTGTTTTTGTTTTGTTTTGTTTTTTTGTTTTGTTCCACATGAAGGCCATGCAGAAATCTTCGGCAGCTCTTCTTAAAGTTCCCTGTTAATTATCCAATTCCACCCTCTCATATACCACAGCAGCCCTCAACACAATTCTCTTCAACTTAAAGATTCCCCTCCTCCTCAGCTTTTCCACCTGATTCTTGTAGACAAAATGGGAAAACTGGTCTGACAGGTAGAACTGAGGAAGGGACAGGACAAGTAACTGTTTGGGGTGGGTGTGGGGAAGTTGGGAACACTGGCAACTGGATTATTTTATCCCATCACTTCAAGAAAATCAGATTCTTCCAAGGAAAACAATGAATTCCCAATCCTGGAGGACAGGCCATGCTCCTAGGACATTAGAGACCTGGAGCTTCACAAACTCACTCAATGCCCTGCTGCCACATTGGAACTTTATACAAGTCTACTTCATGTTTCTTGAGAAGGGAATTTCTCTTCTCACATGCTATCAAGGGTGTTGCTAATAACTTAAACTAGTATGACTTGCATAATGGTCTGGCACATCTGGGACTGAAGCTTCAAGACTGTCTACTAGCAAATAAACAGCTATGAAAGAAGGGGAGAAAGTAGTAAAGAGCAAAAAGCAAAGAAAAACTCAAGTGAAAAAACATGGCCAAGATGGAGGGATGGGCAAAATGGGTAAAGGGAAGTGGGAAGTACAGGCTTCCAGTTATGGAATGAATAAGTCATGGGAATAAAAGGTATAGCATGGGGAACCTAGTCAGTGGTATTGTAACAGTGTGGTGTGGTGATAGATGGTAGCTACACTGTGGAGTATAGCATCCTGTATACAATTGCTGAATCACTTTGTTGTATACCCTGATACCAATGTAACGTTGTGTGTCAACTATATTCAAATAATAATTTAAAAACCTGGCCACCTTCATTAAGTGATGGGAAGTAAAAATAATTCAAGGCGATCACCTAGAAGGGAACTTTTGGTTTTATCCATTTCTGAGATAAACCTCATTAATATAAATAGTTCCAAAACCAAAATTTTGGAAAACCTCCCCCTATATTTAACTAGCCACTTATCTCCTGGCCAATTTGTCTTAGAAGGTACACCAGGAAGCTCTATTTTATTTCTCTAAACTAAAACAACTATAGGAGCTTTGAAATTTTTATTATTTGTTTAATGGTCCAGGTGGATACATGAGAACACCTGCTTTAAAATGTTTTAGATGAAAATTATTATGATTATAATAAAACTCTAAAGCCTTAAGATTTGTTTCATAATAAAGAAGCCCAAAATTGTTCCATCCCTATATCACCTCTGGAATGGCCTTTCATGCAGACCTCATCAGGCCCTCCAGCTGTCAGTAGGAGAGTGTCATTTCCACCCCCCTCCCTTAGCTGATTGTCGAAACATTTAGTTTTGCATTTTACCACCATCATTGGATAGCCCTATTCCAAAAATACATCAGGAAATATCTCAAATTTATGGAGGGTCAGTAATTGTCAAGGACTTAGTTGTGAGAAGTAGTATTTTAAGGAGGATTACCTGAAGGAAATGCATTTCTAACACTGTAAAATTTATCCTTGGGTTAGCAGACCCTCAGGGAACAGACTACCTGGACCACTAAGTTGTGGCTTCCCACCTAGTTAATTTTATTGAGCCCAGCATTGGCGTTCTGCCATTTGCATGCTCTAAGGAGTGGTATAAGAAGCAGTGCCAAGAAATGTGATGCTGCCCTTACTAAAGTGGTTTTGGGGGCGCCTGGGTGACTCAGTAGGTTGAACGTCAGGCTCTTGATTTTTGGCTTAGGTCATGATCCCAGAGTCCTAGGATCGAGCCATGCTGAGTATGCAGCCTGCTTAAGGTTCTCTCTCTCCCTCTCTCTCCCTCTCTCTCCCTCTCTCTCAAGATTAAAAAAAAAAAGGTTTAGGAGAAACTGCTCATGGTTGTTTTAGGATTCTTCCTGCCTTAACTAGAATTCCAGGACACATGTTTATTTGCATCCCACCCCTAGTCCCTGAGGCCCCAAGTGCCAGGCCTTGCAAGGAGGTTTTGGACCACCCCTCACACTTTGACCTTCCCTAAGGTGATGCACCAGATGGAGAAGCCTGGGGGAGATTCTTCAGGTTACTTGGGCTGTGTTGGTGATGGTTATTTTGCCCTGGAAGGGGACCCCACAAGTTATTACTATTTTAGGCAATCCACAACCATAACTCTGCAAATTTACTGCAGAGGTTTTATTGGCACCATGGGACTGTTTCACAGAGACTGCAGAACTTTAACTGACCCTTAACACCTTAGGGACAGATCCTCTACCCTGGGGTTATGGTGATAAGGTCACTTTCACATAATTTGTGCTCTCTAATGGCCAATTCAAAGATCTGTTTGCAGCATTTAAATTGCTGCTAGTAATTTAGCTGCTGTTTAACACAGGCAATTATTGCATCATTTCACACGTTGAAACTGAACACTCAGCCCTAGTGGTTATTGCATCACCTCAGAACAACCTGCTCTTCCAATCAATTAAACTCATTGCGCTTGAACACGAGTTGGCTGCCAGTCACACTTTAAATCACCACCTCACCACCTATTTCACAATGAACTGCCAAAATGAAATGACCTCCCTAAACATGATCTGTCTCTTCCTTGGGACAAACTGGCTTTGAAAGAGATTTTCCATGGTCTTCTGGGAATAAAACTATTGCCTATCTCCCCTCACCCCTTCCTCCACAGGGAGGAAACCTTCTCAGGTCTCTGTTCCAGGAATAGTAGCGTTGCTTCCCAGCTGAAGTTTGTTTTTGTCCTAGGACATTGTGGATGATGAAACTAGTTGTGTTAACTGTTTTCTCCCCTCCATTTATTTTTGTTATACCAGTAAAGCATGCTCATTCTAGGAAAAATCAGAATACATAGCTGTGCAAGATGAAGAATAAATAAGTTAACTTATTTATTAAATCTCACAACCCAAGTGGTATCATGGCTAAAATATCAGTTACCCTTCCAGTCTTTTCTGTTTTCTCTTTGAACTGGCTGTTAGAAAGAGCCAGATACCAAATCCCAATATGGACAAGGATTTAGTATATAACCATGGAGAAAAGATGTAAGATATAGATGGTAACGGCTCTCCATTTGGAAGAATATAAAATTGAACTTCTACCTTATACTACATGGAAAAATCCACTTCAAATATATTAAGTATTTAAATGTAAGAAATATAACAAAGAAGTGATTGTTTAAAAATTGGTAGGCTACATGATCTTTCTAAGGGTGGGAAAGACTGTTTAAAGTCAAAACTAGAAGCTATAAATGACAACATCATTATACTTTTTAAAAACTTAAAGCCAATAGAAAAACAATAGGATAAGTATATTTGTAATGTAAGTAACAGGTTTGTATCTCTAATGTAAACTCTTAAATTTGAGGGAAAAAATGAGATGATGAAAGATACCCAAAATATACAAATGAACAGTTGACTGAAGAATAAATTCAAATGGCCAACATACCAACAAACATAAGATGCTGAGATTGACCAGTTGTCAGAGAAAGGTAAATTAAATTTAATGATAAAACACCATTTTACACTATGACTGGCAGAAAGAGCCATAATACCATATGCTGGTGGGGGTAGGAGGATGTACTCATATTTTGCTGGTGAGTGTGATATGCTAAAATCTTCTGGGAAAGAAACTTGACATCTATTAAAATAAAAAGGACATGTATCCCTTGACCCAGAAATTCTATACCAAGGAACATAGCCCATACAAATACGCACATATTTAGGGATATATGTCTAAGGAGGTTTACTGCAGTGTGGTGTCAGAAGGGAAAAACAGGGAAAAAGAGCATACCCGTTACCAGAGTACTAGCTTAATAATTTATGATACATCTCACATAAAGGAATATGTTTGCAATCAATTTTAAAAAAGGAATTAAAACTAAACCAGATGATTTGGAGGAAATCCTCATAAGATACTAAGAAAAGTACATAGAATGATTCTATTTTTGAGAGATAAGAATTGACAGAGGTGTGTATGTGTACCTGAATGAGATGATATAAGTACAGAAAACAGTAAGGAAGGAAGCAAATTTGGTTGTAAAAATTGGTTACCTTGGTCAGGGGAAGAAGGCCATGTGATCAAGGTGCATGAAAGTGGAAAAGGGAGAAGGGACGCACAGAGCCAAGTTTAAGGGGAAAGAAGCAAAAAAATTCACTAAAAATAAAACTCTGTGCATATGATCACATTTATACTTTTGTATAAAATTATGTGATTTAAGGGTTGAATTGTTTCCCTAAAAGAAGATAAGCCCTAACCCCCAGCACCTTAGAATGTGACTTTATTTGGAAATAGTCTTTATAGAGGTAATCAAATCCACATGAAGTCATTAGGGTGGGGCTTCATTCAATGTGACTGGTGTCCTTGTAAAAAAGAGAAAACTTGACACAGGCACGCATACGGTGAAGATGATCTGAAGACACAGAAGGAGAACGCTATGTAAAGCGAGAGGATTGGAGTGATTCATTTATAAGCCAAGGAATGCCAAGATTCTGACTAACCACAAGGAGAGGCAATCAAATAGCCCCCTGTATGTTTCAGAAGGAGCAGAACCCTACGAACACATCTTGATTTCATACCGCTATCCTCCAGAACTGTGAGATGACAGAATTTTGCTTTAGGCCACCCATTTGTGACACTTTGTTATGGCTGAACTATGAAATGAATATATATTGTGTGTGTATTAAAAAAAAATCAAGTAGCAAATTAAAAAAATCCTTATCTAAATCAGTAAAAATACCTATAAGTTCAGAGCCGTATTTATACTTCAGTCCCTTGAATAGACTTACCACACTTCTTTTAGTCCTTTTTCATCCCTCATTTATTCATCTTGATGTCCATCTTAAGTTACTTTTGGAACACAGAGCTGTAGATTTATGTAAGTCCTATAGCCTTGGAGCTGAAGGCCTAGTTGAACCATATACACTAAAGGAAACCGACCAAGGTGAGAGGAGATGAAAATGCAGAATGAGGTGATCCCACAGCCCTTGATCATCAGAAAGAGATGAAAAACTATCAAACTACTCAGAAACAGCAATCTCATGGCCAGATTCCATGTTCTAGTTTCCATTCACTCTAGGCCTGTTGTTTTGGTTTCTGTGAGGAGTAGTCTTCAGAACCCTCCCCCCCAAACACCACTTTTTTACTTAAGATAATTGGAGTGGATGTCTGATTAATGTAACCAAACTTAAGACCCCCAGGAAGTTCGTGGTGGGTGAAGGACAAATGGTTGAATGGTGAATTCTGAATTAAAATGTTCAGTTGTGTGGCCCAAAGATTGAGTCCCTCTCAGCCTCACCTAATCAGTGTGCACTAACACTGAGAATTGCATGATGGGTCCAAATTCTGTAACTGTGAATTTTGATCTGTTTTTTGATGTGAAGATAATTAAAAGATAGCAAAGTTGTATATGAGAGCTTAAACTTACTCTCAGAGACTGAAATTTGGAAGAACCAACATATAAGAGATGAAATCAATGATCAGTAGTCCTCCCCCACCCCCTGCTAGAGAAATTGTTTTGTGAAAAGATGTAGGAATTCAGGTAGCTGAGGCCAAATTGCACGAGAAAGAATATCTCAGAAGGCTGATGTCCCATGGAATTTGAAAAGAGGATCAAAAGATCAAATGTGTCAGAGTACCTTCAATACTGAGCCAGGGGAAGGAGCCCTAACTCTCCAGGTCACCCACATAGTTTTGGAATGTGCCCATAGTGGGAAAGGTGGCATAATTCTGACTGGCAAAACTTGAGGGCACCTATCATTAATACCATCAAGAAAAACCCTCTTGTTTAGACTTGATTCTTATCCTTCTGATAGTAAATCCTTTTTCCAAATAGATGTCTCTGTGGGTAAGGTACTTTGAGTTTTGATAAGCTCTCCCAGCCATATTGCCCACTGTGAAGTTGTATTTTCTCTGAAAAGGAATAAATGTTGGGCCACTTTATGTCAGCCTCTGTTGAATCAATCCCGAATCTACTTGTGTAGGTAAGTTGACAACACAGTTTCTGATGAGCTCTCTAGAGAAGAGCTCTAGGGCATTCTTGTTTTATTAACTGTATCATCTAGCAGATGAGTGATTGAGATTATAAGTACCCGAGGGAAGACTTGGTCAACTCTGTAGGGTGATCTTGATGCAAAATCCAGGTGGTGGTGGTTTGGTGTGTGTGTGTGTTTATGATCACGTGCTTTGATGTTGGGCTGACTGGGAACCATATTCCAGACAAAATTCTGTGTAAGTTCTGGTCATCAATCTTAATACTGCCTTCACACAAACATGGTAAATGACATGAGCCAACAAAAGAAATTCTGCAATTAATTGCTGCCTTTGGCTTAAATGGAATGGGTCAAGAAGGCCAACAAAATAAAATGTATTTTTCCCCTAGACCAACACCCTCTCTACTGGCTAAGAATCAGGTTATTCTTCAGTTTATAAGAAGTTCCCCTAAATAGATAAACTCTAAATATCCTGAACCATAACCACTGCTAGACAATCAGAAGCCTGGATTATAGTTTAATTAGCTAATTAGGCTTAATTGGTTTATTTATGTGCCAAAAGCCATGATCACTCACTACAGGCTGAGTGTGACATGCTTGGCATAGACATCCAACTGCTCTCAGCTCCATGCCTCCTGATCCCATTCGACACCCCCAGCTCTGGATTTCTGTGCTGGGCCTCCTCAGTCCACTCTGTGTTATGGTTATGCCAATACATATGAGGTCCAGCTTTTCCTTTTTATAGCAGAAAGTTGCTTTGGGAACTGCACTGGGGAAGTCACTGTGCTGGACTCTACTCTTTTTAGAAATTTCTCTGAGCTTAAAGTTAAGCTGTGTATTTTCTAATTCTTGGCTCTCTGCTCACTTAGGTGGATTTTGTGCTTCTCTTTAGGGGACTGCAGGGCAGCAACTGCCACCCTTTTGGTCCAAATGTGGAGCATCACAAAGTCCTCCTCAAAGGACCCAGAGGAAGGTGGGCTTAAGAACTCTGGTGAAAATGGTCTGACAAGTGTTCAAGCTATATCCAAACCGTAATCTTAATTAAATGGTAAAAAGAGGGGACTAGTTGGAACCAATATCTGGAAAGCCTTCATCTTGGTATTAAGTCTCTGCAGGCTGTTTACGGTTCTCAGGAGATGCTGCACCCGCTGTTTTGACATTTAAGGAAGAGTAATGTGACTTACTTGCAATGGGTTCCAAGCTCACTGGCGTGCAAGCATTCGGCAGATCTGATCTGAAGCCAGGGTTTTGATGTAGTATGAAAAGATTAAAGAAAGGGTGCCTTAGTGTTCCCTGTATAGCTGATTTGCAGGTTAAATTGTTTATTTTCAACTTTCTGAGATTTGTCTAGAGAAGGTGTATGACTGCAGATTTCATTTACATCTTCCTTTTACTTGAATTTGATTAATTTGTGGTTAACTCTTCAAAAAGGAATGTTAAAAACAGACACAGCAAGTACAACTATAGAGAATAATGCTGGCTTACACATTATTACAGGAAGAGGAAAGGGTAGCTCTCTAAAAATGAAGCAGAACCACCATGAGATACATATTTTCCTTTTTTCCACATGCTGGTGCCATTCTGGAGAGAAAACAAGAGAGCTGTCACCCCAGTGAGAAATCCACTGGGGTTCTCCACACTGACTCAGAGCAGGTATAACCTAGACATCAAGAAGCTGCAATTGAGTAGAGAAATGTCTGAGGACACTGGGTAAATAGGGTAGGGATGACAGGGCCTCACCAGTCTGCATACAACTTTCTTTTGGCAAAAGGGCTGCCTGGGAAGGAGTAGGCACATCCCTTTCCCACGAACTGCCTCACAGCATCAGTTGGAATGGTCCAAGCTAGGCTGGGTATGTGATATTATTGAGGTTATATGATACACCACTGGGTATGTGATATAATTGAGGTTTGAAGCCTTGAGTCTCTGGCCTTCTTCTAGCTCATCTTGTCTTTAGTCTCCTACCTCCTCCCACCCCAAATTCTTTTTATCATTACACACAGAAACATCAGCACATTATTTCTGATCTCTGATATTCTGTCCCATCATTAAGCTTTGTTTGATGCTGTCTCAATCATCTTGTCTTAGATAACTTGTTGCTCCACCTTGTATGCATACATGTCCCTCTCCACAGAGAAGAGAACTTGTGGAGGACAGAAGAAAGGAAGAGGGAAGGAAGGGAAGTAAGGAGCAAAAGAAGAAAATAAATATGGCTATCATGTGGCTCTTTCCATTCCCCAGAAATTGGTTCATTAATTACTTAAACAAACACTTTTATAGTGTTTATTGAGTGCTGGATGCTGTTTTAAGTGCTATGTTAGTAATAACTTTTAAAATCAAGTAAAAACAACTATCATGATATACTTTGTGAGGTAGGTTCTATTTCTTTCCTCATTTTACAGAAAAGGAAGCAGAGTTGAACCAAATGGTCAAGGTCATAGCCAGGTTTCAACCCAGTTTGGTTCTGGCTTCTTTTCTTAACCATTTCCTTTTGCTATCTTTTCCTTCAGGTATTTTAGTTTTTAAGAATCTAACCTAAACATTCTATGACTATATGAATAATACATTCTTCCTGTCAAAAGGATAAAAAAGGAAAAGATAACTCCAATATTTCTAGCCTCCAAAAAGTACAGTTCCTATTCTTACATTATAAGTGTTTTATTTATGAGATTTTTGTTCACATATGGAGATCATATTACATGTATAATTCCATTTCCTAATTTTTCCTTAATGTCCTATAATCATTTTCTAATGGTCACCAAACACTTATTTTTTTTTTTAAATAACTACTGGGCATTTGAATTGTGCTAAATTTTTACTCACAAATCTACTTGTGTTTTGTCTTACTGTTTTTTCTCTAAAAAAAAGATATTTGTGTTAAGACAATTTGATTACAAACGTTCTGATGACAAAAGATTTGGCAATAGAAACTATTCAATTTATAAGTTCATCAAGGTTTGTGGGGGCATCCTTCCTATGCTAGACACGGTAAGAAGCTGTAGATATGGTGAACAGGAGCTGTTTCTCACCCTCAAGGAGCTTACATTCCAGTTAAGTAGATTAATATTGCAAAAAAAAATTAAAAAAGAAAATAAAAGGAACCTCTTAGCCCCACCACCAAGAGATAACCACCACTCACAATTATGTGTATAACCTTTCTAATATTTATTTATTTATTTTTTTAGAGAATGGGTGAGGGGGCAGAGGAAGAGAGAGAATCTGAAGCACGCTTCAGCTCAGCTCAGTGCAGAGCCCAATGTGGGGCTTGATCCCACAACTCTGAGATCATGACCTGAGCCAAAAGTAAGGGTCAGACACTCAACCAATTGAGCCACCCAGGCTTCCTTCTAATATATATTATGTATACATATAGTTTTAAGGAAAAACTGAGATTACATTATCTATGGCTTTATAACCCAGAAGTAACATTTGCTATTATTCAATGTTTGTCAAAAATTATACTGTTAATGGTGGCATAGTTTTCCATTTTATGTATCAAACATAATTTAATCATCTTTCTTTTGTAAAATGTTCAGATTGCTTACAGTGTTTTGAACTATAATGAGTAGGCTTAGACTTAAAACCCTTTTTTTTTCACATCTCCCTGTGAAATTTCTGACGATCGAGTTTTCAGCTTACAGATCATGTTTGAGACACTTAAGATAAAAACATTACACTTTAGAAAGCCTGAATATTTTTCAGTCTCACCAGAACCACACGAGGATATACCTTTACTGTGTCTTTACTCATATTATCATTACAAAACAAAACAAAAAGTGAAGGTTTGCCAAGACCTTGTTCAATTCCCATCTCAGTTTGAATATATTTGAGTACTGATAAAGGGCAAATATATTTTTTTTCACAAAATTATTGACTATTTGTGTATCTTTTGGTGATTTTTCCTTGTTCTTCACATCTTTTTTTTGTAGTAGGGTTTTTCTTTTTTCCAAACTGATTTGAAAAATTTCTTGTCACTAACCTGTTAATTGATAATCATGTGTTTTTATAGAGATGGCTGTCTAAGTTAAAGACTGCTGCTTTTCTTGGCTCATGCCTGCCATTTTCCAGTTTCAAAGCCAACCACTGGGGTCTCTCTGAACCTTTTTCCATAGTTAAATATCTCTCTGACTCTCCTCTCCTGCCCCCAATTCCACTCCTAATGACCCTGGTGATTGTATTAGCCTCCCCCTCACCCCGGCCCCCGATAATACAAGATAATCTCCCTATCTCAAGATCAACTGATTAGCTGACTTAATTCCACCTGCAACTTAATTTTCACAGGGGAATTAGGATGTGGACGTGTTCTGTTCATTACAATACTTTATTATACTTTATTTACCAAATAGCTACCTCTCTATACATCTTTGTCTATTAATTTACTGTATTTTTTGATGTATTTAAAAGTAAATTGCAGATGTCAGTACACTTCACCCTAAATAGTTCAGCATAAGCTGAATTATAATATTTGTTTACAGCTTAAAAAAATGCTTTTTGGGGGGCGCCTGGGTGGCTCAGTCGGTTAAGCATCCAACTCTGTTTGGCTCAGGTCATGATCTCACGGTTTCATGAGTTGGAGCACCACATTAGGTTGTGTGCATACAGTGCAGAACCTGCTTGGGATTCTCTGTCTTCCTCCCTCTCTGCCTCTCCTTCTTCCACTTACACTATCTCTGTTTCTCTCAAAATAAATAAGTAAGCATAAAAAAAATTTTTTAACCACAAAACTGGGTTTTCCAGAACAAGCAGAGAATTAGAATCTGGGATGAACAAGTTACAGCAAAATCATAGGCAAATGCTCAGTTTTTAAAAATCTTGTGGTAAATTTTACATACAAGAAAATGTACAAAATTTATTTATTTATTCATTTAATATAATTTATTGTCAAATTGGTATCTATACAACACCCAGTGCTCATCCCAACAAGTGCCCTCCTCCCTGCCTATCACCTGCTTTCCCCTCTCCCCATCTACCCTTGGTTTGTTCTCAGTCCTTAAGAGTCTCTTATGGTTTGCCTCCCTCCCTCTCTGTAACTTTTTTTTCCCCTTCCCCTCCCCCATGGTCTTCTGTTATGTTTATCAAGATCCACATATGATTGAAAACATATGGTATCTGTCTTTCTCTGCCTGGCTTATTTCACTTAGCATAATACCCTCCAGTTCCATCCATGTTGTTGCAAATGGCCAGATCTCATTCATTGTCATTGCCAAGTAGTATTGCAGAAAATGCACAAATTTAAAATACGAATTTGCTGAATTGAATAAATGCATACGCTTGTGTAACCCAAAATCCTATCAAGAAATGGCATCTTGGGGAGCCTGGGTGGCTCAGTCGGTTAAGCGTCCAACTTCGGCTCAGGTCATGATCTCACAGTCTGTGAGTTCGAGCCCCACATCGGGCTCTGTGCTGACAGCTCAGAGCCTGGATCCTGTTTCAGATTCTGTGTGTCTCTCTCTCTGCCCCTCCCCCATTCATGCTCTGTCTCTCTCTGTCTCAAAAATAAATAAACGTTAAAAAAAAATTAAAAAAAAAAAAAAGAAATGGCATCTTAACATCACCTATCATGACCCTTCAGAACCACTGTTCTGTTTTGTTTTGTATTATAGGTTAGCTTTACCTATTCTAGATCTTCATTTAAATGGAATTATTCAGCATGCACTTTTATGTAAGTCTTCTTTCACTCAACTTTCTAAAATTTTAATTTTTTAGTATCAGTAGTTCATTCCTTTTTACTGTTGATATTCCATTATGTTGAATATTACTATTGCCCAGTTGATGTATACCAGATTTCAGTTCTTGGCTCTTACAAATAAATTCTTACACAAGTCCTTGTATGGGCATATGTTTTTATTTCCCTTGGGCAAATATCTAGAAGTAGAATTGATCAACCACTGGGAAAGAGTATGTTTAGTTTTATAAGAAACTGCTAGAACTTAAAGAAAATTTATGTTATTTCACACTCTCACCAACAATATGTAAGACTTCCAGTTGCTCTAAATCCCTGCCAACACTTGGTGTTGTCAGTATTTTTAATTTTATCCATTTTAATGGGTGGTGTCTTTTGTGGTTTTAGTTTGCATTTCAGTGATGACTAATGTTTAGCACTTTTTCATATCTCTTTTTTTATGAGTGTATATTTACATCTTTTGCTCATCTTTACTGTTTTTTATAATTTTAAGTATTAACTGTTTTGTATCTCATTTGTTTTTATTTTAGTGGATGGTTTGAGATAGAAATTAAAAATTGTTTACACATATTGAACTAATTGTGTCTATATATATATATTAATATTGATATTACATATTTAAATTCAAGTTAGTTAACATACAGTGCATTGGTTTCAGGAGTAGAATTTAGTGATTCATCACTTACATACAATACCCAGTGCTTATCCCAACAAGTGCCCTCCTTAATGCCTATCACCCATTTAGCCCATCCCCCCACCCAACACCTCTCCAGCAACCCTCAGTTTGTTCCCTGTATTTAAGAGTCTCTTATGGCTTGTCTCCTTCTGTTTTTATCTTATTTTTCCTTCCCTTCTGTTCATCTGTTGTGTTTCTTAAGTTCCACATATGAGTGAAATCATGGTATTTGTCTTTCTCTGATTGACTTATTTCACTTAGTATAGTACATTCTAGTTCCATCCATGTTGTTGCAAATGGCAAGATTTCATTTTTTGATCGCTGAGTAATATTCCAGTGTGTGTGTGTGTGTGTGTGCATATCACATCTTGTTTATCCATTCATTAGTCGATGGACATTTGAGCTATTTCCATAATTTGGCTGTTTATAGTGCTGCTATAAACATTGGGGTGCATGTACCCCTTTGAATCAGCATTTTTGTATCCTTTAGATAAATACCTAGTAGTGCAGTTGCTGTGTCATAGGATAGTTCTATTTTTAATTTTTTGAGGAACCTCCATACTGTTTTCCAGAGTGGCTGCACCAGTTTGCATTCCCACCAACAGTACAGTACAACAGTATACCAACAGTTCTCCTTTCTCCACATCCTTGCAAACATATATTGTTGTCTGAGTTGTTAATTTTAGCCATTCTGACAGGGTGTGAGGTGGTGTATCATTGTGGTCTTGATTTGTATTTCCCTAGTGATGAGTGATGTTGACCATCTTTTCATGTGTCTATTAGCCATCTGGATGTCTTCTTTAGAAAAGTGTCTATTCATGTCATCCTCCCATTTCTTAACTGGATTATTTGTTTTTTGGGTGTTGAGTTTAATAAGTTCTTTATAAATGTTGGATACTAACCCTATATCTGATATGTAGTTTGCATATCTCTTCTCCCATTCCACTGGCTGCCTTTTAGTTTTGTTGATTGTTTCCTTTGCTATGTAGAAGCTTTTTATCTTGATGAAGTCCCAATAGTTCAGTTTTGCTTTTACTTCCCTTGCCTCAGAGACATATCTACTAAGAAGTTGCTGCAACCAAGGTCAAAGAGGTTACTACCTGTTTTCTCCTGTAGGATTTTGATGGTTTCCTGTCTTACATTTAGGTCTTTCATCCATTTTGAATTTACTTTTGTGTATGGTGTAAGAAACTGGTCCAGTTTCATTCTTCTGCATGTTGCTGTCCAGTTCTCTCAGCAGCATTTGCTGAAGAGACTGTCTTTTTTCCATACATTGAAAAAATTATCCTTTATATTTCCACTGATGTGAAATGCTCTCTTTATTATACTATTAGACACACTGGACTTTTTTTTCACAAGGTTTTTTCTGTCCAGTTGTAATGCTTATTCTTGCACTGTTATAATTTTAATTGTTGTGGACATCGAATACACATTAAAAGTCGGCACTACAAACTCATTGTCCTTGTTCTCTCTTTTTCAGTATTTATTTTTCACTTTTTCAAGTGAAAATCACTTATTAAAGCTACATGGTTTTACATCTCATTATGATTTTTGACTGGAAAATTTTTAAACTTACCAATTTTAGGGAAACTGCCCTTCTTACCTATTTTGCCTTACCATCTAGGAGCATAATAACTTTCTCCATTTATTCAAGTTTTCTTTAATTTTATTGAGTAAATTGAATAAAATTGTTATTTGATATTTTGACTTTGTTATGGTACTGTGAGACTGGTATTTTGGATCTCTGTCCAGTTTTCCTTCTTTTTGTAAATATTTTCTGGTATTTATATCCTTAAAAGAAATGAACAGTCACAAACCAACAAATTAACATATTTTAATAGACACGCCCCAGGACTTGGCTCATCAAGGCCTGTTTGATTAACCATAGCGTCATGGGAGAAAATTTTCTAGGTAAGTAGGGCCACAGATGCCAGATGGAGTCTGGTGCATAGTATTCTATCTATAGGGATGCCTGTCCCTTACAAGCTGCTCCAACTCTAAGGACTAAGCAGATCACTAGCCCTGCATTATGTTACAGTCTTTAAGTCTTTGTAGACTCATGGTCTTTAAGGTTCCTTGCATCTGTAAACGACATTGGTCTTATATCAGTGGTTCTTATCCCTGGCTATGCCAAATCTCTATGATCTCAGAGATTCTGTTTTAAGTGATTTGGGAACTGGAACATCTATATTTTGTCCCAGTTTTATTGAGATATAATTGACATAAAACATTGTGTTAGTCCATGGTGTACAGTTTAATCATTTGATCACATACATATTGTGAAATGATCACCACATAAGTTAATATCAATCATCTCACATAGTTACAAATTGTTTCTTATGAAGAGAACTTTTAAGATTTATTTTCTTAGCACCTTTCCAGTGTACAATGTATTATTGTTAACTATAGGCACCATGTTCTACGTTACATCCCTAGGATTTACTTATTTTATAACTGGAAGTTTATACCTTTTGACCACATTTATCCACTTCCCCCACTCCCTTCCCACCTCTGGCAACCACCTATCTCTTCTACCTATGAGTTCAATTTTTAAGCTGCCACATATAAGCGAAACCATACAGTATTTGTCTTTCTCTCTCCGATTTGTTTCACTTAGTGTAATTCCCTCAAGGTCCATCCATGTTGCTGAAAATGGCAAGATTTCTTTCCTTTTTATGGCTGAATAATAGTCGTGTGTGTGTGTGTGTGTGTGTGTGTGTGTGTGTGTGTGGCATTTTCTTTATCCATTTATTCACTAATGAACACTGAGGGTGAATCTATGTCTTGACTATAAGTAATGTTACAATGAACATGGGGATGGAGATATCTTTTTGAGATAGTTAGTTTCCTTTGGTTATATACCCAGAAATGGAATTGCTAGATCATCAGATAATCTCTTTTTAGTTCTTTGAGGAAACTTTACACTATTTTCCATAGTGGCTACACTAATTTACATTTCCACCATAAGTGCACAAGGGTTTCTTTTCTTCACATTCTCACTAAGACTTGTTATCTCTTGTGTTTTTGATGATAGGCATTCTAACAGATGAGAGCTGATATCTCATTGTAGTTTTTGTTTGAATTTTCCTGATTCGTGATGTTGAACACCTTTTCAAGTACTGTTGGCCATTTGTATGTCTTCTTTAGAAAAATGCCTACTCAATTTCTCTGCCTATTTTTAATCAGATTATTACTGCTTTCAAGTTTTTGCTATGAGTTCTTTATATATTTTAGATATTCACCCTTTATCAGATATATGATTTGAAAATATTTTCTCCCATTCTGTAGATTACTTTTTCATTTCGTTGATGGTTTCCTTTGCTGTGCAGAGCTTTTTAGTTTGATGTAGTCCCATTTGTTTATTTATGCTTTTGTTGCCTTTGTTTTTGATAGCACTTCCAAAAGACTCATTGCCAAGACCAGTGTCAAAGAGCTTAACCCCAATGTTTTTTTCTAGGAATTTTATGGCTTCAGGTCTTGTATTCAAGTCTTTAATCCATTTTGGTTTGATTTTTGTGAATTGTGTAAGATAGGGGTCCAATTTCATTCTTTTGCATGTTGTTGTCCAGGTTTCCAAAACCATTTATTGAAAAGACTATCTTTTCCCCATTATATATTCTTGGCCCCTCTGTCCTGAATTAATTGACCATATAAGCATAGGTTTATTTCTGGGCTCTCTATTCCATTGATTTATATCTATTTTTATGCCAATATCTTATTTTGATTACTACGGCTTTGTAATTTAATTCAAAATCAGGGAATGTGATATATCTAGCTTTGTTCTTCTTAAGATTGCTTTGGCTATTTGGGGTCTTTTGTGGTTCCATAAAATGTTAAGATTTTTTTCTGTTATAAAAAATGCCATTGGAATTTCACTAGGGATTGCACTGAATCTGTAGATTGCTTTGGGTAGTATGTATATTTTAATAATCTTTCAATCCTTGAGCATGGAATCTTTCCATTTATTTCTGTCATCTTCAATTTCTTTCATCAATGTCTTGTAGTTTTCAGTGTATAGATTTTAATTTATTCTTAAGTATTTTATTATTTTTGATGCAGTTTGTCAATAAGATTATATTCTTAATGTCTCTTTCCAATTGTTTGTTATTAGTATATAGAAATGAAACAGATTTTCATACATTCATTTTTGTATCATGAAACTTTACTGAATTAATTTAACAGTTTTTTTTTTTGTAGAGTCTTTCAAGTTTGCTCTATATGATATATCGTCTGCAAATAGTGACAGTTTTACTTCCTCTTTCCCCCTTGGATGAACTTTATTTTATTTATCTCTTCATTTACTTATTTTTTTACTTATTTTTGCCTAATTATTCTGGCCAAAACTTCCAATATTATGTTGAATAAAAGTGAGGGAGAATGGCATCCTTGTCTTGTTCCTGATCACAGAGAAAAATCTTTTCAGGGTTGAGAATAATGTTAGCTGTAGACTTGTCATATATGGCCTTTATTATGTTCCTCTATGACAGTTTGCTGAAAGTTTTTATCCTGAATAGATGTTGATTTTGTCAAATTCTTTTTCTGCATCTACTGAGGTGATCATATAGTTTTTATCTTTCGTTTTGTTCTGTGGCATATTACGTTGATTGATGTGCAGATGTTGGACTATCCTTGCATGCCTAGAATAAATCTCACCTGATAATGATGTATGATCCTTGTAATGTATTGTTCAATTCAATTTGGTAACATTTGTTGAGGATTTTTCTGTCTACGTTCATCAGGGATACTGGTCTGTACTACTACTACTAGTCTCCTCTTCCACCTCTTCCTCCTCCTCCTCCTCCTCCTCCTCCTCCTCCTCTTCCTGTCCTTGTCTGTTTTGGTGTCAGGGTAATGCTGGCCTTGTAAAATGAATTTGGAAGCGTTCCTTCCTCTTCTGTTTTTGGAGGAGTTTGAGAAGGATTGTTACTAATTATTTAAGTGTTTGGTAGAAGTCACCAATGCAGCCATCTGTTTCTGGACTTTTGTTTGTTGGAAGGGTTTTGATTAATAATGCAATCTCCTTACTAAGAATTGTTCTATTCAGATTTTCTATTTCCTCATGATTTAATTTTGGAATATTATGTTTTGCCAGGAATTTACTCATTTCTTCCAAGTTGTTGAGCTTGAATCATTTAATTGTTGTAGTAGTCTCTTGATTTTTTGTATTTCTGCCGTATCAGTTGTAACTTCAGTTTCATTTCTGATTGTGAATCCTCTTTTTTGTTGTTGTTAGTCTAGCTGAAGGATTGTCAATATTGTTTCTTTTCAAAGAACCAGCTCTTAGTTACATTGATCTTCTCTATTGTTCTTTTAGTCTTTATTTATTTACGTTCAGACACTATTTATTATTCTCTAACTTTGGGCTTTCTTCTTCTTCTTCTTCTTCTTCTTCTTCTTCTTCTTCTTCTTATCTATTTATTTATCTATTTTTAAAATTTAAATCCAAGTTAGTTAACATATAATGTAATAATTTTAGGAATAGAATTTCATGATGCATCACTTACATATAATACCTAGCTAGTGCTCATCCCAACAAGTGTCCTCCTTAATATCTCTCACCCCTTTAGCTTTTCCCCCTCACCCAACACCCTGCCAGCAACCCTCAGTTTGTTCTCTGTATTTAAGAGTTTCTTATCGTTTGTTTTCCTGTTTTTATATTATTTTTCTTTCCTTCCCCTATGTTCATCTGTTTTGTATCTTAAATTCTACATATGAGTGAAATCATATGATACTTGTCTCTCTCTCTAACTGACTTATTTCACTTAGCATAATACACTCTAGTGCTATCCATGTTGCTAAAAATGACAAGATTTCATTCTATTTGATCACCAAGTAATATTCCATGGTATGTGTGTGTGTGTGTGTGTGTGTGTGTGTGTATATATATATCATATCATCTTTATCCATTTCTCAATCAATGGACATTTGGGCTCTTTCCATACTTTGGCTATTGTCAATAGTGCTGCTATGAACAGTGGGGTGCATGTGCCCCTTTGAATCAGCACTATTGTATCCTTTGGATAAACACCTAGTAGTGCAATTGCTGGGCCATAGGGTGGTTATATTTTTAATTTTTTGAGGAACCTCCATACTGTTTTCCAGAGTGGCATATATATAAATTCTCCACAGTTTTGTTTTTCTGGTTTTCTTCTTGTAACTGATTTCTAGTTTCATACCATGGTGATCAGAAAATGTGCTTGATATGATTTCAGTTTTCTTGAATTCATTAGGACTGGTTTTGTGACCTAATATGTGAGCTATCCTGGAGAATGTTCCAATGTTCCATTTGAGAAGAATATGTATTCTGCTTTTAAATGGAATGTTCTATAAATGTCTCTCACAACCATATGGTCTAATGTGCTGTTTAAGCCCAAAGTTTCTTTATTGATTTTCTTTCCGAATCATCTATCCATTATTGAAAAGCAGTTATTGAAGTCCCCCACTACTCCTGTATCAGTGTCTCTTTCTCCCTGTAAGCCTCTTAATATTTGCTTTATATATTTTTGTGCTTCCGTGTTGGATGCATATATATTTACAGATACTATATCCTCTTGTTGGATTAACCCCTTTGTCATTATATAATTACCTTATTTATCTCATTGCAGTCTTTGTATTAAATGCTATTTTGTCAGATATAAGTATAGCTACCTCTGCTCTCTTTTGGTTTACATTTGCATGGACGGTCTTTTTCCATCATTTACTTTAAGGCTATTTCTATCTTTAAAGTTCAAGTGACTCTGTTGTGGGCAGCTGATAGTTGGGGTTTGTTGTTGTTGTTGTTGTTTTATCTATTCAGCTACTCAGTGTCTTTAATTGGAGAATTTATTTCATTTATATTTAAAATAATTACTAATGGGTATGGACTTGCTGTTGCCATTTGATTAATTGATTTCTGACTGTGTTACAATTCCTTTGTTCTCTCACTCTCTTCCTTTGTGATTTGATGAGTTCCTGTAGTAGTATGCTTAGATTCCTTTCTCTTTTGTTTATTTGTTGTAATTTTCTGCTTGTGGTTACCATGGAGCTTATATAAAACATTCTACAATAGTCTGTTTTTAGTAATAATAAGTTTGAACTTATGCAAAACCTCTTATTTTTACTTCATTCCCAACATTTTATCTTTTTGATGTCACAATTTACATCTTTTAATCTTGTGTTTCCCTTAGCAAATTACAAGTTATTGTTATTTTTAACACTTTTGTCTCACAACTGTCATACCAGCTTTATATGTGATTTGTCTATCACCATTACAACATTAGAGTATTCTGAATTTAACTATATATTTAACTTTACTGGTGTCACTGATAATTTTATCGGTTTTCCTGTTACTACTTAAAATCCTTTCATCTGAACTTGAAGAACTCTCTTTAACATTACTTTTAAGACCAGTCTTGTGGTGAGAACTCCTTCAGATTTTGCTTCCTAGAAAATTCTTTATCCCTTTTTCAATTCTGAAGGACGACTTTGAATATATAATGTGATTCTCTTCTGTCTGGCAAAGTCTCTGCTAAAAAAAAATCTGCTGTAGTCTTATGGGGGGTCCCTTGTATGTAGCAAGGTGGGTTTTTTTCTTGACACTTTTAAGAGTCTCTCCTTAACTTCTGACTTTTTAAATTATAATTTGTCTTGGCATGTGTCTCTTTAGATTCATCTCATTTGAAACTTTCAGTGCTTACTGGGTCTGGATGTCTGTTTCTTTTTCAGGTTGGGGAAGTTTTCAGCCATTATTATTATTATTATTATTATTATTATTATTTAAAGGTGCTGAATTTATGTTTATTGTATCATTTTTGTTTCAAATTTTTATTTAAATTCTAGTTAGTTAACATATAGTGTAATATTGGTTTCAGGGAGTAGAAATTAGTGATTCATCGCTTACATATAACACTTGGTGCTCATCATAATGAGTGCTCTCTTTAATACCCAACACCCATTTAACACATCTCCTGCCCACCTCCCTCCATCAACCCTGAGTTTGTTCTCTGTTATTCAGAGTCTCTTAAGGTTTGCTTCCCTCTCTATCTTTTTTTTTCCTTCCTTCTTTATGTATTCATCAGTTGATGGACATTGGGCTCTTCCCATAATTTGGCTATTGTTGATAATGCTACTTTAAATATCAGGTACATGTGTCCCTTTTAATCTGTATTTTTGTATCCTCTGGGTAAATACCTAATAGTTCAATTGCTGGGTCATAGGGTAGTTCTATTTTTAACTTTTTATGGAACTTCCACACTGTTTTCCAGAGTGGCTGCACCAGTTTGCATTCCCACCAACAGTGCAAAAAGGTTCCCTTTATCTGGGGAAACAAAACAAACACTTATTGTTTCCTGTGTTGTTAAGTTTAGCCATTCTGAAAGGTGTGAAGTAGTACCTCATCAAGGTTTTGATTTGTATGTCCTAGATAATAAATGATGCTGAGCATCTTTTCATGTGTCTGTTAGTCATATGGATATCTTCTTTGGAAAAAAATGTCTATTCCTGTCTTCTGTCCATTTCTTAACTGGATTATTTGTTAAAATTGCTAGAACCAATACATGAATTCAGCAAAGTCACAGGATACAAACCAACGTACAGAAATCTGTTGCATTTCTACATACCAATAATGAAGCAGCAGAAAAAGAAATCAAGCAATCAATTCCAATTACAAGTGTACCCAAACAATAAGATACCTAGTAATAAACCTAACCAAAGAGGAAAAAGATCTACATTCTGAAACCTATAGAACACTTATGAAAGAAGTTGAAGAAGACACAAAGAAATGGAAAAGCATTCCATGCTCATGAATTGGAAGGACAAGTATTGTTAAAATGTCTATATTACCCAAAGCAGTCTACACATTTAATGCAATCCTGATCAAAATACCACCAGCATTTTTCACAGACCTAGAACAACCAATCCTAAAATTTGAATGGAACTACAAAAGACCCTGAATAGCCAAAGCAATCCTGAAAAAGAAAAGCAAATTTGGAGGGATCACAATTATGGACTTTAAGCTATGTTACAAAGCTATAGTCATCAAGACAGTATGGTATTGGCATAAAAACAGATGCATAGATCAATGGAACAGAATAGAAAACCTAGAAATGGACCCACAACTAACTACATGGTCAACTAATCTTTGACAAAGCAGGAAAGAATATCCAATTGAAAAAAGACAGTCTCTTTAATAAAGGATGTTGTGAAAACTGGGTAGTAACATGCATAAGAATGAAACTAGACCACTTTTATTATTATTATTATTATTATTACTATTATTATTATTAATTTTATTTAAATCCAAGAGAGTTAACATATAGTGTAATAATAGTTTTAGGAGTAGAATTTAGTGATTCACCACTTACATACAACACGCAGTGTTCATCCCAACAAGTGTCCTCCTTAATGCCCATCACTCATTTAGCCCATCCCCCCACCCCCAAACTCTCCAGCAACCCTCAGTTTGTTCTCTGTATTTAAGAGTCTCTTATGGCTCCCCTCCTCTCTGTTCTTATTTTTCTTATACAATATGCAAAACAAATGCAAAATGGATGAAGGACCTAAATGTGAGACAGGAAACCATCAAAATCCTATAGAAGAACACGGGCCTTGACCTTGGCTGGAGCAACTTCTTATTAGACATATCTCAGGGGGCAAGGCAAACAAAAGCAAAAATGACCTATCTGGGCTTCATCAAGATAAAAAGTGAAGGAAACAATCAACAAAACTGAAAGATAGCCTACAGAATGGGAGAAGATAACTGCAAGTGACATATCAGATATAGGGTTAGTATCCAAAATCTATAAAGAATTTATCTAACTTGATACCCAAAAAACATAACCAGTCAGCCATTATTTCTTTAAATAAGCTTTCTGCCTCTTTTTTTCCCTCTCTTCTCTTTCTCAAATCCCTTTTAATGCACATATTGGTCTACTTGGTTGTATTCCTTAAGTCTCTTAAAGCTATCTTCATTCTTTTTTTCTCCTCTGCTTGAATGAATTCTACTGCCCTGCTTTCAAGTTCACTGACCCTTTCTCTGTTTAATGTATTCTAATGTGAACTCCTATATTGAGTTTTTAATTCATTTATTATATTTTTGAGCTTTTGTTTGTCCTTTTTTATATTTTCTGTCTGTGTTGAAATTATAACTTTGTCCACACATTGTTCTCCTGACCTCAGTCAGCATCTTCATGACCACTATTTGGCTCTCTTATCAGGTAACTCACTTATATTCATCTCTTTAAGGTCTGCTTCTGAAGTTTTATATTGTTTTTTTTACTTGGAACATATTTCTCTGATCCTTTATTTTACTTGACTCTCTGTGTTGTTTTCTGTGCACCAGATAAAATAGCCACTTCTCCCATTCTTGAAGGAGGTGGTCTTCCATAAAAAATGAACCTTATCAATCAGCCTATCCCTAGCTCTCAAACTTTTGTAATTGTCCCTCAAAACTTTGTGACTAAGCAACTTTCCTTGTTCTTGGTGGCTTCTAGGAGTTGATCTGTGTCAAGATCTGTCAGCATCCCAAATGGGAGGATCTCAGTCAGCACCTACATGCAGGCTGTTGGGAAGCCAAACCCTCAGGCAGCATGTGTTAAAGTATGCAAAAAGACTTCTTTTAGAGAAAGACTTGGTGATGGGTATTTTTCTGTTCCCTCTGCGCTGAGCCAGATGATCAAGAGGTGTGTCCCATGGGTGACAGCTGTAGAAGCTGGGACAACAGATATTTGCAAAAGTTTCTTTTAGGGAGATACCAACAACCTGGTGCAGGGTAAAGACTTAGCCCAAAGGTGGTACTGCCAGCAGGTGGTTCATAGATGTATATTAAATTTGAAAGCTGACCTTCAGGATGGAGCTTTTAAGATGTGCAAATAGGTCTCATACACAGAAAAACTGGGAATTGACATTTCCAACTACTGCCTCTGTTCTAAGCCTTGAGGGGATAATCAGTTAAGTACTGTTTCTCTGCTACACTCCTGTTGAAACTGCAAACACAAGCTCACTGGCCAACAAAGCCAGGTGATCAAGGGGATGCATCCCCTGGGAAGTAACTGCAAAATCCAGGGGATTAGATGTGTGCACAAGCTGGGTAGAGGGAGACCACAAAGATGATACCAAGCTGTCTCACCAGTTTCTGGAGAGGATTGTAGTCTGCCCCTAGATTTGTGTTACATCAGGAGCCTGACCCTCGGTCTGTGCCTTTAAGGTAAGCAAAAAGTTGGTTTTTTGTTTTTTGTTTTTGTTTTATTTTGTTTTGTTTTGCTTTTCAGGAAAAGAGTAGATATGGGCATTCCTATCTGCTGCCTCTATGATGAGCCCTGGGTGGGTAACCACTATGAGTCCTCAGGAGCCCATTTGTTTCCTACAGCCTTGTGGATCTTATGGATTCAAACCCCATTGCCCTCAGAGCTAGGTTTTTGGGGGCCATTCCTTGGGTGGAAGTCCTAAAAGTTGGGGTGCTAGATGTTGTGTGAGTCCAAACCCTTCGTTTCTCAGAGAGAAGCTGGGAGTTGTGAGTTCTTTCCCGATTATATGTCACTTTGCTGGGGGTTGGGTTTATGGCAAGATTGTGTCTCCATCTCTACTACCCATTTTGGTGTAGGTTTTTACCTCCTATCCATGGTATATAGGAGTTGCTCAGCTAGTTTCTGGGTTTATTTCAGAGGGACTTGTTCCATGCATAGCTGTAGGCTTGGTGTATTTGTAGGAAGAGGAGCCTGTTATGTTGCCATCTTGAACTGGAACCCTGGAACATATTCTTAAAATTTCTCCCAGATAATTCTAATTTGCTTCCAGGGTTGATAATCATTGTTGTAAATTCTCATCTAAAGATCTGGGGTGGAAATTTTCATATAGTATCCATAACCTGCCACCTGTTTCCTAGGACTCTTTTAAATGGACTGAAGAAAGGAAGGTTCATCCTTCCATTTACAAGACCCCATTCCCTTGAGTGAAATATTGTACAGGTAGGTGTACAGATTGAGAATCAGAATAGACAAGCATGGAGAGATGGGCATGAAACAAATAGATGAGAGGTTTTTCTCAGCCTAGAGACGAAGGACCAGCCTGAGGAGCTGGAAGTTTCAGTTGGCACCAGTGAAATGACAGAAGTTGGCAGTCTTTCTCTTTGGCTAGTGAAAATCAAACATTGTTTGTTGAGAGGAATGGTGATTGAGAGACAGGGAGATTTTGTGATTGGGTCAGTAGATCCATCACTAAATTGACAAATTTAAGAAAGGATTGGGTGCTGATGTTTGGTGGTTATATACCATATGAATAAAATCTGGCAGGCCAGCCACCCTAAAGCTTGGAGTCTGAAGGCAGATAAGTGCTCTGTAGAGAATTTCCCATTCTGGCATTAGTGATTCTCAGATGGCCTTGACTTCTTGGCCTTAATCAGCCATGGGGCAGAGCATTACAGTCATGGATTTCAATGGGATATTTCACTTAAAAGGCAGTTAAGCGCACGTGGATTGGTATACCCTGATGTATGTCACTAGTTCAAATCATTGTTTACATTGTGCCAGAGGTACACACTGTAATTCCCATGACCATACTTTGGCATTAGATGAGTCTCAGCTCAAGGTTCTTTACTTAACATGTGACTCCATATTACTTCTGACAGGAAATTTGGGAAGAAAACCAAAAGTGGGCTTGCCTCCCTCGCCCAGGTACAGCCAGCCATGGTTACTTTAGGATCCCACAGGAAAAAGGTCATGATATTCTGTTTTTCAAATGGAGCTTAGGAGTCCAGACTTGTGATCTGATATGCTAGATGGGCTATCTAAACCTTTCAAAACAGTAATAACCATCAGTTAGCACAGTGTTAGGCTCTGAGTGCCTTCTATTTATTGATAATATATTTCTCACACCAACCCTATGCATTAATATGAAAAAACAACAATACAATTTAGTTCTTTGAACATGGTTTCCAAACCCCCTTACCAACGAAGGGCTCCTTGGCAATGAACCCAGACACAGATTGCTTGGGTTCAGATCCAATTTCATGATTCACTGTTAGTATGACTGAAGCAGGCTATTTAACCTCTTTGTGCCTCCTTCATCTTGTATATGAAATGGGGGGTGAGATAGGGTGAACCTACCTCATAGAATCATTGAAGAAGTAAATAAATTTATTTATAAAGCAGTTAGAACACAGCCCACACATAGAAAGCAGTATATAAATGTCTGCCATATCATCATTATCTTAAGGAGAATTGGGTAAGGAAAGGTTGATAGTTGAGTATTATCTATAGTTTCTGTGGGTAAAACAGAAGACAAGCCTATTGATAATAATATGAATCGATAATATATTGCCATACAATAGTAGTAGCATGAAGTATTTAGGAGCCCAGGTGGCCAGCCAGATTACCTGAGTTCAAATTCAACAACCACTTATAAGCTGTGTGACCTTGAGCAAGTTACTTAACTACTTTGTGCCTCAGTTGCCATGTCGATAATAAGGATAATGACAATAATAATAGGTACCACATATGGTTGTTGTATGACTTAAATGAGGTAATCTATTTAAAGCACTTAGATCAGGTGTTGGGGTATAGCAAGTGCTACATAGTAGCTATTATATGAAAAAGAATATTTTAGATATTAAATTTTTCCCTTTTTCATACTTAGCTTTCTTCTTTTTCTCAATACCAGCTAATCCTCAGATTACTCTTAAGTCTTTCTTCAATGAGATTTAAAGAGATCTTTTCAATTCAACATTTGTTAAGCAGCTTTCACACATAGTGGGTTATGACCTACTCTTTGTGGAATAGGATATAAATATGGACTCTACCCTAAATAGCTCCCAAGGTTTTAGGAAAGGCTGTGATATAAACACAAGAAGTAACACTATGATAAGCATTTTAAGAGAAATAGTCCCACAGTTAGACAGGTTCCTCGAGGTTTGATAAAAGTTCTGAACTGGAAGAGTAGAAAACGCTTGCAGAGGAAGTAACATTTAGGGTGGGCCATGAAGTGTAAGTCATATTTTTTCAGGCAGAGAAGAGAAATGTTTAAGGCACACATTAACCTTACACTTACATCCTTTAGCTGTACCTCAGAACCATCTGGGGACATGCTGAAACATGGGCTACTGGGATCCACCCACAGAAATTCTGATTCAGTAGGTCTGGGGTGGGACTTGAAAATTGGCAGATCTAACAATTTACTAAGGGATGTTGATGGTGCTGGTCCAAAACACACTTTAAGAAGCACTAAATTAAGATCAGTAGGTCACCATGGTTTGATTTCACTTTAGAATCCTCCAGGCAGCTTAAAATTTTTTTTTAAGAGTCTCATGCTCTACCGACTGAGCTAGCCGGGTGCTGGCATTAAAATTTTTTTTAAAAAGACTGTCAGGATGACACCAAAAAAACGCCTTTGGTTATTTTCATAGGCAGCTCAGGTTGAGAACCTCTAGGTGTTTAGGTTCAGGTTGCATTTTACAAGGTACTTTCTCAAGATCCATTAATTCCTCCCTGTGCTTTAAGGTATTATTATTGGTATCCTACTTTATGGAGGCTTCAATTTTGACAGAGAGACAAGGAAGGTAAGGATTTGTTGAAGGTCACTAAATCCTTGACCAAGCTAGACTCAAACCCAGGTCATTGGCTGACCACATTTGCTTATTTTATACTTTCAGCCCTTTGGGGGGAAAATAATGCATCCAGAGGGGATGACATGAGTATATAAAGGAGTGAACACAGGGTATGTCGAGGTTTGAGCAGTTGGCTAGGATGGCTGGGCCATGGGTGCCTTGGGATGTCAGGGCTTGGACAGTTTGGGACTTGCTGTGAAGGGGCTAGAAAGTCATATTCAGGAATAGTAACTTAATTTGAGGAGAATTAGGGAGCCATTCAAAGACATTTATTAAGAACCAACAATTTAACACTTCCTGAGCACCAAAAATTCTGTAAAGGCCACTGTGCTCCACAGTTAATATACATTATCCCTAATTCTCATAGCAATTCTACAGAATGGGGATTATTTTCCCCATTTGGTGGATGAGGGAACTGAGACTCAGAAAGACAAATGGCTTGTTGAACTCATGGAGCCAGAAAGTGACAGAGCCTGAACTCAAAGCCAAATTTGTCTGGCTTTAAAGCCCCCATGGTGTTCACGATGTGTCACTAATATGATTTGAAGGTGTTTAAAGAAAAAATTTTTAACTTTTAATTTTGAAATAATTTTAGACTTTTAGAAAAGCTGTACAGTAAAATAGTAAAGTTCTATATACCCTTCATCTAGTGTCCCCTAATATTTGTTGTACATAAACTTGGTACAAATATCAAAATGAAAAAATTAGCATGGGCATAACAGTCTTAACCAATCCAAGTGCCTTATTTGATTGATAGTTCTTTCCAATATTGTCATTTTAATTATTTTTAATGTTTATTTTTTAAGAGAGAGCATGAACAGGGGAAGGCAGAGAGAAAGAAGGGGACAGAGGATCAGATACTTGTTCCATGCTAACAGCAGCAAGCCCAATGCAGAGTTTGAACTCATGAACCATAAGATCATGACTTGAGCCAAAGTAAGAAGCTCAACCGACTGAGCCACCCAAGTGCCCACCAATAATGTCCTTTCAGTTTTCATGTCTATGTCTCCTAATTTCCTCCTTTGTGTCTTACAGTATAAGGACTTAGATTTACTTGTTCTTACACTTGATTCCAGGTCTAATGGAAGGATCTAGGCCTTGGACTACTCAGCCATCAGCTTGTGCTTATGTTCTTAACTCTCTTTTCTACCAACTCCAGTTCAACCCTTCACTCTGGTTAATTATATTAACTTGGTTTCCTGTATGAATCCTTTAGATTATCTGTTTTTTTTTTTTTCTTGATGGGCTTGAGAGAGTTTATCATTTTATATTCACAACTCTTAACATTGCCCTTCTCTCCCTGAGGCTGGCATCAAGGGACAATGGCTATGCACAAGTGGATGGGGACCAAACTGGGAGGTGATCTTATAGTGTCTATGGTTCCTGGTGTCCTGAGTTAGCAGTGAACAAGCCAGGAGGGACAAGTTTTCAACTGACTCTCTCAAATAGGAAAAAAAACAAAAACAAAAAAGACCCTCTGGTGGCCCTAGTGTGCATCTAAATCAGGGTTTGGAACTGGGTATGCTTATGCTCTACCCACTACAAATAACAGTGTTAAAACACTGGATGACTCTGTTTTAGCAGTAATGGTGTGAAAGGAACTGTTGCTTTCTCCATTTGTCATTAGGAACTTTAGTCAATAATAACAACAGTAATAACAATATGTTCTGCTCTACCATATTGAATGAACTCCATGGTGGTTGATCATCAACAAGAGAATGCCATATTGGACATTCTTGTTGTAGGTCTTCTAAGACATACATATAGCTCTTCTTGGACATGAAAAGCGGTGGGAACTTTAGATCATACTACCTTGCAAAGACTGATGTTTGTAGTTAAAACAAGAGAACAATGCTCAGATGTAGATCAATCAGCATCTATTCTGGTTTGCTTTATAAACTGTCCATTAATCTGATGGCAATAGAAAATGCAAATTCTCAGTGTGTCAGCACTTCAGTAATTCAGCAGAACTGACTCTTGTTGAAGCTTGCAGAGTAACTGGCTGGGTAATAAGAAACCTACCCAATTCTTTTTTTTTTTTTAAGTTTTTATTTATTTATTTATTTATTTATTTATTTGGAGCAGGGGAGAGTGAGCAGGGGAGGGACTGAGGGAGAGGAAGAGAGAGGATCCCAAGCAGACTCCACACTGACAGTGCAGAGCCCATTGGGGGTCTCGAACTGATGAACCCTGAGTTGATGACCTGAGCTGAAGTCAAGAATCAGACGCTTAACCGACTGAGCCACCCAGGCTCCCCAAAACCTACCCAATTCTTATTTGCCCCAACAATCTACCTCAGAACATACTTAGAGTTTTTCATTGATCTTTTACCTACAAATGATGAGAGCCTGCCCTTAGATTCCTTCCTTGCCATGACTGTCTCAAATAGGACTAATGGATATGCAGTCCCACTATAAGAAGCAGTAGTTGCTGCCTGTATTCTCCTCTAGGATTTTGGTGGCTTCCTGTCTCACATTTAAGTCTTTAATCCATTTTGCATTTATGTTTGTGTATGGTGTAAGAAAGTGGTCCAGTTTCATTCTTCTGCATGTCACCATCCAGTTTTCCCAACACAATTTGCTGAGGAGACTGTCTTTTTTCCATTGGATATTCTTTCCCACTTTGTTGAAGATTAGTTGACCATATAGCCATGGGTTCATGTCTAGGTTTTCTATTCTGTTGCATTGATCTATGTGTCTGTTTTTGTGCCAGTACCATAGTGTCTTGATGACTACAGTTTTGTAGTATAGTTTGAAATCTGGAATCATGATGCTTCCAGTTTTGTTTTTCATTTTCAGGATTGTTTTGGCTATTTAGCTTTTTTTTTTTTTTTTTTTTGTGGTTCCATACAAATTTTAGGATTGCTTGTTCTAGCTCTGTCTAGAATACTGTGGTATTTTGATAGAGATTGCATTAGATGTATAGATTGCTTTGGGTAGTATAGACATTTTAACAATGTTTCTTCTTCCAATCCATGAGCATGGAATGCTTTTCCATTTCTTTGTGTCTTCTTCAATTTCTTTCATAAGTGTTGTATAGTTTTCAGAGTGCAGATATTTTACCTCCTTGGTTAGGTTTATTCCTAGGTATCTTACTGGTTTTGGTGCAATTGTAAATGGGATTGAACTTGATTTCTTTTTCTACTGCTTTATTATTGGTGTATAGAAATGCAACAGATTTCTCTACATTGATTTCATATCCTGCGACTTTGCTGAATTCATGTATTAGTTCTAGCAATTTTTTGGTGGAGTCTTTCAGGTTTTCTACATAGAGTATCATGTCATCTGCAAATAGTGAAAATTTGACTTCTTTCTTGCTAATTTGTATGTCCTTTATTTCTTTTTGTTGTATGATTGCTGAGGCTAAGACTTCCAGTACTATATTACATAGTAATGGTGAGAATGGGCATCCTTGACCTTGGCCAGAGCAACTTCTTATTAGACACATTACTGAAGGCAAGGGAAATGAAAGCAAACATGAACAATTGGGACTTCATCAAGATAAAAAGCTTCTGCACAGTGAAGGAAGCAGTCAATAAAACTAAAAGGCAGCCTGTATAATGGGGGAACATATTTGCAAACAACATATCTGAAAAAGAGGTATCCAAAATCTATAAAGAATTTATCAGACTCAACACTCCAAAAACAAACAACCTAGGTAAGAAATGGGCAGAAGACATGAATAGACACTTTTCTGAAGAAGACATACAGATGGCTAACATACACATGAAAAGATGTTCAACATCACTCATCATCAGGGAAATTAAAATTAAAACCATGATGAGATACCACTTCACACCTATCAGAATAGCTAAATTAACACAAGAAACAACAGGTGTTGGTGAGGATGCAGAGAAAGGGGAACCCTCTTGCACTGCTGGTGAGAATGGAAACTGGTGCAGCCACCCTCCATACTGGTGCAGTATGGAGGTTTCTCAAAAAACTAAAAATAGAACTACGGCATGATCTAGCAATTGCACTATTAGGTATACAAAAGGATACAAAGGATCCTTTACCCAAAGGATACAAAAATACAGATTCAAAGGGGTATATTTACCCCAATGTTTATAGCAGCATTATCAATAATAGCTAAACTATGGAGAGAGCCCGAATGTCCATTGACTGCTGAATGGACAAAGAAGATGTGGTACACACACACACACACACACACAGGAATATTACTCAGCCATCAAAAAATGAAATCTTGCCATTTTCAATGACATGGGTAGAACTAGAATGTATTATGCTAAGCAAAATGAGTAATCAAAGAAAGACAAGTATTATATGATTTCACTCCTATGTGGAATTTAAGAAACAAAACAGATGAACATATGGGAAGGGAGGGGGAAGCAAAGGGAAACAAACCACAAGAGACTCTTAATGATGGAAAACAAACTGAGCCTTGATGGAGGGAGGTAAGTGGGAGATGGGCTAGATGGGTGATGGGCATTAAGGAGGGCGTTTGTTGTGATGAGTACTGGGTATTGTACAGAAGTGATGAATGACTGGATTCTACTTCTGAAACCACTATTGCACTCTATATTAACTAAAAAAAAAGAAAAGAAAAACATTAGTGTCCAATAATCCTAAGTGGTAAACAGTAATTTCATTTATTTGATAACTATTCTCCGGGTGTGCTTGATACTGTGCTAGGTATTAGGGATAAAATGGGTATTGAAGTAAATATAGTCCTTTTGCTGATAAAATCTATATTTTAATGTCAAGTACAGAAAAGTCAAAGAATATTATGAGAATGTTAACTCGGGGTGCCTGGGTGGCTCAGTTGGTAAAGTGTCCAACTCTTGGTTTTGGCTCAGGTCATGATCTCATGGTTCATGAGTTTGAGCCCTGCATCAAGCTCTGTACTGGCAGCTTGGGATTCTCTCTCTCCCTCTCTTTCTGCCTCTCCTCTGCTTGCACTCTCTCTCTCTCTCTCTCAAAAAAAATTAACTTATGATTAGTACTTTTTATTTTCAATGCTGTATTTTAATATTGAAATCCTTGATTTGTATGGAATTTTTGTGGTTCAAAAGTGATACAGAAATCCAAATGTTTTCTCCTAGAATACTAATAAGTTGTCAAAATATTATTTAGTAAGTGGACCATGTGTTCCCCACAGATTTGAAATGCATCTTTCTCATATACTAAATTCTAATATATCAGTGGGGTTATTTTGGTACTCCATTCTGATCCATTGATCTGTTTCCTTACTAGTTTTTAATCTCTATAACTTTATAGTGTATTTTAATAGTTGGTAGGCAAATCTTTACCTTTTACCTTTCCTTTTTTTCTTACCTCTCTACCTTTCCAGGTTATTCCCATGTATGTATTTTCCAGATGGCATTTAGGATGGCTTTTTCAAGTTCTTAATCACCCTTTCCCAAGTTTCCTTAAAAGCAAAACAAAAAAACCTGGGGTTGCATAGGCTGCTTTAAGCCCTAATGACAAGACATCTACTGCTAATGCTTTCCCATTAAATTTTATAAATTCACCATGTATGTTAAATGAGGATTCCTGGCCATTCCTCATGCAGAAAAAAAAGTTCCTTTGGTGGATTATGTTGAGCAGTAAAGCCTATAAAGTATATCCCTTTAGAGTACTTTAAAATATAAAAATTAATTCCAGATGCAGCTTCCAGTCAGTGCCTTCATGCAACAATTCCCCAATGTGCTTTATGCAATATGGTTAAGGTAAATTATCAACTGCCTGCTGAAATTTAAAAGAAAAAATTCCCTTGTAATGTGTATCCTTTACAGGAAGATAATCATAGTGATAACTGAAGAACAATTTGATTTCTTTGAGCATTTTCCATGCTAATCATCCCATTCACACACGTTTCACACATAAAGATCTGTTACAGAATTTTAGAGTATTTTTTGATCAATTCAGAACAGTAAATAAATGAAATATATCAAAATTTCTGATAGAAACAATATAACATATTTTGGTGTCTCTAGCAGCAGCTGGTTCAAGCATTATATTAGGTCTTTCTCTCCCAAGCTTGTGGTCAAACATGTAATCACTAGCACGAAGCCGAATATACCATGGCAGCATTCATAGTGACATAATTAAGGACATAGGCTTTTCCTTAAGTAAATCCCAGAGGAGGTTCAAAATCACCAAAGGTACAGAGAAATCATAGAAGTTCTTAACTCACACAGTAAGAAGGAAATAACAAGAATTTATCACTATGAAATGGGAAGAGTTGTGCGTTAAATATCTGAATCTTTCATTTGAACCCAGCATATACTGTTGAATGTGACCATGACTTCAGATTTATTTAACCTCTCTGAACATAAATGGCAATAATACTCTGGCCTAAATCTTAGGGTTCTTTATGGTGTATTAATGGAGACTGAAAAGTCAACATCTTGATGCTCTGGAGAGCACTTTTGTACTGAAATTCTAATGCCAGTAAAAAAAAAAAAAAAGATAAAACAGCTCACTGATTGCTGCCTTTTATGGAAGAAAAATATGAAGAAGTTAAACAGCCCCAAGAAAATGTTTAATCTTTTAAATCTGTTTTAATCCAATCAAGTTAAAACTATAAAACATTTTTAAAAAAGATATTGTAGTTTAAATTGCATTACTCTGCCTTGAATTGAGTAAATACTAGTGTTAGGGGACCTTGTACTGTTCCCAATTATATGTTAGAGAAATACTTCTCCACCACCATGGACTTCAAGATGCTGCCACCCGACATCAGGCCATCTGATTTACTTTGGCCAATGTAAATGAAACTGACTTGTGCCTTTTTTGTTGTTGTTTGTTTTGAACAAAATATTAAGATCCTTTATGAGATTCTGCTATTTCTCATTTCTTTTTTCTCTCTGCCATCTGAATTGGATGTCCTAAGATGTGTCAGTTCTGTTGTTCTTACCTGATACTTGATTGAGATGTGAAGCAGAGACACAGCCAAACTGAAGCTAATATGTAATATGACTAAGAAATAATTATTTTTTGTTATAAACCTTTGAGATTGGGGCACTGTCTGTTACCAACTAGGATAAGCTGACTAATACAGGCCAATATTCTGAAATGGTAGAAATAAAAGTTCTAATGTCCCCTTGCCATTTCTTTGCTTGGATACCTGATTTCTATAAGGATTATAGGATTCTTTGATTATTTCCATGGATTCATCCTCTGTTGATTTCATAATTATGATATCAATGAAATATGATGACTGGGAAGTGTCGAGGGCTATTTATTGAAAAATCCCAAAGGAGACACGAATGCATGAGGGAAAGAATTTACCTTTGATAATGAATGATATTTGAACATTTACAGTGGCTTTATAAACAATAAGCTGTTGGTAAGACTTTACCAAAACAAATTAGACAAGAGCCTTTTCTACCTTTCTATAATACTCAAAACAGTTCCTCCCCTAGACAAGGCATGTGGTGGGCAATCAAGGATAGAGGTGAAAATGGCACATTTCGTGATTACTCAGAGTATTTACTTCCAAGCCCCATGATACAGGCCTCTGTTGGTTTAGAGGTCTGAGTACCCAAGGAAGGAATGCTTCCACCAGGACATCCATCAATAGCTCCACTGAATTGGAGCTAAGACAGCTGCCCAGATGTTTTGGATAAGCAGGCAGATGCCATTGGATAAGCAGGCAAAAAATAAACTGGAACTGGCTAGAATAATTGCTGATTATGAAAGAAAACTATTTTCTGGATACACAGTGGGGGCAGGGAATGTTATGTTGAATCTCCTATGGTACCCTTTGGTACAGGGTATCTTGCAATGAAAGTTATGAGAAGATGATAGTATTTTAACATAGCCAGGACTATCCAGAGCTCAGTCCTTTAGGAAGGATGGCGTGATTCAGTCTACTAAGAGAGGAACCCCAACCACTTGATGTGCTTACTGAGTACAATGAACATGGAAAGAATACTGAGGGTAGAAGGCATAAAGATCAATCATGGATATGTGCACAAACTCAAAAGTGTGGATAATGATGCCTACTCATATTTTCTTCCTTATCATATATTTTTAAAAAAATTTTTTAACGTTTATTTATTTTTGGGACAGAGAGAGACAGAGCATGAACGGGGGAGGGGCAGAGAGAGAGGGAGACACAGAATCCGAAGCAGGTTCCAGGCTCTGAGCCATCAGCCCAGAACCCGACGCGGGGCTCGAACTCACGAACTGCGAGATCGTGACCTGAGCTGAAGTCGGACGCTTAACCGACTGAGCCACCCAGGTGCCCCGTTATCATATATTTTTAAAATAATTGTCCATTTTCTCCCTCTCCTATTCTTTTCTTTATTATATGGAATGTATTGGTTAAATTTATAGGTTAGCTTACTGGATTCAGAATTTACAGACAAAGTCATGACAGATTAGAGGAGAAAGTTCTGTCACCCCAAGATCCTGGACTTGAAGCAGGTGCAATAATTGATAAGAGGCGAGGATAATAAGATAATAAGAGGCGAATGTTTTTGAGGCGAGGATAATGTGCTTTTGTTTGTACAATGGAGAGTTGGGTTATGTTGACTTGCCCATTTTGTTGTTTATGGTGGTAGTGTAGTTGTACTCTGGAAGTTTGAATATGGAAGAAAGAGTGGATGTAATTTGGCACGTGTCATGTTTTCGTCTCAAGTGATTTGCCTGTCATTACTATTTTGGCAATTTCCACGTTAGGAGTCCTCCTTCTTCTCCAAGGAAGAATCTCTGCCTTCTCTACCTGAGATCTACATGTGGACATAGATTCTGACACCAGGTATACTCAAATAAGACTTTGTTATAGAAGGGAATGATGTAAAGGATCAGTCACCACCTAGAATCCATGCTTTGGAGGTAGTAGTTGCACCTGTGTTCTATTCTAGGGGTGCAGTAGCCGCTGAGCATCCAGCATGCAGCGCACGGTGTCATCAGTGCATACCGCTTGCTTTGTGTTTGGCCACAGGGAACACTAAGTTTTAGGGAGCTGTCCTTGGATCCAAGCCTGATTCTCTAGCTCTACTATACCAAGCTATCTAATATCTGTTAATAAATTCACTTTTTGCAAAACTAACTCAAGTGGATTCTGTTTGCAACAAATAATAACACTTTCCAAAATTGTAGAGGTACCTTGTCCCCTACCTCTCAAACAAGATGTTCTTCAGCATGCCAAATAGGAGCGGTTTATGTGTTTCATTCATGTAGCTCTGTTTACTAGACCTCAGTAGAGTAGCTGTTTATTTGATATAGTGTGGAAGTTTTGCTAATCACGAAATAGTTAAATGCCTTTTACATCTTTCAGGACTCTTGTGCCTTTCTATGCTCATCACTTAAATAATTTTTTCATTTATCAAATATATATTGAGATTCTTCTATGTGCTAATCACTGTAATAGGTGCTATAACTACAGCAGTGCTTGATACAGACAAGGTCTCTGTGCTTATACAGTTGAAAATCAAATGAGGGAGCCACTTTGGGAAACTGGGTGGCTCAATCAGAGGAGCATGTGACTCTTGATATTGGGGTCATGAGGTCAACCCCCACGTTGGGTGTAGAGATTACTTAAATGAATAAAAAAAACCCTAAAATATAAGTAAGCCAGTAAGTAATGAAGCTGATTGAAAATGTGATAAGTGCTTTCAAGAAAATAAGCCAAGTGATGCAGTAGAATAAAACTGCAGATGGATGAGACATCAACTTATCAAATATATTTTGAGATTCTACTATGTGTGATGGATGAGACCATCAACTACAAAGGATGGTCGTTAGAAGGCAGCTAGCGGACATGTAAAGTTAAACTTTTACATTTTACATTAATAAATCTGCTGTTCCCATTCTCACCAAATGAGGCACTAAAATGGAAACGGTAATTCACAAACAAATCTTGGTCTAATTTTCTTTAAAAACAAAGTGTTTTTGCCATATGATATAATCTCCCAAAAAGCACAGCCTTCAGTACCAATGAAAATAGCCCAGCAGGTACATAGAAATACAGAAGCCCATGTTTCATTAAGTGACTCAGTTCTTTTCAGCTATGGCTTTCAAGTTAATAATACCTAGATTCAGATGAAATCACTGAGGCTTTTCTTGTAGATTCCCAAGTACATAGGAGTCCATCCTATTCTATGGGTGTGACTGCCTCGGACATTGACCACATTCTATGTTCCAGGGCCTATGCTAAATACAAGGAAAATAAAGGACAAGCCTGACCATGCAGATACCAAATTCAGTTTCCACCTACATCAAGTGTGTGATTATTGTTGTGGAAAGGATACCTATCCTTAAAAGCCTTGATGGAAAGCCCTGGAGAATTTCTCAAGAACCTGTATAATTAGTATATTACAATAGCAGTTGATTTCTATCTTGTTTGCACATTCAGAAACCCATATCCAAATTCACATTCAAAGTCTTAGCTTATTTATGCCTCTCTTTTCTTCACCTTGCACGTCTGGTACATCAGCAAGTTCTGTTGACTCCACCTGAGGGTCATGTGGAACTCTACCACCACCACCTGCTCTGCCACCATCACCTCCCAGGTCTCTGTCATTTTTCTGTGGTCACTGGTGTACTGGTGAATGTTTAACAGCCACCTCTGGAGGCTGGAGAAGCCCTGCTCTGTAGCCTTTGTTGTTCTGCAGTATAAATACTCCCGCTGTGGCCAGTTTTAAGCTACCTACATGAGTCCCACTGAACGTGAAGTTGGGAAGAGAGGCACAGTGGCACCTGTATTTCCCCACTACAGATAAAAAGATACACATCCCTTCAATGTCATAGATAATGGTTAAGTGGAGTAAAATAGTTAGGAAGCAATGACTTTTCATTATTTATGAGCTTTGCTTTCAATATCATTTATTTAATTGTGAGTATATACCATTTGATTTTTACATAATGGTTGTGTTTAACAAGAGGTTCACAAAATTGCTAGAAATTTGAGTCAGTTCTTTGGCTTCAGCACACCATGACTTCCTGTCTCAGGCTCCTACAGCCAGTGATTGCCCCCCCCCAACCCCTGCCACTCCCCACCCACACTAAGATGAAAATTTCAACTTTTCACCATGACCTTCAAGGCCCTTCAAGGTCTAGCTCTTCTTATCTTTCCAACCTTACTTCCTCAACACTCGTCCCTTTGCTTAATCCTCTGCAACCACATTGACCTTTCTGCTGTGTCCTCAGACACACCAAGAGCAGCCCTTCCTTAAGAATTTTGTACTCATTAGTCACTCTCCCTGGAATGCTTTTTTTTTTTCAGAGATTCACGGGGGTTGCTCACATTATTCAAGTCTCTGGCTACTCTGTAGAAGAGTCAGCCTTCTCCATCAGCACATTCTCTTGCATCTGTTCTCCTCATTGGACTATCACTGTCTGGAACTTAATATCTATTCGTTGGCTCCCTGGTTATTGTCCTACTAGAAGGTAAGTCTTATGAGGGCAGGGCCTTTTTCTTTTTCATTCAATTCTGTGTCCCTGGGGCCTGGAACAGCACCTTGTCCCAGGAGGGCACCAAGCCTGCACATTGTGTAACACGGGGTGAGGAAGGGGGGGAGGGGTCTCATTCCTATGGTGTACTTTATAGGTGGTGTCCTTCTGTGGAGTGCCCTTCATCTAGGATAAATCAGTGTTCAAAACACCTTCTGTGAATGAGTGCTCTCGGCCAGGCAATGCACTAGAACTACTTGTGTTTTGAGCTGTAACACTTCAAACAGTGTGCCAGACCCTCACATGCCTCCCTAGGTTGGAAAGGATAAAAGAATCTTCAAGATCAAAAATCACAAGACTGAGAATAATGGTTTGTTGTCTCAAAAGTCTCACTCCCAGGCATATTTTCATGATAATTGCCTTATAAACTTCTGAGTCCTAGAAGCTCTGACAGTGCCTGCCCAGCTCCTGAAATTTGATTGGATAGACACTGAAGCTCTTTCTGATTCTGGCTTTGAGGCTTTTGGCTTCAGGACTAGAGCTCCCTTGCTGGCTCACTCATTCTCTCTCTATCCGTCTGTCTCTCTCTCGCTCTCCCTCCCTCTCTCCCTGTCTCCTCCTCTCTCCTTTTTCCATCCCTGAGATGAGCCACACATGCCTAAATCCCCAGCATTTTTCTTACTGTGCCTTTGGCAGTTGCTTCCTGTGTCCTGGTTGTAACTTGATGTTTCTTAGACTTCATTTCTCTTTCCATTCATAGCTCTTTGGCTCTCTTCAATGTTCTTTCTAGAACCTGCACCCCACTTTGCTCCAGCTGTTGTCCTCTTCCATGTTATGGATCTCTGGGTAGAGATTTCCTTATGCCCTACTCACATCTGCCCTCTCCTGGCAGCTATGATGTCATTCATGTGAACCTGACTTTTAATTTAAATATTGACTGGGTCTCCAGGTGTTGTGCTGTATGTAATGGGCAACATGTTTGCAGTTTCTGGCTTTGAGCAGTTTAATGGGGGATACAGAGAAAATACCCACAGAGCAGACAACTCAGTGTTTTCTCCAATGGAGTGTGTGAACTTCCAGGGCCTCCTAAAACGATCCATTGGGATGCTTGAAGAAAATGTCAGAACCTGTCTAATTCTATTTCATTCTTTTAATTTCTGTGTTTGTGTGTACCAAGGCATCTTTATTGATTAGGATGTGTTATCAGAAGAGTTTGAAGACCCCTGTGCTGGATAACAATCCTACTTATACTTTAGGACTATGAATCATTTTTATTGCTACTGCCTGAGCAGTCATCAAATTCTTCATGCCCCTTCAACTGTGGAGTTCTAACTAGACACAGTTTAATTAAGGTACAGCAAGGGCTGTACAGTGCGGGATCACTGTATCACATCGCGTATGTGATCTTTGCAGAGATAGTAACTCCTTGTGAAAAATCCACTGTATTTTAAAAGTCTGCAAATGTTATCTTTGTATTGCTTCCAAGTGAAATGATATGCGATATCACTGAATCAGTTAAAATGTGCTTCCTCTGAATCATACTTAAAATAATTTTGATATTGTGCATTCTAAATGTTAACTTGTCACAAATCACATTTCTTAAGCACTTTTTCTTTTGTGCCGGGTTGTTGTTTGTCAACTTAGTATCATCCCTATCTCTTGCCAGGAGAGTTCTGGTTTAGATTTTGCCAGTCAGAAGAATTTGACATTTGGAAGGGGAAATAAGAGGAAAAGCCAAAATTCCCCTGGTAATGGCTGTGGACAGAAGTGGGGACCGTTGGCAGGCCTGAAGTTGTCAGGCTTCTGGGTAAACTACCTAAGGCTTTGGGGGCGGCAGGTGGCTGAGATGACAATAGCTTCCCTGCTATTCCAGGGATTCCTGCAATTCCTTACATTCTTGCTCCTCTGGATTTCCTGAAAGCCAGTTGAAGTTTTTGCCTGATCTTCATGTTTCCTACCCTTCCAAAAATTGTGTAGGTTTCTAATTTCCTAAATGAAATCCCCACCTACTTGAAATGTCTCCTGTGGTTTTCATTTTCTTAACTGAACCCTGATTCATAGACTAGTTCTGGGATTGCATCCGAAATAATAAAACAAGGATAAAAGGATTCTTTGTGTTTCATGAGTGAAACAACTCAACATTTTAGAGATATCAATTGACTCCCAAATATATAATTTCATTGAAATTTCAGTCAAAATTCCAGTAGAGGTTTTCTTGGGGTAACAAAGTAGAAAGCTGAAATATATAGATGTCGAAATGTTCGATTTTGTTCTCTGCTCTTGTTACTTTAGTCTATTTGCAAGTACCACTTTTTTTTTTTCACGCAGACTTTGTAAAACCTTGTGTTTTTCTTCCATGGCATTGCCTTTGTAGACCTTTGTCCTTCCTTATATATTTTGGAAACCTTATCAGGTCCCTCGCCTTCTCTTCCATTCCCTCCTAAAACACTATAATATGCATATATTACACATAAATATTAATATATACAAACTTGGCATAGAATAGTAGACACTTACTAAAATAGTGGAGACAGTATTGGGTCTCACATCAAGTACAGAAATAATCTTCAGTGGATTAAAGACTTAAATATAAAAGAGGAAAATGATAAAGGACAAAAACAATGTAATAGAATCTTTAAGTCCTCTGAATAAGGGAGATGTTTTTCTTAAAAAACCTAAAAGAACCCGGTGCCTGGGTGGTTCAGTCAGTTAAGCGTCTGACTTAGGCTCAGGTCATGATCTCACAGTTTGTGAGTTTGAGCCCTGTGTCAGGCTCTGTGCTGACAGCTCAGAGCCTGGAGCCTGCAGCCTGCTTTGGATTCTGTGTCTCCCTCTCTGTCCCTCTCCTGCCCGCACTCTGTCTCTCTCTCAAAATAAACATTAAAAAATAAATAAAAAATAAAAGCACAAAATTCGACTATTTCAAAATTCAAGATTTAAGTTTAATGAAAAGAGCACCTACTTAGGAACACATCGTGATAGAACCTCACCCAGGTCCCCAAGGAGATGGTGTTCATTACAGTGTGGTTTTGCTCACAGGGGAGTAGTTGCCACACAGGGGCCACCATTGCACTACAAGATGAGTAAAACGTGGTGGATATATCCTGAGAATATTAAGCTGTAGTTAAAAGCGAGATTCATGTATATATACAAACATGGATAAACCTTAAAAACATCCTGGCAAGTGAAAAATATGACAGAATACGATTTAGCCCAACACTATTGTAGAATCAGGCTAACTCTGACTCATTTTTTTTAACATGTACCCCGTATGTCAATTTTATATATGGAATTCATTCAGGTGCCTGAGTCAACCGAATCCAATTGCCTACTTTTGTCAAAGCATTAATAAATTCTGCTGCTGGATTTTAAACATTAAGTATACCATTAGGTCTTGGCATAGTGCATTGCACAGAACAGGCTGTTAGTGATAAACACTGGTGTGAGCTGCTCCTACCCTAAATTATCATAAGATTTAGACTGGAATGAGTGCGAGCTCTTACTCTATAAAGACACAATTGGTAACTCATGTTGCTTCCACAGGCGTAGGATTGGCTGAGTTCCCAAAAGGTGCCAGAAATGTGTGAGATTCAAGATAGTTGAAGGGCATTTTTCATTTTTGTGGAGTTATTAATCCTCCAGTTCAGGAGCTGACAAACCAGCGCATTCAGCGCAGACCCCGCCTGCAGCCTCTTTTCACAAGACTGTGAGCTTAGGATGGTCTTTACATTTTTAATAGTTGTCACACACAGACCTCAATAATATTCTTGATTGTGCCTCTTGGACTGCAAAACCTAAAGTGTTTATTATCTGAACTTACAGAAAATATTTACGAGCCCTTGCTGTGTGGCTCATCCACTCATTGGGTAAATATTTACTGATACCTATGGTGTGCCAGGTGCTGTTGGAGGTGAAAGTGGAACAGCGAACAAAAGAGACCAAACATCCTTGTTTCATGGAGTTTAAATCCTAGGGGAGGGAGACTGATAATGAAAGTCAAAATAGGGAGTGTCAGAGCAGTGCCACAGGAGCGATAAAACAGGGGAGGGGAACAGGGAAGGCGAGAATGACATGATTATGGAAGCATGGTGTTATTCATTTATTTTAAAGTTTATTTACTTGAGAGAGAGAGAGAGAGAGAGAAAGAGAGAGAGAGAGAGAGAACGTGAGTAGAGGAGGAGCAGAGAGGGAGAGAGAGAATCCCAAGCAGGCACCATGGTGTCAGGGCAGAGCCCAATGTAGGCCTCAACCTCACAAACCATGAGATCGTGACCTGAGCCGAAATTAAGAGCTGGACACTTAACCAACTGAGCCCCCCAGGAGCCCCTGAAAGCATGGCATTAATTAGGAAATATTACAATATATAGCTTTGACTAAATGCTTTATATTATTTGTTGATACAACATAAGCAGCTTTCTTTTTTAAATTCTTTTTTTTTTTTTACATTTTATTTATTTTTCAGAGAGAGAGAGCACAAATGGGGGAGGGGCAGAGAGAGAGGGAGACACAGAATCTGAAGCAGGCTCCAGGCTCTGAGCTGTCAGTACAGAGCCCAACGTAGGGCTTGGACTCACAAACTGTGAGATCATGACCTGAGCTGAAGTCAGATGCTTAACCGACGGCCACCCAGGCACTCCAACATAAGCACTTTTCTGAGTCTTTGGGTGGTGTTCTTACTTTCGTGAGACTCCACTACAATAAATTTATGAGGGTACACTTACCTCTCTGGCCTAGCCTGGTCTTTGCAACATCTCCTTCTCATTCCGAAACTTCTTGTTATCGACCAGTCTTTGTCTATTTTTTTCTTCAACTCACAGATAAACATTGGTGCTTATCAAAACTGCTTTTGGTGAATCTTTCCTGTTCTCACCTCCTTTTCCTTAAAACAATATTGTTTATTACAAAAACAAAATATAGCAGGGAAGTTAAACAACACCCAAAACTGTGACAAACTTCAGTGAACATTTTGGAATATAACCTTAGAAATAGTTTTTTATAAGTAACACACACACACATACACATATCATGTAACTAAAGTGATACAAAGACGAAAAGAGGGTTTTTTTTTCTTTTGTTTTTGCTTTATTTCTTTGTAAGCCAGGAAATGTAGAGGTAGGAAATTACTGGCATTAGTTCAGTGGCTGAAAGACTTCAAGGCAAGTTCTCTATGTGTCATTGGACTTTTCCTCCACATAACCTCAAAATAGCTGCTGTAGTTCATCCATTTTATACACAGCCTAGACTGGAGGGAGGAAAAAGGGGAAAGGAAACTATATTGGTTTCTTTTTTTTTTTTTTAAGTTTTATCTTGTTTATTTTTGAGACAGTGTGAGCAGGGGAGGGGCAGAGGGAGAGAGAGAGAGAATCCCAAGCCATCTCCGCACTGTCAGTGCAGAGCCTGACTCAGGGCTTGATCCCACGAACCGCAAGACCATGACCTGAGCTGAAATCAAGAGTTGTACACTTAGCCAACTGAACCACCCAGGTGCCCCAACTATACTGGTTTCTTATTGCTGCTTTAATAAATTGCCACAGACTTAGAGACTTAAAACACAAATTTATAATCTTACACTTTTGGAAGTCAGAAGCCTGAAATCAGTTACAGCATGCTAAAATGAAGGTGCTCACATGGCTGCATTCCTTTTGGAGGCTCTCAGGAGAATCCATTCCTTGCCTTTTCCAGTTTCTAAGGGCTTTTATATTCCTTGACTCATAGCCCCTTCCTTCATCTTCAAGCCAATGGCCTAGCTCTTCAGAACTTTATCTCTGATCCCTGCTTCTTTTATCACATCTTCCCTAACTCTGAGCCTCCTGTCTCCCTAAGAACATTTATGATTATGTTGAACCTTCCTGGATCATCCAGGGTAATCTCCCCATCTCAAGAGCCTTAACTTAATCACACCTGTAAGATCCCTTTTGCTGTGTAGGGTAACATGGTCATAGATTCCAGGGATAAGGATGTGGATATCTTGTCAGAGGGCATTATTCTGCCACTCACAGAAACCAATTAGAATAGGTGATATTTCTGTCAAGAAAACAGAAAATTCCCAGAAGTTGCTATCAGACTTGGGCTGATACCTTGTTGCTCAAAGCTATAGCATGTGGCCAATCTTCAGTGACAGCTTTGATGGACTCCAAGGGGAGCCCTGTCAGAATTTCTCTGAATTTGCCCATAATGACCTGACTGTTATACTCCCAGTTGATCAGTCCCTGCATGTGGGCTACCCCAGGAAGTGTGTGACCTTGAGCAAGACAATGCTCCACAACTTTGACACTTCCTGAAATAACTGACAGCTGGAGGCAGTCTGCAGACAGCATTCCCAGGTCTGGGGCAATATACCTGTCCCTGAAGGGGGATCCGGACAGTGTATCATGGTGTTGTGGCAGTCATGATTTACAAGCTGAAGTAGGTCTCTAGGTATTGCTGTGGGAAATTGTCCACACATAACATGATGTAAATACAACAGTGAAGAATGTGAGGTTTTAAAACAATGAGGTGACAAGCATGGGACCCAGGAAGGCTAACCTCCTGTTTTATCCCTGCCATTTATTCCCACTTTTAAGTTCACGAAGGAGCAAAAACCTCAAGGAACAAACATAAATCTCGCATAAGATACCACTCCTTTACCACTACTCTTGATCAGTCTTGTAATGAAGAGCTTTCTGGTAAACTGGGCTGGATTATGAGGTCTATATTCAAGATTAAGTGGGGTCTCTCCTCAGAAGCCTCAATCTTATCACCTGTGATCCAAATGACAAACTTTGGAGCACATAAATAAGAGAAAAGAAAGCAAGACTTTGGATGCACTCCAAAGTCCAGCCTTAAGGTCACCACACCTAAAGAAAAGTAGCACAAAGAGGATGTCTAGAGAGAGAGAGAACCATGTGCATGACCTTTGACTTTGACATTGACCTCATCAGTGTCACAGAATTAGGCCCATTCAGGTTAGTATTCCCGTCTCCCAGAGAAGCTGAGTAGAAGAAAAGTTAGATCAGTATATACAGTATTACCCCTTTTGTGGGTAGTTTGTGTATGTAAATGTATCATGCCTAGAACAAAAATCTGGAAGAATACATACCAAACATTTAAAAATGGATTTTTCTGTGGCCTATGGTCATAGCTGGAATAAAGATCAAATCAGATAAGGCCCCTAAAAGGTCATTGGAATCAACCAGAAACATGGCAGCAGTTAATTCCATTTTCCACACAGAACTCATTAAGTAGAGAGATGTCTCATGATGACTGATGTCCATCCTACCTGTTGGAATAGTATCCTTGGGAATAAAACAATGAATACCATAAACAGATTTCACTTTCACCAAGCCACTCCTGTCAAGAAAGGGACTATATGTTAAGGATTATCAGGACATAGGAGGCCTATCATAGCCTACCTGGGCACTTGTATGTCCTGGTGTTGCGTGGATGAAATCATGACAAGGTTTCCTTTATCATCTGTGTACTCTTTTATGTTGCTTGAACACTTTACAGAAAACAAGTAGAATTTTTATATTCTGTCAAAACCAAAGTTATTTTCCTGTGGGAGGCAAAATCACACAAAAAAAATGTTGTGGATTCTCATGTGGAAAGTAGAGTTAAGAAAAAGCATGTGCTACAGGGGAGGCCTGCTAGGGCAGATGTGTTTGCTGAGGGAACTCCTAGGTTGACTCACATGACAGGGTGCTGTGTCATGTTTGGCACAGCACCACCCCACACATCACCCTACCTGCATCACCAAACCCTGTATCTTGTTAATTTGTTTGGCATCACCCACTAAAGCCTTCACTGCTGGGCTTCAGGGTCCTACAGTTGTGACTGTATTACAACACAGGCCTCTTGAAGGTCCCCAAATCCCTTTAGTTCCTTTGACCATGCCAACTCCCCAGGCAATACCCTTGATTGAAATAGTCAAACAAAGCACGGAGACAGGCTGTGGGGGACCGGGAGATTGTGAGCTACTGGAACTTCCGGGTTCTAATTTGCCTGTGCACCAGCTGAACCATGCTCCTTTTCTGGTGGTCTGCCCTGCCTGGACCTCCACTTACCCTCACTAGGCAATAAGAGGAGGATGTGATTTTAATACTAGGGTACACATTGGTGCCAATCTTAGTGAAGACAGGCACTTCACATTGATAACCATGGCCTGGTAACTGCCTAGGGTGCTCTCAGGATTAAGTTATTTTCCTTTCCAAAAACACATGGGCCTTTAATCCTTGAATATTCTAAAAATGGCAGATTATTTACTGAGATATTGCTTGTGTTTTGTTCTGACTAGTGTAGAAGAAGAAAAGAATATAATGTGTCTTCTCTTTTCATCCCAGCTCACTCTCTCCGTTACACCACCAAACCAAAGGGCAATGCAGACTTCCAACCCTGAAGAGCAGAAACTGTTCTTACCCTCAGGGTGAAATTAAGAAGCTTTTGTTTTCAAAGAACTGGCTCTAGGAAGAAAGGAGTGTCTTTTCTTGAGTTCTGAGGTGGGAGTAAACAGACCTGGACAGTGTTGAGAGCTTAGAGGAGACCAGAAAGGGTCCTGTGTGGGTGGGTGGGGTGATCCTTGGGTAGCATCAGTGACCTCCATCCTGAACTCCTCCCAGCATACTGGGAAATGGCACAGTGGCCTTCCCCAAACATTTTGATCTGTGTAAACCCAGAAACTTTCGCATGAACCTAGAGGGAGGAGGGAAGCCACAGTAATGACTGACATGGAATTTCCTAAAAGCCTAATGAAATGGGGCCTCAGAGCAGACAAAATTGAATCAGGGAAATGGAAGACATGTGAGAAACTTTACACCCTAGGATGTGCAGCAAAAGTTTCTCATGTGTCTTGGTTTTTCTAATGTGTGTTATATAAAGTTAAGTCATTCTCTTTGTGGTATCAGTGATCTTAGGGAACTGAGAAAACAGAATTTTTTACTCAGCTTTATACTTTTCCATCTTTTATTTTTCCCTTCAAAATCTTTTTCTTTGGAATATATTATATATGAGAGGCTTGGGAGAAAAATTAGTTTTTTAAGAAAAAAAATACTGCCAAACAGCATGTTTGAGTGGCTTAGTCGGTGAAGCTCCCAACTCTTGATCTTGGCTCAGGTCATGATCTCACAGTTGGTGGGATTGAGCCCGGACTTGGGCTCTGTGTTGACAGCACAGAGTCTACTTGGGATTCTCTGTCTCCCTCTCTGTCTGTCTGTCTCTCTCTCTTTCTCTCTCTCTGCCCCTCCCCCACTTGCATTCATACTGTCTCTCAAAATAAACAAACAATAAAAAAATACAGCTATTAATGTGCTATCTGCTTATATGTCCTGAGCTCCTTGTAAAAACCACTGAGTGACAGGATAAGACTGTAAATCCTGGCAAGAGGAAGTCAGTTAATGAAACTATACCATGTGCCTACTATTACTAGTATAGCTACTCCTATTAAAGGAAAGGAAAGGACTGGGACATCTGCATGGCTCAGTCAGTTAAGCATCCGACTTGATCTCACAGTCATGAGTTCAAGCCCCACACTGGGGTCAGCAGTGGGCATGAAGCCTAATTTAGAAAAAAAAAAGATAACAACCAAGAAACCAAAGAATAGAAAAGTTTTGATGCCAAGCAGAGAATCTGATTTGGCAGGCAGGCTAAACTCTGAGGAATGAGGTTCTCAAGAGAAGTGGGCAGGTCTTTCAAAGCTAAGGCATCAGGAACCATGTCTATTTCACATTAAGGAAAGAGTCTTTGAATGTCAGTGATAAGCAGGTGACCCCCAGGCTTGTCAGTGAAGCAGTGTTGAGCTTCTAGCGGTGGCTACTGCTGCCTGGATGGAGCGTCCACTGCATGGTAGAGTTCCCAGCTGTCTGCTCCTAAATCAGGCCAGACAGCCACGTCAGGGGTTAGGCTACTCTTCCATAGCATTGTTACTAGCACAACCACCACCTCTTGGTTGTTGGGCTATATCTTTCATCAGGACACTTTCATATATGTTAATCTTGTTTGGGCTGAGGGAGGCAGAGTACCTGTGCTCTCAGTTTACAGATTAAGAAGCAGAAGCTTATGAACATCCAGTAACTTTACTAGGTAAAGAGTATTCATGAGTAAGGGAAGAACGAAGAGGGTCAACGATGACTGAGCAGGGCTGAACATCAGGGATGATGGCTGAATTGTGTCTGTTCATTAAGAACTTTAGACTACACACAATGGGGAAAAGTATACATCCCAGAGATTTCCATACTGAATTATGTACTCATCATCATCTACCTTAGGAGCAGTAGAAATACTTTCTTTGGAGTAATTCATTTTTTACATAACAAAAAGCTTAAAAGCTTAAAAAACTTTTTTATTATAAAATTAAAAACTTAGAAAGTATAGATGTCTGCACAAACATTAATCCTTTTGCAGAAAACTTAGAAAATATAGGGGGAAAGTGGAGAAAAAGGTACCCACAACTCAAAGGTAAACAATAACATTTCCAGGGTTTTTTCTACATATATGTATGTGAGTATGTGTGCACAATTGGGATCACATTACATAGGCATTTTATGTCATATCTTTTTAATTTAACATGGTGTCCTAGTATGGCACCTGTTTTTCTCTGGTAGGGCTGCCATAACAAAATACCATAGACTGGGGGTGGCTTAAACAGAAATCTATTTTCTCACAGTTGTGGAGGCTAGAGGTCCAAGATCAAGTTTTCAGTGGAGTTAACTCTTACTGAGGGCTGTGAGGGAGAATCTGTTCCATGCCTCTCTCCCTGCTTTTGGTGGTTTGCCAGCAATATTTGTTGTTCCTAAGCTTATGGAAACATAACTCCAATCTTCCCATGGTGATCTCCCTCTGTGCAAATTTTCCTTTTTTTATATGGACGCCAGTCATTGGATTAGGGGTCCACTCTATTCCACTATAACCACATCTTAACCGTCTTGACATTTGCAACAACCCTGCTTCCGAATAATATCACATTCTGCGATCCTGGCGATTTAGACTTCAACATATGAATTTGGGGAGGATACACTTCAACCCATATAGCATGAGAGCATCCTTGAAACTTTCATTTATATTGGAAATAAAACATTTCATTATACAAACACAGCAGTATTTATGTAGCCAATCCTCTATTGTTTAACATTTGACTTTTTTTTTCCTATTTACTTAATGCTGCTGTGAACCTTTTCATGATTCATAATGAAGTCCCTCCCATATCAACAAGAATGAGTCCATTGTGGCATTGCAATGAAAACTTAATGGCCAAAACTCTGGAGAAATACAACTAAGAAAACCTACTCTCAGTCTAGCTCACTTGTATACGTATAGAAGCAACTGTGTCTAAACCAGTGGTCTCTGAAGTTGAGTGCAATAAAACAATATTTAGAGATATGGAAAATACATTGAAATTACTATTTCAATATTCTAGTAGACTAATTCAGTGTCTGTTTTTGTCTTATAATGCTCATAATGTAAAACTAGGGTAGCATCTACATATAATTTATAAATAAGTATATTATAGATTGTGGGAAATTCTCAAAAATCTTTCCCAGATAAGGATTATGAAATGGAAATAATTCACTAGCCTTGAATGTTTATCCAAGGACATTTCCCTACAATTCCTGATGTTTCAGCTGTGAATCACAAGCCAGAACTTAGTAACCTACACACTTGGCAGATCATTACCTCTGATTCTAGCTTTTGGTATCCATTCTGACTGCGACCCCAACCCCTTGATTCTTCTCCCCATGGCCTTGCCTTGGTTTCTAGCCTGGGTTCAGAGATAAACAAGTAAATAAATAAGTGATGGGTACCTGTGTGGCTCAGTCACTTAAGAATCCGACTCTTAGTTTTGACTCAGGTCATCATGTCACAGTTTGGTGAGTTTGATCCCCACATCAGGTTCTGTGCTGACAGTGTGGAGCCTGCTTGGGATTCTCTGTCTCCCTCTCTCTCTGCCCCTCCCCCACTCATGCTGTCTCTGTCTCTCTCAAAATAAATAAATGAACTTAAAGAAACACACCCATACATACATTCATACGTGACTGATGATCCTGCAGAACAGATAGGGAAGTTCAGAGGTGTGGAATGCCGACAGATCACTGCCCTCTTGAGACCCATTTGGTTTCCCATAAGTATCTTCAAAATGAAGAAAGAGGACCCACTTCAGATCATCTCAAAGCCTGCCCTAAATGGTTTGATACTTCCTGTTTATCCTCCCAGATATTTGCCACTTAGTCACATGGGCCAACCAAGCAGACAGACCCCCAACTGCTGACAGTCGGGAATAAATATTTTTCCTGGTTTCTCTTTCTGCTTGTACAGTTAGAAAGTGTAGCTACCTGCATTCCATGGCAAGGTCTGGCTCTACCAGGAACAGTGTTCAGTGTTCAAAATCTGAGTCTTTTTTTTTTTTTAACAAAGAGCCTGAAAAGATGCAAAAGAGAATGGATAGAAACTCACCTACCTGACTGCTGGAAACCAAACTTGTTTGTCAGTCTTTTTGAGCTAGCAGAAAACCAAATTTTAAATACCAAGTTGCAAAACAAGATGGAATTAGCTTGAATTTTTAATGCAGATTTATATTCAGGAGTTACTTCTGGCCAAACCCTTTGCTCACTGTCTCATTTGTCATGTTGGAATTCCTTTGGCTTACTGTTCCATATGCTTTTGGGGTCAAGCCAATGGTAAGCCATCAATATTTTGGGTCCCATCACTTTTGTTTCTACTTATTTACTGAAGCAAAAAAATGTGATCTTTTTGTAAAACAGAGCTTAGAAGCAGGCTTTAGTCTACAAGTCTATATAGAAGTTGTTTAGGGATAAGAATACATTTTCTTCTAGATTGCTAGTCTGAACTAAAAAAAGCATTTGTGTTCAAACTTTAGTGTGCAGAAGATTTATGTAGTGGTACTTGTTTAAAAAAATTCCTCAACCCCACCCAGAGATGTATGGGCTCAGAAGTTCTGTAGGGGTCAGGGTGCTGTGGATCTACATTTACAAATAAAATCCCCAGGTTATACAGATGCATTTAAAAGCATATTAAAAAGGCAGTTCAGCCCACAGTGGACTGAAATACCAGAGATTTTAGAGGAAAAAATAGTAAAATAAAAGCTCTGTGTTGAGAGAAAATATTTAGAACAGATTTACAAAACATATCTAGAATGGTGTACAATGAAAAGCAGATTTATTTAGAGTAGGATAAAGAGGTGCTGATTTCTCCTGTCAACAAATATCACTTGAGATCCTACCTTGAGACAGGCACTAATTTAAATAGAAGGACACCGTGGTTTTACACAATTCCTCTCAAAGTTTATAGTCAGTGGAGGAGGCAGATGTTAATCAAATTACCTCACTAAATGAATAAATAATCACAAATTGAGGTAAGTGTTCAGAAGAAGAAGTATAACATTCCCCAAAGGTATATGATAAAGAAACCTGAGTTACACAAGGTTAGGGGTGGGCAGTGGGGGGAAACATTCCTGAAGAGGTGATACTTGGACTGAGATCTGAATAAAGTTGTCTTGGTGATGTGTGGTTGGTGGACTGAGGCAGGTGTCTGGGGCCGAGGGGGATTGAGTGCACAGAAGTCTAAAGAGGAGGAGGTGCTTTTCTGGCTGAGAAACAGGAAGAGGGCCAGTGTGGCTGGAGCACAGAAGTTGAAGTGGCAGATGGCAGAAAAGACTAGGAAGGAATCAAGATCACAGCAGACTCTTGTGCAGTGATGTTGATCTTTAGCTTAAAATCATAAGTGTGTGTGTGTGTGTGTGTGTGTGTGTGTGTGTGTGTGTGTGTTTAATCACTGGATTGCAGGGTGGCCAGAGTAGACGTAGATAAAGTTTGGAAGTTTTTGTGGTGCTGTGAATGAGATTTAATGGCTGCTTGGCCTAGGATAGAAAAGTGGAAATGATGAGAAGAAAACAGAGATAGTTTGGAGGTTGTTGATGGATTGGCTGTGGGTAGTGGGCATCACAGAACATGTCTTGGGCTTCTGGCTTGTGCGACTGGATGAATGCATAAGCTTACGCCCATAGTTAAAATAAAAAATAGTGGATACAGAGCCTGGGTGGCTCAAATTGTTGAGCGATTGAGCATCCAACTCTTGATTTTGGCTCAGGTCATGATCCCAAGGTTGTGGGATTGAGCCCCACGTTGGGCTCTGTGCTGAGTGTGGAGCCTGCTTAAGATTCTCTTTCCATCTCTCTCTGCCCCTACCCCATGTACATGTGTGCTCTCTCTCTCTCTAATAAAATAATATTAATAATTAAAAAAATAAATAGTAGAAAGGACCAGGCACTGGGGGGAGGATCATGAGTCTGTTCTTAGACATGTGGAGTTTGTGATATCAAAATGGAGCATTTTAGGCATGCCAATGGAAAGAAAACATCCAGAAAAACTCACTGGAGTAGTTTGAACTGAAGGTACAAACGAAGGTCATCAGTGTCTAAATTGTTACTGAAGCTTCAGGCATAAGTAAAATGGCAGGACAAGAATTTAGAGTGAAGTGAGACGCAGTTCTGGGACAAATCCTTGGGAATCTTCATTATTTACATCAAGTAGAGAAGAATGACCTGATACATCTGCAAAAGAGGGATCAGAGAGGTGTAAAAAGCCAGGAGATTGTGGTGTCATGGAAGATGTGGGAAGAAAGAATAGTTTCAAGAAAGAAGTAGGAGTCCTCACTGTTGACTACTGCTGTCTGGTCAAGGATGATAAGGAATGAAAAGGGTTCCCTGATAGATGAAAGTGGACGTCATTGGTGGACATTGCAAGAGCTATTTTGGAGGCATTGATGGGAAAAGAAGCCACACTGAAGTGTCTTGGGAAGTGAGCAGAGGTGAGAAAATGAAATCGTTTCATAGACTCTTACTGGACTCTCTAATGGTTAACAGCACTAGTGTTTGTTGCCTAATTTCTCTTTAAATTGTGTTGTTTATCTTTCCTTTGCTGTCTGAATAGTAGTACTTCCATTTTAATCAGCCACCATTAGACTTGTTTATTAACTTTCAAAGAGAATAATTAGGCTTCAAAAAAATCTGGAAAAGAAGACAAAAAAATTTCCCTAAAAGACTGGACAAGAGTTAAAAGAAAAAGAGAAAGATTAAAAGGGGTTCACCAAGATATGTCTACAGATAGTAATAAAAATAAAAATAATAGGGCAATATATGCGAGAAGTCTTAGGACACTCTTATTATGTGCCAGGCACTTGATAAAGCCTTTAAATATAATTATTTATTCAATAATCACAGCACTAGGAGTTATTCTCATTCTGTAGATTGAAGCAGTTGGAGCATGGAGAGTTTGAATCAATTGTCCAAGGTCATCTACATAAATAGTGGTTGAGCTGAAGTATAAACACTGTGTCTTGAATCTTCAGTCTTCATAACTAAATGAATATGAGTTTGCCAGGTAGAAGTGACTTCAGAGTGGTAGAAAATGCAGACAAAGCAGGGGACCTGACATGGGCTGAATCCCACTGAAATGAAATGAATGGTAGCAGGGGAGAGATATAAGCAAATGTCTAGCCGGAGTACGGACTACCAGTCCCTCCTCCTGCAGACACTCTAGCCTTTGCTGGTGATTTTCTTAGAGGCCCTTCCCCCATCAGGCTCTTAAGGGCAAGGATGGAAATATTCACATCCCTCATCATACTCAGTACTCTTTGTATGGTAGCTCTGCACTACCATAAGCTAAGACCTCAGCTTTGAGATCTTAATGTCAAGTGGTGGGATGATGGGGAAAAAAATCCCACTTGATAACATGTCCCAAAGTATTTTTCTCTTTTGGTACAATGTCTAACATTCATTAATTGTAGCTATTTTCATAATGTTTATCGTTGTAACCTTACGACTGATAAGAGGGCACACATAGTTTTGAGGACATTCTTCTTGATGGGCAACTTAGCCATATCTGAGGGATTTTTTTTTTTTTTGCTTCTCTGGCACTACACTTTAAGAAGGGCTTAGAGCATGTTCAGGTGAAGGTAAATGAATTCATAGTTTTGTCATAAGAAAAATGATGGAGGGAATTAAGGATGAGAAAGGAAGAAAAGGAATACTAACAGAAACTTCAAGAAGATATACTTTATCTTAATACAAATAAGTAATTTCTAACGAAGCCTTTGAAAGTTTTGTAACACACTGCTTTACTGAGTAATGGGTTTCTAAACCTTGGAGGTGGTCACCATGGCTGAGTGCATACTTGATAAGTGATAGATACGTTGTAGACAAATGATGGATTCATAAGTTGTAGAGAGTAAGCATTTGGAAGATGCCTGTTAAAACAGGGACTCAAACATATCTATTCAATAGATGAATAAATTAATGGAGCTGGAAGCTGTATCCAAGAGAGCCTATGATCCCATATAGTTCTTCAGATCTTTGGAAATCAGAGTCATATTTCAGTGGCAAGGGATGGTTTTGGATCTAGATGAGGCACTGCCCAAAGGGATAGGCCACAGAGGGGACACTGGGCTTGGGTTTGATACTGTGGCCAGGGAAGTATGAGGTATGATGGTGAGGACAGTGGTTACAGCCAATTGATCAGCTTCTGTTTCATCTTGAGTCACTCCAAGCTCTTGGTGCATAATTACTATAAAAATAGCAGGAAAATACATCTTTATCTACAAGGAAAATCACCATCAAAGGACAAGCAACAGGGAATGAATCTCAGGTGAGCAGCTACCAGGGAAGGAAAGTACACATTCTGGCAGGCAAATCAGCATTATATTAAAACTAAACATATTAACTCTGATAACTACCTTGGAAGGATTTTTCTAAAATTTTTAATGAAGAAATAAGAATCAAAATAGAGATTTGACATTGGCTGTTCCACCTGTGACCATCACCTTAATGTCTTTCAGCTTTTCTCTGTGGCTACCTTCTGTTCTAAGTGATTCTAGGACTCTACAAGAATTTATAAATTCTGATGTTGCTGATTAAAAGTAGTTTTACAAAAGCCTTGTTGATAAAAGTGTGGTGGCTACTGAGTAAACAATTGTCCTGACTTGTCAAAATATGTCAGCACAACTTGCTATAATAGTATGTTTTGAACTGCAAAGCTGGTGGGTCAACTCTCAACACATTAAATCGGTTCCTTTTTCTTCCCATGCATTTTCTTCAACATGAAATTGTCATGGTGACAGAATAGCAGCATTGCCAAATGCTGGAAAAATGGCAGGAAAAAAAATATAAGCCACATGCAATAAAGCAAACCATGGAAACAGTTCAACTCCAGATATCCAGAGCTGACATTCAGATGGGACAAGTCAGTCTACTTGCAGGCTATATATTCTTGTGGCCTTGGCTACAATAAATGTATCTCTTTTTTTTTTGCTTCAAGATCAAGAGCGAGGAGATAAAGAATTAAGCAACGAAGGTTATTGTGGTTTGTAATTCTAAACAGGAAATAAGAACAGCTCTCAAACAAGTGCAAAAATGAAATTAAATAGAAGTCAGGATAAAGATCTCCTTTGCTTCCTGTAGAATTTGCCCTGGGACCTAAGGTGACCTTTACGAATTTAAGTCTGTCTTATTGTTCAATTCTGACCCAGTCTTCCAGGCAGGTGTCCTTTTCTACTTCTCCTTCATCTCTCATTCCACCTGCTTCTGGTTTATTCCTGGCTACCTACATTTGCTTTTCAGAAAGCAAAAATGAGGTAAGAAGGTTAGAACTGGAAAAACTTGTAAGATCGCATCGCCCAACTTCTCCATTTTATCCATGAGAAAAATAATGATGCTCATAAAATTTCAGTGGTTATCCCTGCCCACACAGGAAGCTAGTGGCATCACTGTGGGTAAACAGCTAACACTTGTTGCAACAAGATCATATTTTAAGTACTTTAAAAGCATTAGGTAATTTAATCCTCTCAACAATCTTATGAAGTAGATACTAGTATCTTGATTATTTTACAGATAACAAGAGTTTGTGTTACTTGCTTCTGGTAAAAGCCAGGAAGTAGCCAAGCAAAACCTCAAACACAGGTATCTATGATGGAGAAAGTCATGGGGTTTTGGAGGAAAATAAATTTATGTTGCAATACTTGCACTGACACTCAGCAGCTTTGACTTGGGTGATTTACTACATCTCTCAAGCCTCAGTTCCCTCATCTGTAAAAGAGGGTGATGTGGGATGGTTGTAAAGATTAAATGAAATTTTATATGTCTTAGCATAATGCCTGGCTTTTAGTAAAGGCTTGGTAAACAGTAGCTATCATTACTATTATATCATTTTATTTTTTATATCTCAGTCCTCTGGGTCTATCTAGGGGTTTCCACTAAACTGCTTATCTTATTATCAAATATCATCCCAACATTTCTACAAGCATAATGTGTAGGAAGTCTGGAACCATATTTTTCAGCATTGAAGCAGCATTTGGGTAAAAGTAATTTAAAAAAATTTAGTTGTCTTTTTTTGTTCTTTAGTTTTTGAGCATCATTAAGGGTATATGTAGTCTCCAGACTTCTTAAACTCACTTTATTCCTCTTTTATTCTACCCATACCTGAAAGTAGCTCCCCTTAGTGACTATCTCCCCAATGTGTCCTTCCCCTCCACGTTCCCTATATATGTAAAAACACAGTTTTATTGTATTACTCAAGGCCACCATAGGCAAAAATGTAAATATATGATCATCAAATTTCAGAGTCTACAGTTTCCTTAAAAATCATGTCATCCAGTCATTGTTGGGTGAGGATGTGAGTTGAGATATGTAGATGAGGATTTATGATTTAAGTTCTCCAAATAATAAGCATCATTCCACCATGACAGCATGATTTGTCCCACATGCAAATTTTTTTTACCTTCTGTGAAATCGGTAGTAATTCTGTGTCCACCAGTCCCATAAACAACTGCCTACATTTAGAAATGTTACCCAGCTATTGATCTACAGGAAATAACAGTTGATTCAACTGAATGTGGAGTTCTAGGTTATAAAAAAATGTCTGGCAAGGTAAGGTGGATTAAAAGCAACATTTTTTCTAGTATCAGTTGTCCTAAAATTTAGGTGACTCACTATCCCTATAGATTCTGAATCTCATGAAGGTTGTAACTGTATCCAAAGCTATTCCAAAAATACAGAAGGCTCTGTTATGGGCACTCCTAGCTAAGGTTATGAAAGAAGCTGGTTTATGAGCTTGGAAGTAGAAAGCACCTGGGTGGCTCAGTAGGTTAGGTGTCTAACTTGAACTTAGGTCATGATCTCCCAGTTTGTGAGTTCAAGCCCTGCATTTGGCACTGTGCTAACAGCGTGGAGCCTGGAGCCTGACCCTCTCTCTGCTCCTCCCCCTCACGCTCTGTCTCTGTCTCTGTCTCTGTCTCTCTCTCTCTCAAAAATAAATAAAATCTAAAAAAAATTTTAAGTGCTTGGAAGTAGAGGTAAATGTGGATGTGTGTAGGAGGAGAATGATGCTGAAAAACACCTGGCAAGTGACTTTAGATTTTAAAGTTCAAGAGGCTAGGGTTAACTTTTTATGCAGCACTACTCTAATATTCCTTGCAACTCTATAACTGGATTATCTTGATAATTGATTACTTTATGTTTCTTTTGGTATCCAAAAGAGTTGGTTAGTGGAGCCAAGCACTCTTTATCTCTGGTTTAAATAGAGAAAACCACAGTAATATGGAATCGACAGCACGTAATAGTTTGTCTTCCCAGATATTAAAACTCAAATTTATTTATTTATTTATTTATTCATTCATTCATTCATTCATTCACTTATTCATCCATCCATCCATCCATCCAACAAGTATTTGTGGAACACACACTATGATCCACAAAGAATTGACCAGGTTTTACAAGATTGACTTATACCAGTCAAACAAGGTAATGTTCATTTATTTTAAAAGAGGAATAGTCTTTTCTAATAATCAGAATGCTTGGGCATACCTGCCCTGAGACCCAAATTTGTCAGAAGATTGCTTTGATAATGCAGAATTAGAACAATTACTGTCATCTGTTTTGTTAGTTTGTTTTATCTCTCTCTAGAATAGTCTGAAACATACATACCTCTGCTATAGCAGCAATGATTACATTCAATTAATAGCCATTCTATGAAACTTAGTAAATGTTATAAGCCTAACACTGTATGAGGTACTGAAAAAAAAAGTCCACCATTTATTGAGTACTTACTGTATACTACCCAATTTTACAGATCCAGCAATTTATGTGTAGAGAAGTTATGTAAATCACCCAAGATTACATAAGTTTCCTTACCTGTTCCCTCTACAGCTTGGTGATGTCTGATAGCCTTACTCTCTTTAATGACTCTCCTCACCTACTAGCATCAATCCTGAGATATCGGTGAATTGCCAACTAGTCACTAACACTTAACATCCATCACAAGGCTTTTATGCTCTCCACTTTCCCAGATTAAAGACTTGAAACTAAAGACAAATAGATCTGGGTTTAGTACAACATAAGGCTGATATTACAGATTGAGCACAAGTAGGCCTTGATGTTTATGTCCTGTTTCACAGTGGCAGTGAATTTGCAATGAATTAGCCAGACTTTCTTTCTGTCTTCCTCCTCCTCCTCTCTCTCCTTTTCTCTCCTTTCTTTCTCCAGAAGCAGATGTTTGTGAGATGGCTGGGAAATATTATACTTAGAGGTATGGCCTGGGAAAAGAAGGTTTTCCTCTGTATTGGGCTTTATAGAACACTATGACTTCCTTAGCAAGCTACCCTTCTTAAAAATGGTAAATGACTGAACATGAAACTGTTCTGTGTTCAGAGCTAGTAGAGTCTTTGGAAGTGGGTCAGATGACAGCAAGTCTGGGGAGGAGAGCATCACAGGCTAGGTTGTTGTGAGACTAGACTTTCCTAATGAGCAGGCAGAACTGGCCCATGTGTGAAATATATAGATCCTATTGACCTGGGCAAATAAAAGTACAAGATTGACTGACATGGCAGACTTAAGAGGGTGAGAACATAGGAAATTAAATGTAAGGTGGGAAAAGTATAAATTAATACAATCAGATTACAAAAATTATTTTTAGGGGCACTTGGCTGGCTCAGTCGGTAGAACATACAACCCTTGATCTTGGGGTTGTGAATTTAAGCCCCACATCGGGGGTAGAGATTCCTTTAAAAAAAATCAGTTTTAACATTTACATGTGAGGATATTCTACAATTAACAAGAATAATGTAAAATGATATTAATTTTCTTAAAATATTGGTAAGAAAAAAGGTTGCAAAAGTATAGAGTATATGACTACAAGATATAAGAAAAAATACATATATGGAGAAGGCTGGTGGTAACATGTTATTGGTGGTTTTCACTGGGTGATGATATTATGGATGACTTTTAATTTCTTCTTTGTGCATATTTATATTTTCTATAATACAGTTATGTTATTTGTATTTTTAAAAATGTTTTTAAACAGTAGGACCTGAAAAGTAAGAATTTTGTCAGTGATTCTATACTAAAAGCAGAAAGCAGTTTATAGCTGTTAAAATTTGGCCACTAAAGACATGGGTTATTTTGGTCTCATGACAGATGTTTATAGAACAGGATGTCCCAGCCTCTCATAAGTCAGACCAGCTGACTTTGTACTTTGCACGCTGTAGTCTGCTGTGGACATGAAGAAAATCAAAGCTGAAAAGGAATTTAATTTATTATGATGGTGAAGAAGTGCAGTGTACCTGGAAAATGGACGTTGTGAGAGATTCTAGTCTTTAGATAGTGGGGAAGTCAGAGAAGATGCCAAGAAGTTGTTGACAACCATATCTTACCATATCCTTGCCTACTCTTCCCTAGCTTTGACAGAAGTGGAGGAATTAAATTCCTTTTCAATTTCTCCCAGGCCTTTCACTACTCCTGGTCCCTTGTCCCATCAGCCAAACTAGAGCATTTTGATGAGGATTCTTTTCCAGCCATTAACATGAAAAAACATTGATTTTAATTACTCCCTTTTCCAATGGTCGCCATTGACCCTTGCCCATCTCTATGTCATCACAAAGCTCCCCCTCAGTTCTGACCACTTTGAATTCTATCTTCACACCTTTGCAAGGGCTCAGTAACTTCTGTCAGTGTCTCCCTTGGAGTGTACATTGCATCAATTTCCTCATTGCACCAGTTCAGACCATTGAAACCATTACTGCCTCTCCCTTTATCCTTTGCTTCCTTGCCTCATTCCCACTTACCCCATTCTCCATTCTTATGCTAAAGTTTTGTTGTAAAAACAAATGCTCATGCCACTCAGCGCGCCCCCCCCCCACCAATATCTAATACCTTATGGTTTTCTATGGGATAATCCAAATTCCTATGTATGACCTCATGTTGTATTCCCCATCTCTTTATCCACACTACTCCTTCCTCAGAGGCTAATCCCTGTGAATTCCAGGTTCAGCCCAAATAGGTTTGTCTGGTCCTAAAGGAACATGCTCTCTTTCTCTAAGCTTTTGCTTATGCTGTTCCCTTTGCCTGGAATAACCCCTTGTCTTTCTTAGACTAAAAAAATGCTTTTGATCTTTAAGCCTCAGCTCAGTTGTTACTTCCCCCTGGAAATCATAAATATAGCCACCAAATTTATAGTTATTCAAGTATTTGTATTTTCTCTGAGAGCACTTTGTTCCTATGTATGGTGCAGCTTTTATCAGTATTGGATAATAATCCAGTGGTCCTCATGTGTAAAATGGAGGTAATTTGCTTCAGAGGACTGTTGGAAATACTAAGTGAGTGAATATATATATCACATTCTCTGTTAGGCAGTTTCATGTACGCTACAGAAATATCTGCACTCTTAGTAGAAGGCAGGCAAAGAGGCCATGAGGCAATAGGTCCTTGAGAAGTTACCAGCAAACAAAAGCCATAATTAAGCAAAATCCAAAAGATAAATGTAGTAAAATGTGAGGTACTTCATTGATAGTAACAAGAAAAGTAGGCAGACATGGAGGAACCCAGGACCATAAGAACAACTACCTTGTCACCTGTGCTCTGGTAGATCCTGAACACTGTCCTGTTCCCAGCCTACTTTCCTGACCCCATTGTTCTCTTCTGAACCAGCTACATAATTTGCAGAGCCCAGTAAAAAATAAAAATGTGAGATTCATTGTTCAAAAATTACTATGAATTTCAAGACAGCAGCCTTATTGTATTTAACCAAGGGAGTGTCTATCTCTTGCAAATATAATAGTTTGATGAAAATATTCCTCCTTTAAGTCTTGTTCCCCTTAATCTTTAATCTGGCTTTGAAGTAAGGACAACATGCAATTTCTTTGTAACTCTCATGGTATTTTATTTGTAACCTTGAGGCACCCAGCAATTTCTATCCTGCTATGATGGATGTCTTATCTGTGATACGTGTCTTATCTCCCCTTCTGGAGAGTGGTTTTAAAAGCAGGTCTAGGGGCGCCTGGGTGGCTCAGTTGGTTAAGCGGCCGACTTCGGCTCAGGTCATGATCTCACGGTCTGTGAGTTCGAGCCCCGCGTTGGGCTCTGTGCTGACAGCTCAGAGCCTGGAGCCCGTTTCAGATTCTGTGTCTCCCTCTCTCTCTGACCCTCCCCTGTTCATGCTCTGTCTCTCTCTGTCTCAAAAATAAACGTTAAAAAAAAAAAAATTTAAAAAAGCAGGTCTATGTCTGATTTATCTTTGTTGCCTCCAGCCTGCCTATATCCAGCTTACTTGGTTATACTAACTAGCAAAGGGATCGTCTTTTCTCCTGTTTTGAAGCAGGTTACTTTAGTATAAAAGTAAGAATTACTTTCATTAAACTTGGTTAGAAGAGAAATCTTATTAAGTTATTTAACTCTACATCCCCACCCATCCCAAATCTTTCAGTAAGTATAGAACTCTTGGGACATATGCCAAGATTAAGGATAAGGCTGAATTATCTTGGGATAATTCCTTGCACAAAATATGCCCTGGTATTATAATTATTACAGCCAGGCATGTCCCCCTAATAAGGGAGAAATAACATTCCTTGTGATCACAGAATCCTCATTCGTAGATACATATTCAGTAATTACAAAAATAAGCTTTTTGGACCCTTGAGTTGGTAAAGTAGGTTTATAGGTTATATCACATTTATTAAACACTTCACTTTGTGCCAGGAACTGTACTCAATACATAGCTTATATCAGCTTCCTTAACTTGATTCTCACTATGAACACAGTAAAGGAGGCACCATTGTATCCATTGGTCAATAGAAAGAACCAAGGCTTAGAGCACATTGGCCAGAGTGATAAAGACAGCAGATGGCACAGCTATGATCATTGGTCCATGCATTTAGCCTCTACTCTCCATTGCTTCATGGACAGTGACCCTATACGAAACAGTGTCTACTTCTCTCTGTCCCTCTTTTGAGACATTTGTCCTAGCTCTTCAGAGATTGACACCTCACCCATAGGTACCCATTGCCAGCATGACTTCCCATCACTCCTGTTATTCAAAGAAAAAAAAATTCTGCGATAAACTCAATAGAGATTCCTAGTATTTGCCTTAAAAAGAAAAAGTCCAGAATATTTATTTAATCAGAAGCACAGTGCTCCTAAACCTTTCCTACAGCAGTGACCCTAAAGGCAGAAGAAGATGGTTAGTCACTTCAAACAGAAGTTTTCTTCAAATCTTGCATATTATTTGTAAACTCCATTAAAATTTTGTGTTCTCCATGTCTGTTTACTTTAGTATTAAAGTAAGAATTACTTTCATTAAATTTGGTCAGAAGAGAAATCTTATTAAGTTATTTAACTCTACCTTCCTACCCATCCCAAATCTTTCAGTAAAAATAGAACTCTTGGGACATATGCCATATCTGTTTTCTTCTTCTATCCACTGGTTCACCTCTGAACCTGTACTTTTATTAATTGAAAAGTAATAAATTAGTACATTGTTAAAGGCAGAATTTGGGTACCAAGGAGGGAGTGAATGATGGGGAGAAAGAATGTGGCCCTCAATTCATACTCTAATGGGCCATTTTCTTAGAGATGCCTCTCCAGGTGTCAGAATAGCATGTTGAGAAGCAGAAGCAAGGTGGATACTAGTCTTACTGTCTAGGCTATTCAGCACACACACCTGACATGTGGGTCAGGGTTGAGTTGTATGCTTTAAATGACCACTGACAGCTAAAACATGTCTAAAAAAAGGACTCAAAACCATGGCAAACAATATTAACCAACACTATTGATGCCCTAAATATGTTAGACATTTGATCATTTAAAAAGATATATATTATATATATATACATATATAACATGTTTATGTACAATTTCATTGAATAGATCCAGCAGCCTTTTGAGGTATTATCTAAATTTTAAAGATAAACAAACTGTGACTCAAAGATATTGAAATGCTTGCTCAGGTCTCCATAGTAATGGCTGGCAGATGATGTGGCAACATTGTTGATTGCCTACTCGATCCCATTCCTTCTTTCCTTGCTAGCAGAGCCTGATTGGCTTCATCCTCTTCTGAGAGATCATGTCTTTCTAAAGAGACTGGGTCTGGGGCGCCTGGGTAGCTCAGTGGGTTAAGCGGCCGACTTTGGCTCAGGTCATGATCTCACGGTCCGTGAGTTCGAGCCCCGCGTCGGGCTCTGTGCTCACAGCTCAGAGCCTGGAGCCTGTTTCAGATTCTGTGTCTCCCTCTCTCTGACCCTCCCCCTTTCATGTTCTGTCTCTCTCTGTCTCAAAAATAAATAAACGTTAAAAAAAAATTAAAAAAAAAAAGAGACTGGGTCCTCTCCAGGTCCATTGGGAGTAAAGGGGATGATGAGCCTTAATCAGTTTAAGCCAATCATGAGCATCTCATTATCATTGTCAGATAATTTGTTTAGGTATGGATGAGTTGATGTGAGGAAAAGTCAGCTCAGAGGATTAGACATGGGGAAGTTTCTCCTTGCTCTTAAAAATCCACACAAAAAAAAGAATGTTTCTTTTTATGCTTCTGGACACTGTCATCTTTTTTTTTTTTTTTTTTTTTGAGACAGAGAAAGACAGAGCATGAGCAGGGGAGGGGCAGAGAGAGAGGCAGGCACAGAATCCGAAGCAGACTCCAGGCCTTGAGCTGTCAGCACAGAGCCCGACGTGGGGCTTGAACTCACAGACTGTGAGATCACGACCTGAGCTGAAGTCGGACGCTCAACCGACTGAGCCACCCAGGCGCCCCTGGACACTGTCACCTTTATGTGGCTCGTAGACCTGTGGTAATCATTGTAAAGGATCCAGATGACATTAACTACCCTCAGAGGCTTTATCATTTTCTCTGATCAGCAGATAGAGTGATAGTTTACCTCTCTACCTTTAGGCAGAGTTGAAGCTGGTTGCAGTATTTAAAAGATTCTGTCCACCTCTGATTTTCTTCTGTATCTAAAAGGTAGTTTTTAGAATCTTTTAACTGAAAGCCTAGTATGATCACTGGGGTACATTCCCCTGGTGGTCTTGAACTTGAATCTTCACGCATATCACAGGGAAACTGCAGAAAACCCCACTCAGCTTTTCAGTGGTTTTCTTCTTGGCTGTTTAGCCTCATGCCCTCTACAGCTCCAGAATTTGACAAATGTCTTGGGTAGAAAATAGCCTATAAGCTTTAGGCTCAGTTCTCTGCCCTTCTGTTACTACCTGGCCATCAGCCCTTGAAGTCTTTGGTTTTTGTCTCTCCCTGAGACCACTGGAGGTCTCTGGTTTGTCTGTCTCCCAGCAGTGACCCCATGCTTAGGCAAAGTCCAGGTGCACAGCCTCTTGCCCTGAGCCCAGATTTGGCAAATATCTCCCAGAACAAAAGAAGCTGCAGAAGTCAGCATGTCTCTCCATGGTTCTCCTTGTTCTAGAATCCTGTGCCCTCTAGTTCCTGTTGTATCAGCAATTTTTTGATGCCTTGACTCATTAGAGAATTTTTGAAGTTTACCCCATTCGTTTGGTTTTTCTCAGTGCGAGTATTGGCCAGCTGCAAGCTTGGCCATGCCTTACAAAGAAGTGTGTTTTTAAAAAGCAGATGATATAAATAACAATCTTTTCTTGTAAGTTTTTAGTATAAATGTTTTCAGTTGCACATTTTGCTATACCTGCTTTATCATCTCTTAAACTTGTGCTGAACCATTTTAAAGGAATTTGCAACTTTCTAACAGTTCCATTACAAATAATTCAGCAAATATCTTCTAAAAATAAGAATATTTCCTTATATTATGATACCATATTATACCCCCAAAGATTAAGTTTTCTTATATCTTTTGCTAACTAGTCCATAATACAGTTTCCATTGTCTCACCTTGAGCAATTTCATCCAACTGTGAAAGAATCTGGCATTGGTTTTTATAGTTTTTTTTTAAATCTATATTCTTTATTCATGACATTGACAATGTGAAGATGCTAGACCAGTAGAGTCAGAGTGAATATTTTTGGTAAAGACATGACATAGATGATATGCACAGTTTATATTGTATCATTTCAGCAGGCACATGCTCTCACAAAGCTTCGCTATTCCTGATGCTAATTTGATCACTAGATTAAGGTGGTGACAGTCAGATTTTTCCATTGTAAAAATATGTTTTCCCTTTGTCATCTGGCACTGTGCAGATGTCCTGCTCCCCCACTCCCCACCCAACCAAAATTTTACTTACTGTATTTAGTATTTATTGATGATTCTTGCCCGAATAGATATTTCACTGAAGTTCGTAGTATGGGTAATTTTCTAATTCTGTCATTCCTCCTCCATTCATTATCTGGCATGGTTTTCTGTTTCAAAAACTTCTTAAAAACTTCCCTTCACCAATTGAGGATGAGCTATATTTGCTTCCAATTATGGAGATTAATTTTTTTTTAATTTTCTGAATAAGGAGATGATATGCCACCTTTAATGCTGGCAAATAGGTTAATTTCTTTTTTTTTAATTTTTATTTGTTTATTTTTAAATTTCAGATTTCTTATTTCTTCAAGTTTGTTTATCAGGGGTGACTGAAATAAAAATATATAATTGAGTCCCATCATTGGGGAAGTGGTTTTAAGAGAAAACTGGTCAGATGATGGTTGCCATTGGTAAATAGACAGCCAACAGTGTGTCAAGAATAATATAATATGCCTGTTCACAAGGGGATGCACTAGGAAATAATTTATGTGAACTTCTTGATTTCATCATACAAGAGCACCACCCATGCCTCTGAGAATACTGGACCATGCACCTTTGGAAGAGCTTTGGCTACTTCATCAGGGCAATCTTCCTTCAGCAGTTGGGCATGCCTGTGTACATGATGTCAGTTTCTTTACACCCTGGATGCATCATCATATGGCCATGAATAGTCAAATGGACAGGAAGTCAACCCAGCAAGCTCTGTGACAGATTGTGCAATCATCCAGCTGATTAAGAGATGAGTATTCTGGGGATCTGGAAGCATTCCCTTTGCATTGTCATAGATACCGAAGTAGGCAGCTCAGTAGATGAGATACCCTGCATAGACACATTAAATTTGTACAGGCCCTTAATCCCACTAGATCTGTAGATTTCTTTTAAGTTTATTTATTTATTTTAAGAGAGAGAGGGAGAGAGGGAGGGGGAGAGAGAGGCAGAGTGAGAACTCCAAGCAGGTTCCACGCTGTCAGCACACAGTGCTATGTGAAGCTCAGTCTCACCAACCATGAGATCATGACATGAGCTGAAATCAAGAGTCAGATGCTCAACTGACTGAGCCACCAAGGCACCCCTAGATTTGTATATTTTTTTAAATTTTTTTAATGTTTATTTATTTTTGAGAGACAGAGCTGGGGAGGGGCAGGCAGAGAAGGAGACAGAATCTGAAGCAGGCTCCAGGCTCTGAGCTGTCAGCACAGAGCCTGACGTGGGGCTCAAACTCATGAACCGTGAGATCATAACCTGAGCGGAAGTTGGTGCTTAACAGACTGGGCCACCCAGGTGCCCCATAGATTTGTAGCTGTTAACCAGGCAGTCACAGAGGCCTCTGAATTCCCTTTCAGTTCCAGCTGTGCCCACATCTGTTGCTAGACATATAAGGGAAAAAATCAAGAGGATACACAAAACACAAGGATGTGGCTCCAGCACCACCACTTGATGGCAAATTCCCTGCAAAGTAGGACAAAACTGGATTCTCTTGCCCACACCACCCAGGAAGATCTACTTATATTTATCTTTGAGGGCAAAGTTGAGAGCCTGCATGAGGAAGTATCTGATGACATTGGCCAGGTTACCATCCCTGATCCTTAGGGATACGAACCACGCAGTCTGTAATGCCCTTTCATCACTTACCTGTGGTGATTTGCTTGCCAGCTTGCTGCACCTGCTGGGTGGGTGCTACCGCAGTCTTGGAGATGGCAAGAGTCACTCCACCTGCCAGGAAGTCCTTGGACACAGCAGCATCTGTCATGTTGAAAGGAAAGAGAAGATGGGTAACTGCAGGACTGTGGTAGGAACTGGCTGGGACTCTGGGGCCTTTTTTTTTTTTTTTTCTTCAAATAAGCCTGGACTTGTGGATTTTCATTTTTTTCAATGTGTTTGGTAAATTATGGCCCATATTCTTCTTAATGTTTCAAATAGACCAACTATTACCAGTGGTAGCTCCTCTCATTTGGCTTGTATGTCATATTTGAGCATTTTTGTGTTTTCTGGCACAAGAAGACGCTCTACTCTCACCATGGACTTAAGCCATTTCTCCAAGATGTGTATGGGGAATAGTATATGGAAATCAAGATAATCGGACTAGTGTTGCTCATTACTCTAAGTATGTTACTGCATGGAGGACAATGGACAGATCGACCGATCTATCTATCTATCCACACACACACCTTTAAAAATCATGAATTTTCACTGATATTTCAAATTAACATTTAACATAATTTTTCTTTTTTGATGTTCTATTTGTATCTTTTTTTGTTTCCACTGAAAATCTTGGTCCCTAGTAATATATTTCCTAATTTTCTCTGTCCTAGAAATACATAAAATAATTTCAAAACTATAGTACCATTACCATTACATCTTGGTATACATTCCACTAAAAATAAACAGTCAGAAGTCCTTCGAAAGAATTCTTTTTCTCTGGGTAATTATATTACCAATTCGATATATTCTTACGTCATATATCTTTTATGTTCTATTTGGTTTCAGCTTGTTTTCAATTTTTTAGTATGAATTTTTTTAAGTTGTATTTTGCTTCTGATTATGTAAATGTTTTAATTGCCTCTCATTCACCCCATTGATGAGGTAGAGATTCTCGCCCCAAGATTAGGGGAATAAGAAGCATTTTTTTAGTCACTTATGCTCACAGCCTGGGGGAGGACACTGGACTTCATGCAAGGCACACGGGTTGGATTCAAGAACAGAGAGAAAGGCATGGAGCTGTGCAAGGCAGGCTTTTGTAGCATCAAGTGGGTTGGGTGCTCCTGGTTCTTGCAGGAGGCTGTGATTGGCTCCTTAGAATAATTCTGTGGGCTGTCAGAAAACTGAAACCCTGAACTCGGGGATAAGTAAGAACTGTGTCTGGTCCATTTGAAAAGGAGGGTTGTGTGGCTTAAGGATTTCTATCCTCAGGAGCAGAGCTCAGAGGGGAATTTCAGTCCAAGATCCTCCTGATTTTACCAGATGTCAAGGCAGCACATCATGTCAAGGCTTAATTTTGGTCTTACAGCACAGTAAAACATTTATGTGCCTCAAAGTTTAAACTATATAAAATGGAATCCTCAGAGTATTGTTTCCATTCCTGTCCCTTCTACTTTGTCTCCCACATGGATAGCCTATTTTCTTAGTTTCTGACTTATTTTTCTTGGGTCTCATTTTGAAAATAATAAGCAAATAAGTAGATCACTCTCTTTGTACTACTTATCACTCTCTTTCTACTACTTTCTACTACCTACTTACTCTCTTTCTACTTTTGCTACTACTCTTTACTACTACTCTCTTTCTTACTACTTTCTACTCTCTATCGGACTATTTATTCCCTTCCTTTCTGGCATAAAAGAAACACACTTATCTACATTGTTCTGTATCTTGCTCCTTTCAGCAGGAGCACTTTATATTAGCATATAGAGATCTTGTTCATTGTTTGTTTTTTTGTTTTTTTGTTTTTGTTTTTTTTTTACCGCTTCCTTGTACATCATTGTGTGGGAGTAACCACAGTTTACTCAACCAGTCCTTTTTTTAGTAGACATTTGAGTTTATAATCTTTTGATAGTACAAATAGTGCTGTAATGAATAACATTGTACATATGTTATTTTCTTTTTGATGGTATATCTTCCTAATACAGTCTAAAAGAGGAATTACTCTGGGTGTAATCATGTAAAATGTTGTTAGGTATTGCCAAATCCCTGATCATGTGGAGTTGTACTATTGTCCATTTCCCAACAGCAGTGTATACCTCTTTGTTCCCTCACCAACAGTATATATTTTCAAACTAGTGGGTTTTTTGTCAATATGAGAAATGCTGTATCAGTGAAATTGTATGTATATTTCTCATGTGGATGAAATTTATGGGTCTTTTTTGTGCACTTAATTGCTCTTTACATTTCTTTCTCTCATGTGCTTGTTCTGGTATTTTGCCTAATGTTTTATAGATTTCTGGTCTTCTAGATTTTTAAGAGCCCTTTACATGTTAGGAAGATAAATGCCTTTTTGTAGCATAAGTAGAAATATTTAACTCCCAGTGGGTATTTTTCTTCTTCATTTGATTCTGATGTTCTTTGCTATGCAAAATGTTTTAGGTTTTAATATATTTGAGTTTAAAACTATTTTCCTTTATTGTTTCTAGATTGTACCCCACTCCCAGATAATAGATTAATTCACCTGTGTTTTCTCCAAATACTTGTACAGTTTAATTTTTTGCAGTTAGATCTCTGATCCACCTGGAGCTTATCCTGACATAGTGTGAAATATGGATTCAATCTTAACTCTTTCTGAATGGTTAATTTCCCCAATACTTGTTATGAAAATATCTAACTTCTAACATGATTTGATGTATCACGTGACCAAATATTGAATTTCTACATGTACTTTTTAATGCAACAATTATCAAGTTTATTAATGTTATACTCATCTAATAAAAAGTGTTGGAATTTTTTTCTTTTTTAACTGCTCAGGAAGAGTCACATAACATTGGGGATATCTGGTCTACAGAGGTTTGGTAGGTACTTTCAGAGGGTTGTAGCTCCTTGATAACTTTCTCTATTTCTCCTTTAGAATTTTTTCATCTTTGATCTTTACCGCATTCACATTTGACAAACCCTGTTGTCTTAGAAAATTACCCATTTCATCTAGGTTTTCCAATTTATTTCCTTCCAATTGTTCAAAATAATCTCCTATGGCTTCTAAGGTTTCCTTTTTTCCAATAATAACTTCCCTTTTATCATTCCTTATTTTGTATAATTGTGCTTTTTCGTTTTATTTCTTTTGAGTAATCGTTTGGCTACGTGGTCAGTTTTTGCAAAGAACAAGGCTTTAGAAGAGTAAATTCTACCACTTTCTGTATTTAAACTTGATTTTGCCAATCTGTTTAAAAACAAATACACAAACCTGCCAACAAGCAATTGTAGAGAGACTACCCTTATTGTAACAGGAAAGCAGACTATATCCATTAGAGAGATCCCTTGCTTTTTCCCTAAATTCAGTCTTTATTATTTTCTCTATATATGTTGAACTTGAAAAGCCTGGTGGTCCATGTAGCCAAACCATAGGCAGTCCAATTTTTCAAGCCTCCTCCAGATTTTGCTGACTTCTCAGTGATGATAGGTTTAATTATTCTCTATGTGTTCATCTGCTTGCTTCACAAGCAAATAAGGCAGCAACTCCAGGGACCATGGGCTTAGGCAGAGGTATCTTTGATGATGGGGAAAAAGCCATACACCAAAAATAGAAATTGCTTTCTACACTCGGGGAACACTGTCGTTTCTAATCCCAAATTTGAGGCAGCTCACTGGGGATTCCTAACAGTTATCTTCTTATGGGCTAAAGAAGAAACGGACCAGGGGCTGAGAGGCTGTATCTTGGGTAAATGGACAGTATGCCCCCACTGGTTTCCCTGCCTCTTACTCCACTTCCTCTCTATGCAGGCCCCTCCTCCTTTTGTCCACCTTCAGTGCACCTAATTGTTTGAAATCCAAACCCACTGGAGCTCTGTTTTTAGATTTCTCGCTGGTAAAGATTAGTAAGCTTTTCTTTTAAAAGTTTTATTAGGGAAAATTTGAATCACACACAGAAATCCAGCAAGTATAGAATAAATTCCACATACTGACATAACAAACATCAACATTCTGTCAATCATGTTTCATCTCCCACCTTACATCACATCATATCATCTATAAATTCTTCATAAGTCAGTCCCTAAGACAAACAATCAAAATGCCATTTGTATTTAACAAAATAATTCCTTAACATATTACCCAGTACAAGGCCATATTTCATCATTGTCTCAAAATTTCCCAGCTATTTTAATTGAATCAGGATCCAAACAAAGTCTATGCAAATTTTTAAATTTTTCTGTTTTTAAATTGAGATATAGCTGACATATAACATTATATGAGTTTTAAAGTGTACAGCATAATGATTCAATATTTATATGTATTGTGAAATTATTACCACAATAAGCCTAGTTAACATCCATCACCATACATAGTTACAAAAAATTTTTTTCTTGTAATGAAAGATTTTAGATCTACTCTTTTAGCAACTTTGAAATATGCAATACAAAATTATCAACTATAGTTACTCTGCTATACATTACACCCTATGACTGAATTATTTTACAACTGGAAATTTGTAACTTTTGACTCCCTTCACCCCTCACCTCTGGCAATCACCAGTTCTCCCTATCTATGAGCATGGAGATGATTGTTGTATAAATTGCACGTGTAAGTGAGATCATACAGTAGTTGTCTTTGTCAGACTTACTTTTCTTAGCATAATGCCCTCAAGATCATTTGTCATGACTAGTGGCCAAGATATCCTTTTTTATGGCTAAGTACTATTCCTCTGTGTGTGTGTGTGTGTGTGTGTGTGTGTGTGTGTGTGTACACCACATCTTCTTTATCCATTCATCTATCAGTGGACACAGGTTGTTTCCAGATCTTGGCTGTTGAAAATAATGCTGCACTGAATATAGAGACGCATGTATGTTTACAAATTAGTGTTTTTTGTTTTCTTCAGATAAATAATGCAGAAATGAATTCATGAAACATACGTAGTTCTATTTTTAGTTTAAAGAAATTTTTTAATGTTTGTTTACTTTTGAAAGAGAGAGGGAGACAGAGTGTGAGCAGGGGAGTGGCAGAGAGACAGAGGGAGACACAGAGCCTGATGTGGGGCTCGAACTCACGAACTGTGAAATCATGGCCTGAGCCAAAGTCAGACATTTAACTGACTGAGCCAACCAGGTGTCCCCTCTTTTTTTTTTTTAAGGAAACTCCCCACTGTTTTCCATAGTGGCTGCACCAATTTACACTTCCATGAACAGTTCACCAAAGTTTGCTTTTCTCTACATTCTTGCCAGCACCTGTCATTTCTTGTGTTTTTGATAATAACCATCCTAACAGGTATTACGTAATATCTCATTGTGGTTTTGATTTGCATTTTCTGATGATTAGTGATGTTGAGCATCTTTTCCTGTGCCTGTTGACCATCTGTACACCTTTTTTTTTTTGAAAAATGTTTATTCGTATACTCTGCTCATTTTTAAATCAGATTATTTTATTGCTATTGAGTTATATGAGTTTTTTATATATATTTTGGATATTAACCCATTTTCAGATATATCATTTACAAATATTTTCTCTCATTCAGTAGATTGCCTTTCTGTTTTGTTGATGATTTCCTTTGCCATGCATAAGCTTATATTCGATATAGTTCCACTTGCTTACTTTTGCTTTTGTTGCCTTTGCTTTTGGAGTCAGATCCAAAACAAACAAACAAAAAAAACAACAGCACTTAATGTCAAGGAGCTTGTTGCCTGTGTTTTCTTCTAGGAGTTTTATGGTCCTAAGATCTTACATTCACTGTGAGATCCATTGTGAGTTAATTTTTGTGTATGATGTAAGATACACATCATAGTTTTATTCTTTTGCACGTGATTGTCCACTTGAACCCAACATTATTTACTGAGGAGACTTGCCTTTCTCTATGTATATGCTTGGCTCCTCTGTTATAAATTAACTGACCCCTGTATGTGTGGGTTTATTTCTGGGCTCTCTATTCTGTTCCATTGATCTATGTGTCTATTTTTATGTCAGCACCATACAGTTTTAATGCTTAGTAACATAGCTTGAAACACAGGAGTGGGATGTCTCCAGCTTTGTTTTACATTCTCAGGATTCCTTTGGCTCTTTGGGGTCTTTTGTTCTTCCACACAAATTTTAGAATTATTTGTTCTAGCTCTGTGAAAATGTCATTAGGAATTTTGTAGAGATTACACAGAATTTGTAGATGCCTTTGGATAGTATGGTTATTTTAACAATATTCTTCAAATCTTTGAACCTGGAATATCTTTGCAATTATTCATGTTTTCTTCAGTTTCTGTAATCAATGTCTTATAGTTTTTAGTCAACAGAGCTTTCACCTCCTTGGCTCTGTTTTGTTGATGATTTCCTTTGCCATGCATAAATTTACTCTGAGGTATTTTATTATTTTTAATGTAATTATAAATGGTATTGTTTTCTTAATTTCTATTTCTGAAAATTCATTAGTATATAGAAACAACAGACTTTTGTATATTAAATTTGCATCCTGCAACTTTACTGAATTCATTTATTAGTTCTAACAGTTTTTGGGGGGAGTCCTTAGGGTTTTCCCCTACATAATGTCATGTCATTTGCAAATAGTGTTAGTTTTATTTTTTTCCTTTTCAACTTGGATGCCCTTTATTTCTTTTCTAATTGCTGGCTAGGACTTAACAATATTATATTGAGGAAAAAAAAAAAAAAGGTAAGAATGGCATCTTTGTCTTGTTCCTAAAAAGTTTTGGGCTTTTTACCATTGATTAGGATGTTAGCTGTGGACTTGTCATTTGTGGTCTTTATTATGTTGAGGTATGTTCCCTCTATACCAACTTTGTTGAAAATTTTTAACATAAATGGATGTTAAAGTTTGTTGGATGCTGTTTTGTATCTATTGAAAGGATCATATAATTTTTATCCTTTATTTTGTTAATGTGGTGTATCACATTGGTTGATTTGTAGATATTGACGCATTCTTGCCTTTCTGGAACAAATCCTACTTGATCATGGTATATGAGCCTTTTAATGTATGGTTGAATGGAGTTTGCTGATATTTTGTTGAGAATTTTTGCATCTATGTTCATCAGGATATTGGCCTGTAATTTTTTTCTTATGATTCTTGACTGTTTTTGGTTGCAGGATTAAATGGTTTGTAAAATGAGTTTGGAAGTGTTCCCTCCTCTTCTGTTTTTGGAAGAGTTTGAGAAGCATTGTTATTCTTCTTTGAATGTTTGGTAGAATTCACCAGTAAAGATGTCTGGTCCTGGATTTTTGTTTATTGGGAGGTTTTGATTACTGATTCAACCTCCTCACTAGTAATTGGTCTAATCAGATTTCCTGTATGTTTATGATTTGGTCTTGGAAGGTTTTACGTGTCTAGGAATTTATCCATTTCTTTTAGGTTGTCCAACCACACATACTTTCGATGATTCATAAAATGCAGACTAGTTTGGAATTGATCTAAATTGGCTCCAAGTTCTGAATAATTAAATCATTTATAAATTTTGCAACTTTCAGGTACTTGCAGACATGCCAACATATTATTGCCTTGTTTCACAAATAAATGAGGACATTTTCATTGTGTACTATTAATAACCTATGAATGGCTGCCTTGAAAGTGCTAGCAGTACAAGAAATTTATTGTAACTTCTAAAATAATAACATTTACTGTTTTTTTTCTGGTTATATAAGCAATGAACTTTCATTGCTAAAATTTGGAAAATAAGAAACAACAGAAAGAAGTAAATAACAATTCCCTCACTTTGATATAAACAATTGAAATATCTTGTCATATTTTCTTGACATAATTCCATGTATACATTTATTTTTAAATGAAATGATTATTTATATGTACTTTATATCTTATTTAATAACTTAATGTAGATAATGATCACAATATCCTGTCTTTAAATATATTTCAAAAATATAAGTTTTAATGGCTACATAACAGTCCATAATACAGACCTGGTTTAATTTATTTACCTAGTCCTCTAAGGTTAAATATTGATGTATTTTCACTTGACACATAAATACAGTGATATTTTCATTTGAGAAGTAACCTTGCAATCCTTCCCCTTACATGTAAAAACGAGCATTTGTTTTTTTTTTCAATATATGAAATTTATTGTCAGATTGGTTTCCATACAACACCCAGTGCTCATCCCAAAAGGTGCCCTCCTCAATACCCATCACCCGCCCTCCCCTCCCTCCCACCCCCCATCAACCCTCAGTTTGTTCTCAGTTTTTAACAGTCTCTTATGCTTTGGTTCTCTCCCACTCTGACCTCTTTTTTTTTTCCTTCCCCTCCCCCATGGGTTTCTGTTAAGTTTCTCAGGATCCACATAAGAGTGAAACCATATGGTATCTGTCTTTCTCTGTATGGCTTATTTCACTTAGCATCACACTCTCCAGTTCCATCCACGTTGCTACAAAAGGCCATATTTCATTCTTTCTCATTGCCACGTAGTATTCCATTGTGTATATAAACCACAATTTTTGTTTTGATGACATTAGGGATTGGGTTTACTAAATTTAGGATAATGAACAGTTTAGAGCTTACTGATGCAGATTTTTAAATTGTTTCTCAGAAAGTCTATAGTATTTAAAAAAAATTTTTTAATGTTTATTTTTGAGAGACAGTGTGAATCAGGGAGGGGCAGAGAGAGGGAGACACAGAATCTGAAACAGGCTCCAGGCTCTGAGCTGTCAGCACAGAGCCTGACATGGGGCTCGAACCCAGGAACCGTGAGATCATGACCTGAGCTGAAGTCAGACACCCAACCGACTGAGCCACCCAGGTGCCCAAGGCTATAGTATTAACATGTAGAATGTGGGAGTCTCGTTGTACTCGCTCAGCGACCCAGATAGAGAGTTGCTCCATCTCCCCAGGGCAGGAAAAAGCAACTGAGTAAGTTGTGCACTGTTGCCTAAAGTTTCTGTCTGGATGTGACAGATTGGATGTCTTCTCACATTTTATTGGCTACAGCAAATCACATGGCCACATCTAATTTCAGAGTGAGTAAGGGAGTGCACTTTTGCAAGGAAGAGAATGAGAATTTTTGTGAACAGTTCATTACTACCTCATTGCGTTACAGCCAAGCCAACTGGGTGAACGTTGCTTTGAGGGCAAGTCCATTGGTGGTTCCCTTTCTGGGTCCCATGCTACCAGAGATGGTATAGACTAACTTTCTCATTCACTGGTGGCCTCAGAGGCATGGCTGTCTTCAGCACCTTTGACCATTGCCCTGGAAGTAGCACTTTTTGTTCACTTATCAAATGTGTTATCTAAGAAACTATGCCTGCTATATTGTCTTGAAAGATGTACTCCAGCAAATCCTTCCATTTCTGTATATTTATGTAGTTCTTCCCACCAAGAAATGGAGTACATTTCTCCTTTCCTTAAAACTGGGTGAGTCCTGTGGCTTACTTCAACCAGTGCAGTGTGGCAGAAGTGACCCCGTGCCAGTTTGGGGCTAATCCTTATCAGGCCTGACAGCCTCACTTGTGCTGTCTTGGAAGCCAGCCACCCTGCAAAGAGGTCTCTACTATTCTACTTAGAGACAACATGGAGAGAAATCCAGGAAAATGGCAGGACACCTTGGACATTGCAACCCTAGCTGAGTACAGCCACACAAGGGGCCCTGGCTGGTACCACATGAAGCTAAGATGAACTGTTCTAGTTGAATCCTGACCAAAGTACAGAAGTGTGAGCAAATAAATAGTTGCTTAAAGCCACTGAGTTTGGGAGTGGTTCCTTATGCAACAACAGATGAGTGAGCCATTATACATGGGCCCCTGATCTTACACATTTATAATAAAATTCAGCATGTGATAATTGTTATAAGAGGGGTGCAAAGTACTGTAGGAGATCAGAGCAGAGAGATTACTTGGAGACTGAGGTAGTAGGGAGTGCTTCATGGAGATGTAAAGAAAATAGGTTTTAAAGACAGCCCAGGGGTGCCTGGGTGGCTCAGTAGGTTAAGCATGGGACTCTTGATTTCAGCTTAGGTCATGATCTTCCAAGTTTGGTTCCTGAGTTGTAGCACTGCCGCTTGGGATTTTCTCTCTCCCTCTCTCTCTCTGTCCCTCCCCTGCACACTTATGTGCATACAAGTGCTCTCTCTCTCTCAAAAATAAATATATATTGGGGTGCCTGGGTGGCTCAGTCGGTTGGGCGTCCGACTTCGGCTTGGGTCATGATCTCACGGTTTGTGAGTTCAAACCCCACGTCGGGCTCTGTGCTGACAGCTCAGAGCCTGGAGCCTGCTTTGGATTCTCTGTGTCTCTCTCTCTCTCTGCCCCTCCCCTGCTCATGCTCTGTCTCTATCTTTCAATAATGATTAAACGACAAAATTAAAAAATATATGTATATATATTTAAAAAAAAAGACTTAGCCCAGCTATGTTTTCATCAACTATTAATCTCCAGACATCTATTTCTCTGAGATTTTATACCTTACCTCACCCCCTCCTCTACCAATGTCCTTCTTTTTTTCTTTTTTCTTTTCTTTTCAATATATGAAGTTTATTGTCAAATTGGTTTCCATACAAAACCCAGTGCTCATCCCAAAAGGTGCCCTCCTCAATATCCATCACCCACCCCCCCC